>NC_136414.1:35765000-36085000 GCF_051521515.1 Lactuca serriola | reverse complement strand
CTTTGTAGACTGCCTAATCGAGTGTGTCGGTGATAGACCACTACCAGGTATGTCTGATGTTGTATTGTTGGATAGGATGAGTTTAGGGGTAAAATACCTCACGGTGTCAGACCACTACTAGGCAAAGTTTGATGTTGTATTTCCGGATTGGGTGAGTCTTGGGGTAAAATAACTCACGGTGTCAGACCAATGCTAGGCATTGTTATCTAGATAACCACCCCTGACTTAATTGTCATGTTGGTTTTACAAACGGAGGTTCATGGTGAAACTTATTCCATTCCCCTCATTTAATGTATTTATTGATCCTTGTTTTCTGCCATGGAATTTCCGAAGCAGCGTCGTCAGTTTGTTGTTCATATTGATCCTTTAGGCTAGATCTTGAAAGATCATTGTATAGGATCTATAAGTGGGAATCAATGGGATGGGATAAATTGTTTTAGAGATATGATATGTCTGTGTTAATGATAATAGTTGGATTTGTAGTTTTGAGATATACATTATTATCACATTGTAGGATTAAAATCCCTATGTACTCACCAGGTTTTCCAACCTGACCCACTCAGTTTATTGTATCACAGGTGGCTATATGAAAGATACATCCTGCAAAGAGATTCAAAAAGTATTAGGCCACTAGTGTAATTACTATAAGACTTGTAATATTTCATTATACTTATGTTTCTGTATTGACGATAACATCCCAATGTTTTAATATAAATAAATTACATTTCTTCGGAAATGCTTTGATAATACCATTATCATGTTTTCTGGGAACAAATTCCACAATATTATTCTTCTAAAAGGATACTCTGATTTTTAAATAAGCATAAACAAATCGGTTTTTTCTGGTCGTGAAAATGGGGATGTCACAGCCTTTACTTCTCCAAACCCGAAGAACGAAATCCTAATATTCATTGAGTTTTTGTGAGCCTTTGTGTGATTTTTATGGTGTTTTGTGTCACTTGACGGAGGTGAAGCTTGTTTGTGAGGCCTTAGTAGACTTGGAGCTTGAAGATCCAGCATTTTCATCACATTTGCAAGTTATTTAAGGTATAAAGCTCCTAACTTGATGACTCCTTATGCTAGATCTATTTTACGGCTTTACTTGTGCACTTTTGTGTCCTTTAAGCCTATTTTGGGAGTATGGGCTACTCCAGCAGCTTGAGATGATAGATCTAAGCTTTTCTGAGGTCCCTTGTACATAAAAATGATAACTTGATTGGTTTAGCTCAACCATGCAAGGTTGATGTTCTTCTAAACAGAGTTAAGATGCTAGAATTGGACCTTAGGGTGTTTTTAGCCATGTAAAGGCTTAAAGTCTTCGACATTATGGTTTAGGACCTTAATATTATGTTAGTTTGAGGGTTGGATGTTAAGTTCTTAAGTGGTTAAGATGTTTGATCAAGAACTTGTAATCAGGCCAGTACGCGGGGCGTACTACTGAGTACGTTGACGCGTACTGGGTGTGAGCCTATCTCCAGATCAATCACATACTCAGGGCGTACGAGCCTGGTACGCCGAGCGTAAACTAATCAATGGGTTGAAGGAGTTTTAGGCATGGTTTATTAGGGCCTTGTTTTGATTGGGCTTGGACCTTAACTTCTATGGATCATTTCTGGACTTTGGGCTATCGTTGGACATTGGGCCTTCTTGGATTTTGCCATAATGGGCTTTGGGTACCATTTAGGATTTTAGGTTATTGTGGGTTTCTGGAGCTATTGGGTTAGGCCTTAGCTATTGGGCCAAGTGAGGAAAGGGTAAAATGGTCTTTTGCCCTATGAGTTGGACGGATGAATGAGATTCGTAACTTTGGTTTATGGCCCAACTTATTAATTAGGTTTTATTTGATTGGTTAGCGTGGGGATTTTCTAGATCAGTAGTCTGAGCTTTTATCTGAGATATTCGACAGATTGAGGCAACTTTCCTCACTGTGCTTGGCGGGTCAAAGGCACCAATGTCGGCCCATGATTTGTTATGGTTAGGATTCTAGTTGTTTGTGTGACTCTTGAATGTGATGTATGTGTTATGTATACCAGTTGGGGCCTAATGGATGTGATGAGGCAGGGCCCATCACATGATATTGACAGAATTCTTCCGAGCGGGGCTCGATGTCAGGCGGGGCCCAATGGTTGTTGGGCAATGGCCCATTATATGTTAGATATGTATGGTATGTGATGTTTTGGGGAACTCACTAAGCTTCATGCTTATAGTTTCCAGTTTATGTTTCAGGTACTTCCAGATCGAAGGGGAAGAGCTCGGGATGATCGCATCGCACACCACATTGTGCCACTTTTTATTTAACTCTGTTGTAACTAGATGATTATTGATATACTCTAATTTTATTATGGTTTTTAGGAAACGAAATGGATGATGGTTTTATCATTATACAAATGAAATTTTTGGTCTTAGTTTTTGGGATGTTACATTAACAAATCATTTTATCTCTCTCTTAATATCAATCCTAGTTATTTTTTGGTTATGAGCACAACCCAAAAATGACTTTACTTTTATTTATTAAGATTATATCAATTTAGTTTAGACCTTGTACAACATAATCCAACATAAGTCTAACTTCACAAAGTAATGGAAAATAATTTAATTAACTGAAACATTTTTTCACATTATTTCAAAAATCTAAAACTCAAGTTATTGATTATATATATTTGGGGAAAGGTTGAATTTTAAGAGGTATAATCTGTTAATGCAATATATACAACCAGTTTAAGCATTAAAATCTTATGCGGTTAACAACAAGTTTTTTTACTTAGTCCCCCCTTTAATCTCAGATGTTGTTAATCTGCATCAAATCGTACACAGTCGGCCCAATATCTAGGATCCGGTTTGAATTTACTCTTAGTGTCTCTTCTATTGATGATTTGGTTTAATTTTTGTTAATCGGCATTCATTCTTTCAGTTTCAGTCTCTTCTTCTATTGACGATTTGGTTTAATTTTTTGTAGAAGGTTTTGGAGGTGGTGATGTTTGTAGTGTGTGGCGATGATGGTTGAGCTAGCGACACCATATATGAGTATTTGTGTTTGTATGTGGCTATATTAGACAAAAACATGTGTTTGGGTTTGCGTGTAAGTGGGGCATTTTTGGAAGTATCTAGAAAAAAAAAAATCGAATCTTTGAATTCTATTTATATTGTTCTTATTCCAGGTGATTCAACTTTTGCAAACTCCTTCTGATTTCATATACGATATATGTGTCTCTTATCTCTCTCATTCTCTCATTCCACACAAAACTTCAATGTAAATGAAACTTAAAGATGCAAAGTTTTCTTTTATATAAATGATGTATTCAATGGCAGGTTTGGTTTATGACAAATTAAAGATGAAGAGTTTCTCTTAAACATGCGAGTATGTTCTTAGTTGCATATATTTCTAAATTCTTATATGATTTTGTGAGGTGATTGCAAGATTTCATCAAAAGGGAAAAACCAATGAAAATGGAGGTTGCTTTCTGAATGCAATCTACTCCACATGAGTATGGAGTTGAACTTGAGCTAGGGTTTAGTCATATGGAACCTAATCAATGAACATGTTTTATGTTTGGATGATTTTGGTGGTTATGATTTGTTTAGCTTTTGATGAATTTTGGTAGACTTATGGCAAGTATACTTATGGGGATACCTATTATGGCATGATCACTGGTTGTGGACCTCAAATCATGGTATATTCTCTATTCAAGCTAATCTAGAGTGTATCCATTCTCAAGCTAAATGGTTCTTAGAATAAATAGCAGCTTAATTGTATTGTTTTTTATGATAGTGGAAGCAAACATGGGACGAATGAAAACAAGGTGC
The DNA here is from genome assembly GCF_051521515.1 of Lactuca serriola. Classification (NCBI taxonomy): domain Eukaryota; kingdom Viridiplantae; phylum Streptophyta; class Magnoliopsida; order Asterales; family Asteraceae; genus Lactuca; species Lactuca serriola. The sequence continues at coordinate 36,081,196 of NC_136414.1, read as the reverse complement.
GATTAAAATCCAATCCATGTTGTATGTTTCTTATTTAAAAACCGAGTCCATGTATAATGCTGTTGTTTTGTCTGTTTCTGAATTAGAACATTTTTTTTTTTGGAATGACAGTATATTTTAAAAATGGAATGGTTCTTTCATTATAGAAGATGATTCATTTAATCGGATTGATGCACATTTCATGCCTATGTCGGTGTTTGAAATCAATAATATATCTCAAGCAAACATAAAATATGTATACATGTAACTTAATTATTTTCCAATATATTGTAATTTGATTAAATTTAATTTTGAAGATAATGTTTTCATCTTTGTTTTGAATCAGAGTGAAATGAGTGTGGAATTATTGAGAGTTCCATTTGTCGAAAATGAAAGTACCATGTAAACTGGAATTTGGCCTTTGAAGTCAAAAACCCACAAATCCATCGTCTTTATTTGCTTTGTTGAAGTTTTGATTATTTTAGCTGTCTTTTTTGTTTTTTCAAAAAAACATAGGAATTTAGTTTTTGCATATTTTTCAAAAGAAAAATTAGAAGTTGGGATTTATTTGATATATTAGAACTTTATAAAATATTAATTTTATTTTAGGATCAATAATTGTTTGGATAATAATTTATGTAAAGAACGAGACTATTTATAGATTTTCAATAGTTAGGTTTTCCAATAAATAAGGTAATATTGATTTCGCTTAGCAAATATGAAGTTTATGTTAGGTTTTGATATATCTATACTAACTAGTTGCGAGACTCATGTATTACATGGGTTAATTTAAAAAAAAAAAAGTTAAATATGAATTTTTAAATAATTGACAACTTTAAAATTATAAAAAAAAATAGAAAAATAATGAATCATTAAAATTGAATTTTTTTATCTTTTATATTTAAACAATTAATTTAAATAAATAAACAAAAGAAACTAATAAAATTTAATTTAAAATTTTTGAAATTAGAAGGTAAGCTAATTAATGAAATTGATATCTATTTATTATTATATTTATTGCACTTATTACATTAAAATATTATATGAAATTTAATAAAATAGAAAAACCCATAAAATGACTTGTGAAAAAAAAATTAATTCAAAATTACCAAAAATTGACATTTGTTAAATTGAAGGGGATCATGTCATGTGACAACAAAGTTCTTTATTTATTAGGAAGGATGTTGTTTTGTTGAAACCAACTTATAATAATATAAAATTAATGTAACGAAAATAGATAAAACGGTAAAAAAACAAAAACAAAAAAACAAAATAAAACAGTAAAAATTAAACGACTTACTGAGATATACTTCAAAGTCAAATAACTGATTAAAGTATAAAAAATTGAAATAACTAATTAAACAAAAAAAATCCAATACATAAGATATTAAAGGCAAGTAATCATTAAATTACAAACATGCCAATAGTAGCTCATGTACATAATTCTTTATGTGTAGTGTTATGTATATATAGACTTGTCCTTAGTAGTAAAAATTTAATAGTCTTTAGAAACTAATTTATGAAAGAAATTATTTGAACCAGTCGCATAGCAAGGGTAAACGGATATATATATATATATATATATATATATATATATATATATATATATATATATATATATATATATATATATATATATATATATATTGCCACCACTTGCTACCATGTCATTCCATAAAAAATCATCTATGTTCAATTTCAAAATACCAAAAGTCTGCCTCCTAAGAAAGAAGGAATGGATTAATCACATTTAGGGATGGTAGATGGATGGCATTTCCCTTATATAGATGGTGGATGGGCTTCACTTAACAAACATAAGAATAGGCCATACGAGTGCCTACATTGTTAGTCTATTTTATTCCTTCTACTATTGAAGCCCAAGAAAAATGTATCAATTCTCATTCTTCTTTGGCGACAAGGAAAGCAACCCATAGGTAAAACTTATAACCATTATATATACTTAATCTTTAACTAAGAGAATGTTATGTATTGAGAGAAGTAGTATGGATTGTAGTTGTCTTCTTTTTGGTGGTGAGGACTGAACTTTCACTTTCTTACTTGAAGTCATAGCTCTTATTCTTTTTATCTTTTATGAGTTATATCATATATGTAACTACAACTCTTTATGGGATACGGGAATCTCCTAAATTACAAGAGAGGAAGATAAGGTTAGCATTGATTAGGAAGGAAAAAACTAATAATCCATTTAAGAGGACTTTATCCAGTAAGAACTTACATTTTTTAACTCAAAACAAATTAGAATTTGTTTTCAGTTCATTGGTTAAACCAAGGCAAGGTCAGATGGGTGGTCTACCCTTGGCTTAATATCTCAAACCATATTCATTGGGAGAGCCATTTTCAGAGTCTAGCAGTTGTTCTAGATGTGGACACCTTTTAGGATTGTTTACATGTTTTGTGTAAGTGTTACTTTGCTAAATTGATCTGAACATCTTTATTCCCATTAAGCATCAAATTGCCTTCTACTCCTTGGTAGTCACAGATTGGTTATGCAACAATGCTTCTTGTAAAGATCTTAAATTTCATTTTTATTGCAAGTCACATACGACCTTATGTGCGATAACATGGAATATTTGGGTTTGGAAGTGTCAAGCTATTTTTGTTGGAGACTTTATTCTCCTTCATAATCCTAACCAGAGGATTGCTCACGATGTTGAAATTGTTGTCTCTACTTTCTACTTGAAGAAAATAGATCCAAGTATGCTGGTAACTACATTTCTTTTTTGTGAATTTCCTTCCGTTTAAATAAAGAATAGAGATGGTGCTTTAAAGATGAACAAAGACTTACATGGTTCTGCCACAAGACATTCTTTGGGGTGTTGGTGAACATCCCTAAGACAGTTTGTGAATATCTTGATGTGGGTATATCTGAAAATTCCTCAACCTCTACCCAAATGAAATAACTTAAAGGGTATATCGACCTTTCAAAACTAAATGCTAGATATAACAATACAAGGGAAATGATTAGAAATGCCTTTAGGCATTACTACAAATAAAATGACATTTCCTGGAATAGAAAAATTGTCACTAAAAACCAAAAAAGTGTCACTAAAAGCATCCTAGGCAATCAGCAACACAAAAAAGAAGTGTCACTAAAGGTCTTTAGTGTCACTTTTTGGTTGTGTTGTTGGAGCCTTATAGGGTTTTGGTGACACTTTTTTGTTATGCCACTAAATCATTATTTGGGTTTAGTGACACTTTTTTACACACACACACAGACAACAAAAAAAAACAAAAAAAACATGTGAGAATCATTTTTCTTTTTCATGCAAAAATAGATAAGAAAAATGGACTTTTTAGTTTATTTTATTTTTAATATTATTTTATTATTTAAATAAATTATAGTTAATACATTGCTAGTTTTGAATTTTAATTGCATACAAAAAATAATCCTCAATTCCTGATGTTAGTATCTAACCTATCATCTCAAGCTTCTTGACTTATTTGCTGCAACTGACCAAAACTACTATTGTAAATGGTGAAATACTCATGCGTATTTGTGTCTCTCATTCCAAGTGAAAAACATGTGTATATATATGTTCAACAACCCTCTGATGGCTTCCTTTATAATTTAGTAATGTTTCTATGAAAATGATTCAGCTTACTCTCCCCGGTACTTTTGATCTTTTTTTGTTCGTCTTAGCCAAACGTTTTTGTCTTCATCATTATTTCTTCTCCAAAAAGAACCCGAGAACAATTTTTAATTTGAAATATGAGAAAAAATAGAGAACTAATTACCATAAAACGATCTCGTGATCTTTGTATTTCATTTATGCATGTTGTTGTTCGAATGTATCACAGTTAATTCCATCGAGTGTGTTAAGCTTGACTGTTAAAAAGAATATATATATATATATATATATATATATATATATATATATATATATATATATATATATATATATATATATATGAAAACCACTTTAGTATTTCATTTAATCAACTGGAAACTCCTAAAAAAGAAATCTTGATTTTAACACTAAAAGAGAATGATACCCTCTATTGGAATTAGACCCACAACACCAAAAGCAAAGGGATGAAACTAAAACTAGGGTTTATATGAAATTATCCAATCCTTAGGAGAGAGGTTGAGAATTCATGCATATATATATATATATATATATATATATATATATATATATATATATATATATATAGAGAGAGAGAGAGAGAGAGAGAGAGAGAGTATGGATGATTCTTAGGAGTGGTTAAGCAGTTCTACGATTTACCCAAAAAATCTATTTATAGGATGTAGATTTAAACCTAAAAGGATTCAAACTCTAGGGTTAATCCTTATCTAATTCAAAGGGATACACCAAAATCATCCCTTATAGGCTCTCCAATAGATTATGTAATATTCTAATTAATCATTTAGATTAATTAATATTCAATCCCTTTAATTAATTATAACCATTTAATGAATTACCAAAAGAATTTCTAATTAATTTATTAATTCCTTAATAAATTAATAACTTATTTATCTCCATTTCCTTACGTTATTTGGGTCATTAGGCCACCCCAAAAGGACCCCACTATTATTAGAAATATTATTAAAACAGTTAATGACCTTAGACACTATTTCCAATAGTCTCCTACTTGGACAAGTCTTTAACTTTAGGATCAAAATATTTCACTAACAATCAACAGAGAGTAGTCATCCAATGCAGCTGCGAAACTCTGATTAGAATTCGGTCCTTAGACAAGTGATCAACTTCTTCCTTTGTTCTAGATATCCCTATAAACATGAGCTATGGATATTGGTCAATCTCAATGTTCAACATTCTATTCCTCGATTAACGATTTCTGACATTACATTTGACTACTAAATCGAACACATCAATTTAGTTAGGGCCCAGCCAAGCACTTCAGATGTCAACACCAAATCATCGAGGGGCCCACATATATCGTTTCCCAGTTACAAGAAGGAATAAATAAACTTTGATTACATAGTTTTTGTCTACTCGTCTAATCATGTATGGAAATACCGTTTATGACTACCAATAACATATATTAGAATACACCAATGCACAACTAATTTTTCATATATATATATATATATATATATATATATATATATATATATATATATATCAGTTTAATGAATAAAAGATATTATCATCTTAGAATTACTTATGACCAGATCCATGAAGTAATATCTAAGTGTGGGTTATTCCAATACTTAAAATATTTATTTTCAAGTACTCATGTAGTGTTAGTGTAATCTCTTATGCAATGTCTAATCTCATATGGTCCCATAAATTAACACTCATAACAGTCTTAAATCACTCACCCACTTCCTAGAGTGTGACCGACTGTGGAAGTTTGAACATAATTAAACATTCTGGAAGTTGGTTCAAAACATGCAAAAGTGAAACATAGTATTTGACTTAACACAACTTTTGTTATGTTTTCTATGTATCTAAACACACGATCGTGTGCAATGGAAACATAACAATAATCTTATACATTCATGCACCCTAAGGATCGAAGTTTCATGTTAATTACTACTACTCTACTAAAACATAAAACATAAGGAAGAATAACATACCTCTTATGTAGCCATTGATCTCCATGCTTGAGATATTTTCCTCCTCAAGGTTGCTTGGATGAGAGGACCCAAACTAGAATCCCTCTAATGGTATCACATCTAATGACACCAAAGAGTGGAATATAAATAACTAGGAGAAAGGATTAAATTCTACAAACCCTAAAGAGGGTTAAGAATTTCGTTCCTAAGTTGAGGAGAAAGAAGGAGGCAAAAAATCAAGTCAAATGAGTAAGGAGAAACAAATCCTATGCACCGTATCTATAGGCCTTAGATCCTTACCCAAATTGCATCTCCATCCCATGTGGGATATTTGCAAATCCCGTTCTCCCCTATCCCTTTAGGGATCCTAATTAAACAACTATTGGTTAATTAATATTCAACTGCTTGAATTAATTTAATTCCTAAATAGTTTATGATTTATTATTAAACCATAATAATTACAAGACTAATTTCTCCTTTATTTATTCTACTCAATTTTGGTCTTGAGGGAAACCCTAAAGGACCCTGCTATTATTAGAAATATTAGCAATAAATAATAGTTTTGGACAGTTTTTACAACAGTCTCCCACTTGGACAAGTTATCAGCTATATGAGGTCTAATACTTCTCCAACAATCAATAGAGAGTTAGCCATCTAATGCAACTACCAAATTTTGATCTAATAAGGATTCAACCCTTAGATAAGCGATCAACTATTCCTTCGTTCTATGAGATCTGTATGAACCTGGGACATGGATAAGAGTCAATCCCAATGTTCAAGATTATGTTTCTCGATAGGAATTTGTGACGAATGCATCTAATTATTAAATTAAACACATTATGTTCAGTTAGGGCTCGGCTAAGCACTTTAGATGTTAGCACTAAATCATCAAGGGGCCCATAGATATTGTTTCCCCTGTTAAGGAAGAAGGAACAAATAAATTTCGACTAAATAGTTTTTGTCTACTTTATCGTGTCACACATGGACATACCCTTTATTACTTACCAGTTATTGATGGCGTTGGAGTAAACCAATTCATAACAAAATTATAGTGTAAAACCCCACAAGTATCTTGGTTTGAAGAATATAAGATATTATCATCTTAAAATTACTTGTGACTATATCCATGAAGTAATCTCTAAGAGTAGGTTGTTCCAATACTTCAATCTATACAACAGTTAAGGCTATACAAGATGGGAGCTCTAAACTCTTAATGAATATGACTCTACTGTTTATAGAGGAGCTACAACCCATAAGTCACAAGGCTTGAATTCCCACACATTTCATAAAATGGGTGAAACCTTCAAGTCTTCACCACATGGAGAACTTTGCACCCCAACATTCCGTGACATCCCCATTTTTATAGCCATTTTAAAAATATATATATATATATATATATTTATGCTTATTTAAAACAAATTTCATTTATAAATTTGGAATTTGGTCCTGCAAAAGTATTTATGAAGAAAGCTTTTCATTGATTTATAAAATCTTGGGATATCATAAATGATACAAAACAGAAGCATAAACAGGCCTTAATGTGTTTTAAACTATCAGTCTACATCTCCTTGAATCTCTCATCATTCATGTACCTTTGTATCGCTACCTGTAATACAATGAAGTTGGGTGGGTCGGGTTGGGAAACCTGGTGAGTACATAGAGTTTCCAAACCACAATAATATAGTCAATTTGTTTAATTATCTATTTTTATATTAAACAATTAACCCGATTACCAATCCCCATTTTCTTCTATTTTTATTCTTAAGGGTCTACCCTAAGGATCATCGTTGCTGACAGTACCGTTAGAAGGATTTCTCCGCAATACATGTTAGTAAGAAGTAAAGTACATCAAATGGACACAACATCCATCACCTACAGGTTATGAACCTGCCTGCGTTCCACGGGATTGTCATCAAATAGTCTGGTGGTCATCATCTATACTCTCTTAGATGACTACATCGCTTAATACAATAGTACTAGTAAGTTAAGGCATTTTATTATGATTTTCATCTCTCATGATCCATCTCCCTCATTATTCTATTCATCCCTCATTACCCATCACTGCCTAATATATTATAGGTATGATATATATATATATATATATATATATATATATATATATATATATATATATATATGTATGATATATATATATATATATATATATATATATATATATATATATATATATATATATAGTAAATCGTAAAAAAAAAAAAAAAAAAAAAAAAAAAAAAAAAAAAAAATCATCTTGCATTATTTCATCTAACATAGAACATTTTTGCACATAAGCACATATAACATTTAATTATCTAAATACTTCATATTTATGTGTAAGATGAAAGTAAATATACACTCACTTGATAAAAGTGAATGTCTTGGAATTTGGGAACAACTTTGCCTTGGTATTTTAGCTTTTCCTCTGACGTGACCTAGATTCACATTACTAAGTCATATTCTTATATTTTAGGCGACTAATGAGAGTCTAGATTCCTCATTAATCTCAATGTTTATATCAAGATTTATCAAGTAAGGAACAACCACATAGGATCATATCGGAGGTAGGGTCCGCTTGGTATACAAAGTATACTGTTTGGAAATCTCACTTTAAACACATCACTAAATCCAGCCTAATCATCATCCCTATAAGTATATCAATTAGTATAATGGCTTGAAATTACTGAAAAATCTTATTTATAGGTTCATAATAATGACTATGAATCATAAATATAAGTTACACTAAAAGAAATACGAGTGTAGCTTAACTTACATAGATTTTTGCAAAACCAGCAAATTTTGTTGACAGAATTGTAACCCGAACACCTCTTTTCTCAGACTCCTAGATATACATGTGTCGCATCTGTATTCGCCCAAATCGTCCCTTCTAGAAGATGTCACGTGTCACCATTTCATGTTGCCATGTGTCACAATCTTGTGGAGCCACGTCCTCGCGTCTCTTTGAGGAGCGAGCGGCCGACGTGACATGTGGCGCACTCTGATGCTGCCACGTCATCAGCCTAAACGATTTTCTCAAATCTTTGGATAGACAAAACTTTTGCATACAAGCTCCGTTTTTTACATTCTTTATATCCTAGTAATCCACTCAAAGAGCTCTACAACTTTCATTAAGGTCTCAACATCTAATTTCTCTAACAAAATTCATATTTAGACCAATTTAGACTAATAAATTCTATGCGAAATTCATAACTTCTTCATACGAAATTCGTTCTTGACTGTCTTTATATTGACGGTTTCATATTCACAAGATCTTTAATTCTCCTTTTGATTGTTTCAGCTAATAATCAACTTATATGAATTTCGATTTCTATGTCCACGCTGTTGCACTGAAACTTCGAAAAATCGTAACTTCCTCGTATGAAGTCAAATTTGGACGTTCTTTTATATGCATGCTCTCGATTTTAGGAGTACTACGAATTTCGTTTAGATTACTTAGGTTAAAAAGTAATTTATCAAAATTTCTCTTTTTACAATACGTAAAGTTGTTTCGGTTTAATTGTGAAACTTTGAAAAAACATAATTTCTTCATACGAAATCGGATTTCAAAGTTCTTTATATGTGAGGAATCCTTGTCACATATACTATAACTTTGGTTAAAATTATTTATCATAAATAATCTTTTATCAAAAAGTCATTTTTAACGCTTATTTGTCTAGCCTGAATCTTAAGGATGAGCAGAAGCAGGTACCCAGCCATATATAATTGAACCGGAACCGAAACCGGCGATTCCTAGAAAATTAGGACCAGAACCGAAACCGGTTACATTGGTTCGTAAATTTTTGAAAACGCTCCCTAAACCGTCGGAACCGTTTCCGGTTCCGATTACCCATTTATTAAAAACTATCAAACTATGTTAAGTCAAAAATCATTAAATTCTTAGCATTTGTCTATTTAAAGACCTCATAAACATCGTTTTGAAAAGATTCAACCTTGTTGGTGTTTAAGAGCAAGCCAACATACCCCAACCCTTATAAAGTTTTCAGTTGAAACATTGAGCTGAAGTGGGTATGAACAAAAAAGGCATGTTCTCCGTTTATAAGCTAAAGAGTCATTCATAGGTTTGTTGCACCAATATTCTCCTTGGAATCCATTTTACAGTGTATCAAATTAAAGCGCACAACCACTTACTATTGCTTTGTTTATTGTTAAACTAAATATAATTACAATATGATTTGATTGTATGTCTTTTTAATTCTTAATAAATCTTGATATCTTGTTAAAAAAAATTAAAACCAACTTCAATATATTTAAGACTTGAGGTTTATGTAAACATGCGAAATAGTTTATTAGTAGAATTATTTAATATTAATCTTGTGGTCATATATGTAAATCCTTAAGAATAATTCTTCGTGTTTCACTATTTTCTTTATTTGGGGATTGAAATCATTAAATAACAAACTTCATTATATATATATATATATATATATATATATATATATATATATATATATATATATATATATATATATATATATATATATATATATCGATTCTCGCGGGTAGCGGTTCCGAAAAGTTGAGAACCAAAACCGGAACCGCTTAAGGCAATTCCAAAATTTAACGAACCAGAATCGCTTAAGGCGGTTCTAGTTTCATAACCAACAGTTCCATTTCCGAAAGCGGGTACCTAGTTCTAGACCAGACAAACGTGTCGTGTCGTATCGGGTTCGTGTCGTGTCAAGACATTAAATGGGTTGAGAGACCCAACCCCTTTAATTATCATGTCGTGTCAACCCATTTATTTTCGTGTCGGGTTTCGGTTTAAGGTTTAAACCTTATAAATATGTTGTGTCATGTCGGATTGAAACATTTTAAAGGTTGAAAAGTAAGAGTAATGGAGGAAAAAAATGAAAAAGTGAAATGCTGGACTTGGGAAGTGGAACGGAAAAAAAAAATATACTCCCTCCGTCCCATATTTATTGTCCATTTTTTACTTTTGAAGTTTTTATTTTTCTACTTTGACCTTAAATATTTTTATTTGTGTTATAAACTACTTGATAAAACTTATAACAATAAACAGAAGTTTTAAACACAATCCATTCATATATTTTGCATTAAGTGTTATATATCAAAAACAAAATATTTTAGGTCATATTTGAAGAATAAAGGCTTTAAAAGTCAAAATTGGACAATAAATATGGGACAGAGGTAGTAGTAAGTTTAGAAAGCAAAATGGAACGAGTTAGAGTTAGGAAGCAAATGAGATAGGTAATGAGGAGGAGTACAATTAAGTCAGTTTGAAATTTTGAATTTTACTTTTAGTTCTTGAATTTGGGGCAGTACAAATGTATAATATTGAAAATATTTATAAAAATATGAAATATATATATATATATATATATATATATATATATATATATAGGTATATATATATATATGTATATATATATATAATTAAACGGGTCATCTTCGAGTTGAAAGTCTTGACCCTAACTCTACCTGTTTAATTATCGTGTCGTGTCGTGTCAACCCGTGTACATAAACGGGTCGAAATCTCTGACCCTAATCCGCTAACTTCGTGACGGGTTCGTGTCGGGTGTGTCGTGCCAGATTTTGCCAGGTCTACCTAGTTCCGGTGCTCGTCCCTACCGAATCTGCGGGCATTACAATCATCTCCGCATAGGATGATTACGTTCCGGCATCATCAATAAAACAGGGCTTGTATAATGACTCTACATGATACATTTCAGTCCTATGTAATAATTTTAACTCTTAGACTTCTTGACTGCTGACAGTGTTCAATCCTACACATGCTCTTCCTTCTAAATTTGATCCTCACTGGAGACTCCTTCTCCTTCTAGAATAGACTTAATCTAAGATATGGTCTTTACTTTGACTACCATTACAAACCGATGGGTCATGCTCCATTGACCTTTCATCTTAGGATTCAATGGCTAGACTCAGGTCTCCTTGAGTCAGACTTTAGCATAGATTATACCTTCCTTTATGTTCTAATGTGATATAATCACATTCGAGCATGTAGCACTTCTAGCTATAGTCAGTGATCACGGTACTTCTATTGATAGCTTCGATTATCTTTTCCTTTTAAAGACGGAAGCTACATCAAACTTACTTCATAGATTAGTCAGACTCGATTCGATATGACTACTAAGGTTGGAATAATATTTATTTTCATAGTCATTACTAAAAAAAGGTAATGATGGAAATGAACAAAATAGTTCAATTACTTAGAGACTTAGTAAGCTTGTGACTTCCCCTCATCCAAGTGTAAGTCATGTGCTTCCGGTAGTATAGGCCTCTACTACCTTTCACACCTACGCTTACTGGTCCCACTTATTGTTTCACAGTTCACTAAGTCATCATACAAGAAGGTTATATAGCAACTTAACACATCGGATAATTTAACATAACTAAGGATTTCTTGAAAGTGATTACATTGTTATTCAATTTCATCATACATCATGCCTTTTAAATAATGCTACATCATACTACTTAGACAGGATGAATACTTTATATGTTAGACATTCTGGATAGGCAGCTTCCTTCTATTGGCTTCCTGAAGCAACATTTGCTTCCTCCTTTAATGCCCTGAGAGTCATCTGAGAAGCTCATGTAGCTCCTTTCTTTCTTGGGTAGTCCTTCACTATATGTCCTTCTTCTTTACATTGAAAACATACCTTTTTCAATGTGTCTACATTCATTAGCATAATGACAAGCTGTTCCACACTGGTAGCTGTTTATATCTTCTTTACATCTTCCAAAATGCTTCTTTCTACATTTTTCACACCATTCTAACTCGTTGGCTAGGTTTTGAAAATTTCTTATTTTTGTTGGATTGTGAGAATCCTTCATTATTCATCTTCTTTCCGACTTCATCTTGGGTGGTGGTTCTTCCTTTAATCATGTCTTCAAGAGATTTGGCAACTCGGATGGCTGCTTCCAAAGTAGTTGCTAATTTCACCATCTGACCAAAAACCGTTGGTAGTCCATTAGCAAACTTTTCTACCTTGTAGGTTTTAGTAGAAACCATGTGAGAAACTAACTTCATTTTCTTAGTAAGGGTTGCGTTGTACTCACTCACGCTCATGTCTCCTTTCTTCCGATTTTGGAATTCCTTGCTCATTTTTTACAGGTCTTTTTCTGAGCAATATTCCCTCTTTAATTGTACAAGGAAGTGTTCCCATGACATCTTCCATGCTTATCCCTTTGGCATGGTGATGACTAACTGTTTCCACCAGCTTAACACATTAGTCTGCAGTTGTTTGGCAGTGAAGATTGTCTTCTGTCTGTCGCTACAGTCACAGCTTTTAAATACCATCTCCATTTCATAAATCCAATCCATCACTTCCGTTGGCGTTGGATTTCTGAAAAGGCTTGGTGGTTGAGCTTGTCTAATGACTTTACTACAGTTTCCTTCTTTTGACTGTTCCTTATCCAAATTAGATTGCACAACTGGTGCAATAAATTCATCCTTATTTTTCCGAAGTAATTGTCTTGTCTCCTCCATTCGTTGTCCTAGCATGGTTCACATCATTTCCTGAACTCTTGCTACAATGAGGAGTTTAGTTACTAGTGTTGGATTAGTGTCTAAGTCCATAACTATTTTGATATGTACTTGACCCGATAGTGCATGGTCCTTTTGGGTTGCCTTCACCAAAGCAACTTGATAGGATGAATTATGAAGAGAAATGATTAATTATGATTTATTAATATATTATGAGAATAATATATTAAAGGAGAAATCATATTGTTTAATTAATATTAGTCAACAATTAATTGATAATTAATTTTATGGGTAAAAGAGATTAATTAAACTTAAGGGACTGGAACTGTAATTATAAGATAATTGCATTTGGGCTATGGATCACCTTGGAATAATAGGTTGGACGAATTCTATGGGGAAACCCATTAGAAATCGTCCAAGGGATATTCTAAAAGGGTCCATGGGCTGCTTAGGGCTTAAGTAGTCAGATTAGGGTTTCCTAGTTGAAAACCCTAATAGCCTACATGTATATATAGTACCCTTAAGCCCCAAAAATGTGGCTAAGAGTTCCACTAGGGTTTCTGGATGTTTTTGACAGCCTCCTCTCTCCTTATTCTTCATCCTCTTACTCTTGGTGTTTGTGAGCCATTAGAGGACTAACACTTGTGACTCTAAGCTTTCTAAAGTCATTACAAGGAGGATTTGAGATTGATATTGTTACATAATAATCAAAGGTAATTCTCTAAACCCTAATTTCAGTTTATAATATGTTAGATATAAGATTGTAAGTCTTGGATACATTGCATGTACAATAGAGAAACCTAGATCCAAGCATTAGGGTTTGCATGAGCAGATAGGATGCTTTTATGGATAAAACCCATCAGTGGTATCAGAGCCTTGATTGGTTTCTGTTATATGTGATGCTATGTTGAATTATTAACTGAAAATCGAATTCTGGCCTTCTGTTCGAACTGACTCGGCGAGTCACTACATGGACTCGGCGAGTCTACCCTACTCGGCGAGTTCCAATGTGTGACTCGGCGAGTCGGAGCGTCAGACAGAGGGAATTTTGGATTTTATTGGTGTTTTTCTTAAGGATAATTACCATATTCGTTTTAAACTTATAAAATACGATTTTTAATGTTTCTAAAAGATTATCCTTGCCAAAACACAAGATAATTACCAATTGATTAGATAATAACTTCCTTATATGATTAAAGATTGATTATTTGTATTAATTGGGTAACTTATCTTGCAAGAAATTGAAATTAGATCAAATATAGATAATGACAAAATTAATTGTTTAATTTCTATTATTTGTTATTTCATCCTTGTGTTGTGAAATAGTTTCATTTGTGCCCATGTAAGTTTTATGGTTTAAATTTGAACTTAAAGGTTTTGTTTTGAAATTTAAATAGTTGAAACCCAAATGTTTTGAAACATTTCAAAACTTGCCCTCAAGTTTTGGAATTTAAAAGTTGATTAAAAGTTTAATTTAGAAATGTTAAATTCTAAAACTCTGGTATTGTTTGAAAAGTTCAAATCACACCCTTATCGTTTTATTAATTAATTAAAGTGTATAATTATTAAATTTGACCACCTAGTATTTTAAAAGTGTAAAATACACCCTATACTATATATATATATATATATATATATATATATATATATATATATATATATATATATATATATATATATATATATCATTAAAAGTTTAATATTATATATGTATGAGTAAACAGTCAGTCTTACCGTTAGTAGGCCTCATTCATGAAGCTGGTCTATAAGGGGTGTTTAAGGAAATTGCCTATAAAATGGCGATTGAATGGGTATCCACTCTTACCCACCGCACTCTTGACTAGTGGAGGGTCGTTAGCCGAACGGGTAGGATAGGACAGAAACCTTCCATTCTAAGTATAATGAAGTACAAAAGTAACTAAATGCTTTTACAAATTCCTAATCTTAGTTACTTTAGGAAAAAGTGAATTGATGTAATTCCATGAAATTACACTTTGTGCCCTTGCGAAGACGTTAGTGGAGCGTGTGTGGTTAACCGGCACACTAAATGGTTCTAAGCAAAGGTAGCGAAGGGTGACTCAATGTTTGTCATAGTTCGGTGGAGCGTGTGTGGTTAACCGGCACATCGAATAGATGATTGTAACATGTGGGGGCACCATGTAAGTTTGCATGGTTATTCACACCCGCTTTGTGATCCTCGGTATCCCAGTCACAAACTAGAGGGGCATATCGTGATTTAAACATGCCATTGAAAAGTTCAATGAATCTCAAAAGATCTAGGAATTTTCAATAGATTTAAAACTTAAATTTCTTTTTCGTTTTTCATGGTGGAAATTAGTGAATCGTCATTCACTTACCTTCAAATATTCTGCAACTAGATTACGGCATCCCTTTTCTAGGTTATAGAGTATTGTGTTGGGTCCTAGCCTTAATATCTCATTTGGGTGATTTATTAAGGACTCAATCAATCAACTAACTTGAATTTAATTTTTCTCCTGTTTTGTAGATGTCAAAGTATGATAACTATGGTCTTCCCAAATCCCGTCGAATAAGCTTTTCATATGAAGATGATATTCCACGATTCGATCGAGGAACACGAGATCATGCTTCACTTCCTCCACCTCCTTCTATTATTCTCCCCAACCCACAAGTTCAAAAGATTAAAAAGTTCAAACTCACTCAAGCCCTTTTGGCAAGTAAACATGAAGAAGGAAAGTCAGTGTGTGCACACATCCTAGAGATGAAGTCACACATTGATAGGTTAAGAATGTTGGGATCTGTTGTTTGTGAGGATCTGGCTGTTGACTGGGTTCTTCAGTCACTTGCTAACTCATATAGTGAGTTCGTAAGAGAGTACTATATGATGAAACACGACGTAACCCTCATTGATCTCAACTATATGCTTATTGTTGCTGAATCAGCAATGATTTGGCGCACTGGAAAAGCAAAGTTGATTGGTGGATCTGCCTTCAAGACCATTATGGATATAGGCAATGGCAACAAAAGGCATGCCATGATCGAAAAGTTTGATCATAAGAGAAAGGCAAAGTCAGAAGTAGTTCTGTGCGCTGTTCCAAAAGAGTCAATTTGCTTTTATTGCCAAGAGAAGGGGCATTGGAGACGAAGTTGCCCTATTTACCTAAGAGATCTAAGAGATGGGAGAGTCAAAACGTATGGCTCTGCTTTAGGTAAAATCCATTAACTAACTCTTTTAAGTTTCTATTCTAGATTCTTGATACATGATGTGATAGGATTACAATTGATGTTTTGTAGGATCGAAGAAAGGAAAGGAAACTTAAGGGAAGAAGTGAGCAGAATCTAATCGTGAAGAAATGGATTTCGATCGCATTGCTTGAAGATTGGATTCTTGAGCTACTACTTAGAGTTAGAATAGATTACTAAGAAATATGTATTAACATAGTTTTTTCAATGAATTGCATTGTAAGGACAAATTTTTCCGTAAGAAAATAAATTTTGATTTTATTTATTTATCCTTGCAATGGCGTGAATGAAAAATTGATGTGTGAATGTTTCTGTTATTAGCAATAATGGATTTGTTTCTTAATTATGTTATTTGTGGAAATGTCAAGAATTTACCAAATAGGGAAAGTTTTTCATCGCCCAAGTTTCAATTGGACAGAAACATGGAATCATACAACTTGGTTGCATGATGAATGAGAAATTTCATATTTGGAAATTAAACTAATTCATTGATAAAGTGTCAAGTGAAGGACTAGGAGATCGAGTACACAAGGTTGTGTGGTGATCAAGTCCACCACAAGAGTAACAAAGATATTCGTCATGATTTACTAAGGTTAAGTAAATATGATTATACTTATGAGATTAAGTGTAATTCTCAGTTGATTGAAAGAGTTTCAATAAATACCATAACGAATAAAGAAGAATCAAGTAGGCAGAAAGAATAAAGTTTCTCTATTCTAAGAAGAAGGGAGAGTACTTTTTATTATGTTTTATGATAGGTCTCAATGATTAAGAACCATATCTCAATTAATCCTCTAAGTGAGTATTAGTGCAATTGTATGTCTGAGAAGAGGAATCAAGAATTGAAGAAATGGTTAAATCAAGAAGTCAATCATACTTCGTTCCAAAACCAAGTCTTAGAGTTAAGATTGTGACATTGAGTGACAAGTCTTAAGAAGGTTTATAACATTCATCAAATGTGGAATTTGAAAAAGTTTTCTTATTCTTATACATTTTAAATTGGAAAGTTGTGATGTCTTGGATAACACAAAGACCAACTAGGACCAATTTTGTGAAGTGTTTTGTCTTGATAAAAGCTACACTAACTCTTGAATATTTGTTTGTCGAGAAATGTTTATTGACAAAAGAATCTTATATGTCAAGGAGTCAGTGGGAGTCTTAATGGTCTCGAAAAGTTTCAAGAACTAATCAAGAATAAACCTTATCAATCATCACTAGCACATGAGCTGAGGTTTACAACCTATCGTGTTGACACTATCTTGTTTCTGTGCGGTTCCAATTAAGTTAATTATGCATGTGAGTTCTATGAGTTCTCATTTGAATGCATAAAAGGCAAGGACCTTGATCAATGAAAAGTACATTGATAGGAAAGGGTGAGCTACTTAACTACTTGGAAGACATGGTGGGCACTCATGTTACCATAAGGCAAGAAATCAAGATTCAGAAAGTTCGGTCCATAAGAGTTTGGATTTGTCGCAAACTTTGGTTTTGGACAAATTCGCATGGATAGGAAAACATACACCATTAAAATCTAAGTGTTATAAGATTCCCTCCTTCATGAAGATGACTGTGAGGAAATGCTTTCACCAAGAGAGATTTTAAGAAGATAGTGATTGTGAAAATTGTATTCTCGAATTTGATTATGGTTACGGTATCCTTTCCATAATTCGAATTGTGAGATTTGGCAATTAGTCTAAATTGTTTAGACACACATATGAGCCATCTAAGGCAAAGGTGTATAAGGTTGAGAAGCTTTCATAAAGGATTATCAAAACATTAGGTATTAGAAATATGAACTTCAGAAATTCAATAGGTATTGTTTTTTCTGGAAGTTAAGTTGTTTTCTGAATACATGTCAAAGCTAGTGGGAGCATAAGTGTTATGCTTATATGATAATAATCATCATGATAGTGGGAGCATAAAATTTGTGCTTGTATGATTATTAAGACAAGTATTGCAATTTAGCAATATTAATTATAGAAAACAAGAGTTATACTTTGCAAAGTCGTAAGGGTTGAATAGTTGTTTTGCTATAATTAAGGGAGGGAATATTATGCTTCATTTCAAATCTAAAGGCTTAGGTTGTGGAATGTTAATAAATTTAATCAAGGATACATAGTGTGTTCTCAAATTTCGATTATGATTATGGCATAGTTCAAATTGTGAGAACGTGGCACATAAAATATTATGGCAGAAGATTGATAAAGTATCAAATCTTTATGTAAGACATTATGCATCGCGTCCCATACGCTTCGGGTAAAGGATCGATTGCATATGATATAATATTTGACCATTCTAAAATTTTCCAAATGTCTGGTGCATTAAGAGGGAAAAAGGACAAGAATCGGGTTTTGACTAAGATAATTAAACAACTATCAAAGGACGATCCAAAGCTCGCTAAGGATTCGTCGCTTGTGAGTAGTTGGAAGTATGCTATTGGATGGAACATATCAACATTATTATGAATAGATAAGATTCTATTAAGAATGAGTTGTCATATGGTAAATATGGAAATGTTTCCATATTGGGAGTTGGATATTGAGAATCTATTTCTAGATTAGAAACTTTTATGCAAGAAGGGTGTTCAAAGGAATATACCTTGAGTAAGAGACATCATATCTATAGAATTGTTTCTGATAGAGATTGGCTAAGTCTTGATGATTTTGAGCTATGACTTTACGAAAGGATCATTGCATAAAATGTTAGAATCTAGCATATTCTATAAGTGGTAAGAATTTGATATTCTTACATTTGTGATAAGGATTGGGAGTTGTGAAATGAGTATGATTGGAAATGTGTTCATTTGATCTATTTCAAAAAGTAAGGACCGTAGGTAAACATTGTGTGCATGCTGAGAGCATGGGACAAGTGTAGAAACAATTCAAGTAAGAAGTTGATTACCCAAAACAACAAATAATGAGTAATCAATATGGTGATTAAATAAAATGTTTTATTTATACCCAGAGTTTGGGGCCATATGGGGTTAGTATTATTCTTGTGTTTCACTTTGCATGTTTTGACTTCCTGAATAATTAAAATTGGTTCAGAACAATCGAATTATCAACGGACCACAGTCGTTCATATGTTGGAAGTAGGTATGAATGAAGACTATCGTGAATTGGTGTGTGGATTGTCTAAAGTGTATTAGACATAAGCAAATGTTTGCTGCAAAGTTCATGAGTGCTTATGAATATGAGTTTCAGCATTGGATTAAACTCACGCTCACTTGGATCACTTCATGGATTTTATCACGAGTGATTGGTGAGACGATAATATCTTATATTCTTGAAACCGAGATGTGTGAGTTGTATCTTGCGAGTCGGTTACACATTGATAATATGTAAACGCACCAGTAACTTGGTGTTATAAAACATATTATTGTGTGTGATTCGGTGAGTGAGTGCAAGCAAGCATTGAATCAAAGTTTATCCATTCCTTTTATCCAAAGTGGGATGAAAGCGATATCTGTGGGCCCCTCGATGATTTAGTGATGACACCCTAAGCGCTTGGCCAAGCCGAGACTAATTTGATGTGTTCAATTGTAGTCTGTTGTCAGTCGTCATAAATTGGAAATCGGGAAACAACACATAGACAGAGAGAATGATTTAAAATCCATGTCTCAGTCTATACGATATCTTGAATGAAGGAATATATGATCCCTTATCTAAAGGACACGCTTCTGATAGGATCAGAGTTGACAGCGGTTTTTGAAAGCTATGATTGCAGATCAGGATCTTAGTTCATACGCAGAATAGTTATTAAACTTATCCAAGTGGAAGACTGTTGGATTAGTGTCTAAGTCCATAACTATTTTGGTATGTATTTGACCCGATGGTGCATGGTCCTTTTGGGTTGCCTTCACCAAAGCAACTTGATAGGATGAATTATGAAGAGAAAGGATTAATTATGATTTATTAATATATTATGAGAATAATATATTAAAGGAGAAATCATATTGTTTAATTAATATTAGTCAACAATTAATTGATAATTAATTTTGTGGCTAAAAGATATTAATTAAACTTAAGGGACTGGAACTGTAATTATAAGATAATTGCATTTGGGCTATGGATCACCTTGGAATAATAGGTTGGACGAATTCTATGGGGAAACCCATTAGAAATCGTCCAAGGGATATTCTAAAAGGGTGGCTGCTTAGGGCTTAAGTAGTCAGATTGGGGTTTCCTAGTTGAAAACCCTAATAGCCTACATGTATATATAGTACCCTTAAGCCCCAAAAACGTGGCTAAGAGTTCCACTAGGGTTTCTGGACGTTTTTGGCAGCCTCCTCTCTCCTTATTCTTCATCCTCTTGCTCTTGGTGTTTGTGAGCCATTAGAGGAGTGACACTTGTGACTCTAAGCTTTCTAAAGTCATTACAAGGAGGATTTGAGATTGTTATTGTTACATAACAATCAAAGGTAATTCTCTAAACCCTAATTTCAGTTTATAATATGTTAGATCTAAGATTGTAAGTCTTGGATACATTGCATGTACAATAGAGAAACCTAGATCCAAGCATTAGGGTTTGCATGAGCACATAGGATGTTCTTATGGATAAAACCCACCAACTAGGACTACCCTAGGTGCACACTCAATCACATGAGGTTCGAGGTGACGGTTTCTATTATCTTTTCCCAATCCGCTACATGTCCTCACCATAATGTTCCACACACCAAGGTGGCATTTATTATACCGAGACGAGAATATAGATAAGGAAGGTTTAGACGCATGATTCTCCCTATCACTCCGAAAAGTTATATGTCAGTTCTAATGTCCTAATTAAACGTTTAGAAACCTGAACACATAAAATTTCCTAATTATAGGTCGGCAACAGACCTTAAACCTGATAATAGAAATTTAGATAGGCAACCTACGACATGCTATAATACAAACCATTTAGCACATAAAAGCAAATTAGGAATCTTATCCTAAAGTAAGCTAGTGCTTGGGTCAACTCAAGTGTATTACATAAATTATAATAGACACACATCTCACGATCATTGCTTACCATTCTAAGTTAAGTCTAGAAATCCTCAATTATTCCTAGTTCACTTAAATTAATGCTTTGATACAAACTGTGACGTCCCCATTTTTACGGACATTCTAAAAAAAATATATATTTATGCTTATTTAAAACACAGTTTATTTATAAATGCAGAATTTGGTCCCGTAAAAGTATTTCCGAAGAAACTTTTTTCATTGATTTATAAAATCTTGGGATGTCATTATTGATACAAAACATAAGCATGAACATGCCTTACAGTATCCTAGACTATCAGTATACATCTCCTTAAATCTTTTATCATTCATGTATATTTGTACCACTACGTGCAATATAGTGAAACATAGTGGGTCGGGTTGGGAAAATTGGTGAGTACATATGGTTTTAAACCCATAATAAT
Organism: Lactuca serriola; assembly: GCF_051521515.1. Lineage (NCBI taxonomy): Eukaryota > Viridiplantae > Streptophyta > Magnoliopsida > Asterales > Asteraceae > Lactuca > Lactuca serriola. The sequence continues at coordinate 36,059,563 of NC_136414.1, read as the reverse complement.
ATAGTCAATTTGTTTAATTATCTATTTTCATATTAAACAATTAACCCGATTACTCATCCCTATTTTCTTCTATTTTTATTCTTAACGATCTGTCCTAAGGATCATAGTTGCAGATAGTACTGTTACAGGTATTATGTCAGTAGGAAGTATAGTACATCAAATGGACATAAATTCCATCACCTACAGGTTATGAACCTACCTGTGTTCCATGGGACTGTCATCAGATAGGTCAATGGCATCATCTATGCTCTATTAGATGACTAAATCGCTTAGTATAATAGTACTAGTAAGTTAAGGCCTTTCATTATTATTTTCAACTCTCGTCATCCATTTTCCTCATTATTCTATTCATCTCTCATTACCCATCACTATCCAATATATTATAGGTATGAAAATACATATATAGTAAATCATTAAAAAAATCCACGTATATTATTTCATCTAACACAAAACATTTTTTCACATATAACATTTAATTAACTAAATAATTCATATCTATGTGCAAGATGAAAGAAACTATACAATCACTTGATAAAACTGGATGTCTTGGTTGCGCAGAACTTCGTCTTGGTACTTTAGCTATTCCTCTAACGTGAACTAGATTCACATTACTAAGTCTTAGTCTAATATTCCTAGTGACTAATGATAGTATAGATTCCCCACTAATTCCAATGCCTACATCAAGATCTATCGAGTAAGGAACAACCAGGTAGGGTCATATCAAAGGTAGGGCCTGTTTGGTATACAAAGTATATGTTTGGAAATCCTGCTTTAAACACCTCACTAAATCCAGCCTATACATCATCCCCGTAAGTAGATCAATCACTATAATGGCTTGAAATTACTGAAAAATCTTATTTATAAATTCATAATGATGACTATGAATCATAAATATAAGTTACACTTAAAGAAATATGAGTGTAGCTTAACTTAAAGAGAATTAAGAAAAAAACTAGGAAATTTTGATGATAGAATTCCGACCTAAACACCTCTCTTCTCGGACTCCTAGATATTGAGAACCTCGCTAAAATGCTCAAGAAACCCGAAAAAAATCGTGCGCTGCGCCCATCAGGTGTGCTGGTCCATCAGTTTTTTGCACGTGTCGCATCCGTATTCGCCCACATCATCCATTCTAGAAGATGCCATGTGTCACCATTTCATCGTGCCACATGTCAAAATCTTGTAGAGCCATGTCATTGGATCTCTTGGAGGAGCAGGCGTCCGACTTGCCACGTGGCGTCGGCGCTGCTACGTCAGCAGCCCAAGCGATTTCTCACAAATCTTCGGACGACCATAACGTTCCATATGAGCTCCGTTTTCGACGTTTTTTATATCTCCGAAATCCTATCGATGAGCTCTACAACTTTCGTTAAGGTCTCAATATCTAATTTTTGCTCTAATAAAAATTCATATATTTAGACCGTTTTAGACTGTTAAAGTCTGTGTGCAATTCATAACTTCTTCATACGAAATCCGTTCTCAACTATCTTTATATTGAAGGGTTCATATTCACGGGATCTTCAATTCTCATTTAGATTGTTTCGGCTAACAATCAACCGATATGGATTTCGATTTATGTGTCCGCACTACTGCGTTGAACCTTCAAAAAATCGTAACTTCCTAATATGAAGTCATATTTTTGACGTTATCTATACGCACGCTCTTGGTTTTATGACTACTACGGCTTTCATTTAGATTACTTAGGCTAAAAATTAATTTATCAAAATTTCACTTTTTACGATACGCAGAGTTGTGTCGGTTTTATCATGAAACTTCGAATAAGCATAACTTCTTCATACGAAGTCTTATTTCAGAGTTTTTTATGCGTACGGAATCCTTGTCACATATACTATAACTTTGGTTAAGATCGTTTATCCTAAATAATATTTTATCAAAAATTCATTTTTAACATTTATTTGTCTAGCCCAAATGTGTGGGCGTTACACATTCTCCCCCTCAAAGCTTGGAATGGACTACTCGATTTCTAGTTCCAAATGAGCAACTAGCAAACAAGACCTCGAATCAAGATATGAATGTAGAAGTGATCAACAAATCTTCAACTCTTCTATAGTCTTTTAATATGGGTTCTAAGATATGAGACATTAGAATCCAAAGCTCCAAATGAAATTTTCATCCTTAAGCACCAAAAGCATATCCAAAAAATAATCATGGATTCCAAGCCCATCATAAAAACTTACTTCGGAATCTCAAATCTAAATCACTTCCTAAATAATAATATATCCCCCTCAAAAGATTCAACTATAAAGATCATTCGCCAAAAATATGAACAACCAAAGACGTCATGAAACCCACCAAAATGTCAATTCTCAATTAAATCCAATTGAGAGGAACCGAATTCAAGATCACCACTTTTGCATACCAACAAAATATCAACATCAATATTCTCAATTAAATCCAATTGAGACGACTACGTGTGTTTCATGGCATCATTCCAACCAATATAGACTTGTAATCTTCTGCATACCATTTTTTTACGCATTTCTGTCACTTTGACCGGAGATTTGATATCCTTCTTGAATCATAATTTCATGTTCGGAAATTTGATTCTATCAACCTATCAAAAATCATCACCACTTTTGACTATTTGATTACTCAACCATTTTACACTGGTTCTTCGACAAACAATCAAATTAATTTCCCAACTGACTTTTTCAGATCAAACAACATATCTTGAATGTTCTTTATCAATATTATCGAGCATCAACAAATTAGTTTCATATCTAAGCCTCAATTCCATCTACATAATCATCGTGAATTCCTCGTACTCTCAATTCCATGAAATATCAAATCAAATTAATTAGGGAGAAGAACGATACGATGAAGGTAATATAGTTTCACAATGATCTCAAAAATAAACAACTTGATATCAACTGATTCAAGAAAAATACAACACTGATGAAATCGAATTGATAAATGAACAATTCGATCAGGATTTAGAAAAAAATAGAGATGAAATATTGAATCGATTTGACAATCATAAAAGTAGCAAATATCGAGAAAGTGAAAAACAATCACATGTATGATAGATTAATAGGAATGCTTCAGCAAACCAAATAATCAATGAAATTAGTGTCAATCTGGAATACGATTTGAAAGAATAACAAAGATTTGTACAACAAAAACGATGACAATCAATTTTGATCGGTCATGAATAGTATCACAAAATTAGGCTCAAAGATTAGAAATCGATGTTTTCGGATTTTGGATCAAATGAACTGTATCAAATTAATAATATGAGTTGAATCAAATGAAAAGGAATTGGATCAAAATGATTTTAATTTGATTTTGGCTAGATAATGAAAGAAAATTGATTGGATCAACAAATTTGGCTAGAAACGAAATAGATCCAACCATAAATCTTGGTAAACAAGAAATTCAAAGAAAAATGTACTCAATTTTGAAAATTAGAAGACTCGCCAAAAGATATCGAATCTTGATCCTTTACGCAAAAATGTAGTTAAATCATGATCGTTCTATGAACTAATCGCTTGAATATTCATGGTTTGACTCTCATACCACTCGCCATAAGTCACAAGGCTTGAATTCTCACACATGTCATAAAAGGGGTCAAACCTTCATGTCATCACCACATGGAGAGCTTTGCACCCCAACAGGTAGTTCATAAGGTGTTACGATACTTTCCCGTGACCCTAGATTACGATATTTGTATTATTCAAGGTAAACTGCAAAAAATATGATTTGACATAGTATTGGACGATTAGAAGAGGGTATGATGCGTCATAAAGAATTTGATACAAATCATCCAGACTTCTAGAGTGAAATTCATAACATACGCCTAGGGCTTGCTGCTGACGGCTTTAATCCATTTGGTAATATGTGTAATCTACATAGCAAGTGATCGGTCATACTCATCACATACAATATGTCACCATGGATTTGTGTGAAAGAGTCATCATTTATGTTGTCCTTGTTGATTCCCGACCCTAAATCCCCTGTAAAGGACATGGATGTTTTCCTGAGGTCGTTAGTGGAAGAGCTTAAGTTTTTGTGGCACTCGGGCGTACGTATTAAAGATGCAGCGGCAAACACATTCTTCACAATGAAAGTTATGTTGTTATGGAAAATAAATGACTTTCCATCTCGTAATAGTGCATCAGGTTGGAGCGGACAAGGGTACAAAGCATGTCTTGGTCATCATTGGTTCCTAGATACTAATGATCCATTAGTAAAGAGATTGGAATTTAATGAGGAATAGGAGATAAGATCCGCTCTGAGGCACTTCAGTAATGACGGCATATAAGATCAACTAGGTCGTCTACTAACTCGTCTACCAGGTAAACATCCTAAGTTTGGAGGTGTTACGATAAGGTGAGAAGGATTCGAGTTGAACTAGTCGAAACAAAGTATATTCTTTGAACTAAAGTATTGGTCTTTTATGTAGCTGAAGCACAACTTAGATATGATGCATATAAAGAGAAATGTGTGCAATAGTGTGTTAGTTAGATATGATGCATATAAAGAGAAATGTGTGCAATAGTGTGTTAGTTAGATATGATGCATATAAAGAGAAATGTGTGCAATGATAAGACTAAAGACACATCAAATGTGTGCAATAGTGTGTTAGGTACTATTCTTATGCAACGTTTGCTAACAATTGGAGTTAGAGGGTGTTTGTCCGAAGATACTTATACAATAAGTGTATACCTTTTGTATGTTTTTCAAACAATTTTGCCTAAAAACACTAATGGTGGATGATATGAGGAAAGTAAATAAGACATTATTACAATCTTATGAAAATTAGAATTGATTTAACCTCTAGCATTTTTTGACATTATGGTTCATTTAGTTTTTCATTTACCTGATGAAGAAATTGTCGGAGGCCCCATATCTATGAGATGGATGTATCCGTTTGAAAAGTATATGAAAAATTTGAAAAACTGTCAAAAATAAGGTGACACTTGAAGGTTGTATAGTTGAAGGTTATGTTGTTGAAGAAACTTTATCATTTTGTTTGATGTACCTTTGAGATATGCAGACTTAGTTCAATCTCCCTGAAACAAATGTGGATGTCGTTGTCGAAAAAACAAAGTTTTGGGTGTTTAAGTCTAAATGTCGACCGAACAATGCAATGCAAATCAAAACTCTTGATCTAAGGGAAAACGTAACACATAATGGTTTGTATTGAATAGCTTTCAAGGAGTCAGACAGTAGATCAAGTAAGTGCTCTTATAATTTAAGTATTTATGTATACTAATTTGTTAATCATTTTTGGAAAATACAACATAACTTAGTACACAAGCTCCAAGAACAAATTCAAGGGTTAAACGAAGAAAGAACTCTTATACCAGATGAACAAAGTGCTTCTTTTAAGAAAGTATAAGGTGCTCGGTGCGACCATATTAAAGGCATTGGACGTAAACATTCAACCTTTGCATCAATTGGGTATAAGGGACAATCATCGTAGTCACCGCTATAGTCATAACCATCACAGGTAAAACAAGACTATTTAATTTCAAAGCCTCATATATATATATATATATATATATATATATATATATATATATATATATATAAAGATCGATGAATGCATGTTAGTTTGGTAATTTTTTATGATGATTATTTGTTAAAAAAAATTGGTAATTGATTTTTTGGTACTTTGGCAATTGGTGATTTAATAGTTTGGTTTATGTTGATATGTAGGTTTATGTTGATAGTTTGATAAATTAGTAATTGTTAGTTTGTTAGTTTGGTTGTTGGTTTAACTTATAAGTTAATTAAATAGTTTGTTAGTATGATAATTAGTAATTTTATAGTTTACTTAAATTTTGGTAATTATTAGTTTGATTATAATTTGGTAATTACTAGTTTACTTACAATTTGGTAATTATTAGTTTGATCATAATTTGATAGTTTGGTTTATGTTGGTAATTTGTAGTTGTTTATATTTTGGTAATTGTTAGTTTGTTAATATGGTTTATGTTGATAGATTAACTTATAAGTTTATGTTGTTATATATTATGTAGTTAGCGAATCTTCGAGCAATACTTAACAATTTGGCGATAGTGCGAAACTTCAAGCGTTTTATTTAAATCAATGAAACCACCAAGTGATACCGGAGGAAGCGAGGAGAGCCAAGACGTGACATGTCCGATTAATTTACGTGATTTTAAGACTTTGTATCACATATAACTTTATAACATTGTTGCTACTTATTCGGCATGTATTGGATCTTTGTAACACTTTTGTTACTTGAAATGACATGTCATATTATACCTTTTTTTTCTGCAATTAATGTTTCGTGCTTTTGATACTCCGTATTAGTTTTTCTACGTTTGAAAAAAAAGTTGTTTAGAAAATAAAATAGGATATTAGCGGTGATTTTTTACAATAGCTACATGACAATGACAATAGCGGTGACTTGTTGCTGCTATTGCATTTAGCAGCGATTCCGGTATTAGCAATGATATTTGTCACCTGTAATTAGCATTTTTTTGTAGTGATCATTGTGAATTTAAATCACTAATATTTTATGTTACAATCATACTAAATATTGTTATAGAAAATAGTGTGATAGAGCATATTACATCATTTGTAATGACTTATTTGTTTCACTTTTTAGTTCGTCTCTTGTAAACAAACCCATGGGTTCGAACAAACATACAACACTAATAAAAATCATTGTTGAGATTCCCTCTTGGTTATCTCACACAATGGTTTATCGGTGAACCTTATGGTGTTATACGCCCATGCACCACCAATGGCCCCAATCATCGGACCCAAAATGTAAACCCACAGCCCTTGGTATTGGTTCCACACGAGCGCTGGCCCTATGCTTCTTGCAGGATTCATTGATGCCCCCGATACTTGCCTGTCATATCAAAATACATGTTTCAAAGTACATTCGCATAACCACTTAAGAAATAACATGTATTAGTATATTTAGATTGTACCCTGCGAACATGGCGTTAAGTAGAACAGTTGATCCAATGGCAACCCCAGCTAGTTGTCCTGTCTGTGTTAAGTAAAAGTGTAGACTTATAGTTATATATGGCGTAAAGTATAATTTGTATTAAGAAAAAGTTAAGAAAACAGTACTTACAGCTCGATCGTCTGTCGCAACTGCAGTGATGACAAACATGAGATAGAACGTGATAATAATTTCCATAACGAAGGATTGGAGGTTCGAGTGGATAGGAGCGTTTCCTACGAAATGATCATGTGTTCCACTAAATATTAACCTTAGGGTTCCACTCGCTAGGATTGATGCAAGGATTTGAGCAATCACGTATCCGGGTACCTGAAGAGATACTAATGAAACGTTAATGTCAAAATCAAGAACATAAGTTTGTATCCAAATAAACGTCAAAAAAAAAATCAAGAACATAAGTTTGAATCCAAATAAACGTCAAAAAATGAACAATTCATAATCAATATCAAAATCACCTCTTTCCATGGAAACCTTTTGCAAGAAGCAAAAGCAATGGTGACTGCAGGGTTTATATGTGCACCGGAGATGTGACCGACAGTGTAAATCATCACCATCACCACCGCCCCCCATACGATGGCTATTCCGGGCATACCCACCGGATTTTTCTTGTCAATGTTCACCATGATCACGCCACAACCGGAAAATATCAAGAAGTATGTAGCTAGCAACTCCGCCATCAGCTGCCAAAAGACCACAATCGTAAAGTCGAGCAAGAAATACATACAAGCACACATATGCATGGAGTACATACACATATCCGTTATGGTTTAAAGAACGTTATCGAGTAAAAAAGAAAACCTTTTGAGAAAATTGACGAGTAAAGTAGGGGGCTGAAGTTGCGTTATCTTTAGTGTCGTCTTTGGCTATGCTCAAGGTCACCCCATGGTGCACATTGACCGCCGCCGCTCCTCCACCAGTCTCCACCATGGCCATGATCGATCACCTGTGTGTCAATAAAATAATTAAAGTGGAGATAGAGTATTTATAGAGGCGGAGGATGATAAAAATAAAACCTTGGAATCCATGGAAATACGATGGTTATTTGTTTGAGATGAAAATCGACAAGGCCGAAAATCTACATGAAGGAATATTATTTGTTTGTTTTTTTTTTTATATAATTGATTCCTTAGTATTAACCGTGCAACAAGTAGAACTTTAATTATAAAAAATTATCTTCTAACTAAGTTCTTTCTAATGAATTATCGAAACATAAAGAAAAAAAATCCTCAACGATTATCATCATTTTAAATATGACAAAGTGGACGTATCGTAAAAGGGAATTGAAGTTGATATATATTTTAGGAAATCGTACTCTTAGAATCCAGTGTTATGTAACTATGTTATACGATTGATATTGAAATCAATTAATGATCCTATATCTAATTATACTACAAATTTATAGTATTTTATACTATTAAAAGTTGAGTTTTAATATACAATATACAAAAGATAAACTCGAAAAGATGAATCTAGAATTTTTTTTTTTTAGTTATTAATTAGACCTGAATGAGTTGGTCCTTTCAAAGAACATGAACTCATATAGGATTGCTTAGCTGTGAACATGATCTTCTTTTTGACCTCATGCTACGCAAACCAAGCATAATGCAGGAGTCAAGGGGGGAGCTGGGTCCAAGGAACAGTGCCTCAAGAAGAAAAATTTTGGGGTTACTTCCTATATCCGATTCGGCATCAAAAGTAATGTGTCGTGGTCCATATTTGTTAGACTACATGCTGCGAGCAACGCCCGAATGCGTTATTGTGACATAACACGGAAAAACGCCAGTATGACGCCCGGAACAACGCCCCCCGAATGCGTTATTGTGACGTAACACAGAAAAACGCCAGTATGACGCCCGGAACAACGCCTCGGCCCGACGTTATTAGGTGTTACGTTGGTGCGTGTTTTCGTGGCACCAGGTTCCTCTCTGTTTTTCTTCCTCATGACGGCGTTTTCTTGGCGGAACACCACCACTCTTTTCCCGTTTTCATGGCATTTTTCCTGCTTAGGTCTCAAAAAAACACAAATAGGCATTGCCCACACCTTACACTCTTAGGGCGTGTTCGGCAAACTAACTGGTAGCGGGTAGTGGGTAGCGGTTAACGGGTAGCATTTGACTTTGGAGCGTTTTGTTGAAAGCTATTACATTTAGCTTTTGATTTTGGAGCATTTTGTTTAGGCAAAAAGCTAAACGCTGTCGTCGAACAATGTTTTTTCTTTTTTACTAGCGTTTTCTTAAAAGCTAGAACTCAAAAGCTCTCAAACGCTACGTGCCGAACACGCCCTTAGAATGTTTTCAGTTTGGCCTTATAGGCAAAATATGTAATTTGAATGCTCTCTCTCTCTCTCTCTCTCTCTCTCTCTCTCTCTCTCTCTCTCTCTCTCTCTCTCTCCCCCTAGACGTAGCTCGATTTCTTAGATATATTATGTTCTGCTTTATTATTTCTTAGATATATTATGTTCTTGTTTTGATTGTTTTATTATTTTGTACGTATGTGTGTGCAAAATAGTTTATCGGTTGGTGAAGTGTTAAACCCAAACAAGAAATGCATGGATATCAGAATACGAGAAATGTAGTAGCCTAGGACATTATTCCTCTATCTTATTGGAATGTGTCTTGCTTATGTTATTTACTTGATTCTCCTTCCTTATTGTTCCCTTTCATTCCCTTCACCTTATTCCTCTTTTTTGTTACCTATAGTTGGGTTTTTCCTTTATCACCATTGTATGTACCTTCCTAATGTTATATTCTCGGTATCATATCGATTTTCATGCATATGTTTTTTACTTGCATATGCTTACCTTTGTCATGTTAATTGTCCCATTAGGTTTACATATTTCTTTTGACGGAGGTCATATTTGATATCAGCTACTCTATCCAAATATCCTCGTTGATATGTTGAAATTCCTCTATAGAAGTAGTCGTCTACCCTTAAGTGGAGACAAAACTGCCAACCTCTACCTCCCCATCTCACCCTCACATGATTGTGGGGTTAATGATAGTTTGAAAAGAAATTACTTGCAAATAGTTTGAAGGATTTCCACATCTTTTCTTTTGGGTATTTTATGTTATATGAAACATACAAACAAGTAACTAATTAACGGATGCTAGCTTAAAAGGGAAAGTATCTAAAGTAATAAAAAATGATTACTATATTTGTAATGCAACTACATATATTTAAAAATAATAATAAATAGTAGTATTTTAAAAGTCTTTTTCATTAATAAATAGTATATTATGTTGTATGTATATCCGAATGATGGCCGATTAAATACTGCTATGAGAAGAATATCGAAATTGCTAAAATCAGGATGATGTATGGTTATGTAGTAAGACATTGTTGGATGTCATTTGGAGTGGAGCAATGTTTGTTGGGAACGATATCTATTGAAGGAAGACTGTGGTGGCATTGATATAGTACAAGGAGGAGAGTACACCAACAAGGAAACATGAAGTTAGCTTGAAGTTAGACACGAAAAATCTACCCTTTCCAAGGATATAACATTTTTATAGAATGTTTGTTGAGACTTAGAGTCAAGGTCGGAAGGTAGTCTACGTCCTTGTTCCTTTATCTTCTACATGCTTTTCATTAAGGGTTTACTCCCCCTAAAATTTAAAACTGATAATTGTTTGAGTTCACTTGTATGTGTCACCATTATGGATAATGGATGCCTGACCACATACCTACCTTCTCATTACCTCATCGATTGGGATTGGGACATCAGGACATGGTGTTCTTGATGTTGTCTTTCATTATCTACCTAAACAATGTTCAATACAGGAAAACTGGAATTTATAAATGATAAAATCAATAAGTCATGGCATTTTTTAGATGGTTGGAAAGAATTATTTGGATTGCTTACTTTCTATTAAATTGAAAAGGACGGCAAAAATTATAATGTAAAAAACAATATTATAGAGTTTAATAAAACAAAATATTTTCACAAATGCCAAAATGAAGATGAATACAAATTTTCTAAAGCATGTGTAGATTATATTCCATTTTTGAGATTTTATGAACGTTGCCGAAACTTTATATCCGGTTAGTATAACCTAATAATGAAAATCTTTTTTTTTTTAAATGTCATGTTGTCATTGAATTTGACACATGTTATTTTTCATATTTTTTGAATTATTTTTTTCCACTTATCATTTCTTATATTTTTCATTTTCTTCAATTTAAAATCCAAAGAGTTTATATATGTAAGATAGATCATTCTAATTTGGTTACTAATTTAGTTTTTTATATATTTTATTTTAAACATCAAACCATACTTACTAATTTGGTTACCAAATTAATTTATCAATTTTTTACTAAAGCACTATTCTTTCACCGGTGGTCTGTGGTGTCTTTGGAGTGTCGATCAGCAATAAGAGTTGTCAAACAAGGAGGTTGATAAGAAATAGCCAACTGTCAACCAAATGATTTTGACGACGGACCGGAAGATTTTGACGGCAGTGTCTTCAATTGAGTTTAGAGAACATAGAGGGAGAGAAAGATATATCAGGTATAAAAAAATAGAGAGTGATAGAAAGATATATCAGGTTTAGGGTCTTAGGTGGGTGGGATGGAAATAGGATAAGATGGAGTGGTTAGGGTTATAGGTGGAGACCATTTTATCTTGGTCGATTAGTTATAGATGTTATCGGGTAGAATCCACGTAACTCCCACTTTGACCGTATTTGACTAACACCGATTATCTTGGCCGGTTAGCTATACATGTTATTGGGTAGAGGCCGCCTAGCATCTAGGCATCGATTAATCGGCTGCCTAAACCGTTTTTCTACAAAATTGATAAAAAGTTATAAATTATAAATAAATGATAAGTAAATCAAATAAGGAATTAGTAACAACCGACTACATATCTGATAGGGACGAGTGATAAGAAAAACACTATATCAACGATTGGAATAATAATAATAATAATAATAATAAACTCACAAATTGAACCAAACCATATAAATTATTCGTGTTATTTACTGTACTTTTAAAAAGACGTTCATAAGTTTTTGTGATGCATGATAGATCTTGTGAATAATCCAACTGCTATAACCTATTTGACGCATAATGAATTTGATGGAATGAGAGTCCTCTAATCGTTTAGAAGATATCAAAAGTTTGACTTAAAAGTAGAACTATACAAGCATTATAATTGATTTACCATTTTGTTTTGGACCTCCATCACTCGTAGCATGCCTTTTGAACATCAACCACATACAAATCAATTAGAGAAACCATATGCGGTTAAAATTCAATCATGATCAAATTAGGCAAAATGGCCTATTAGCTCAGCTGGTTAGAGCGTCGTGCTAATAACGCGAAGGTCGCAGGTTCGAGACCTGCATGGGCCATATTTTTTTTCTTGGTAACAGTTTACATTGTTCACCCCTCTTTGTTGTCTGATATCCTTGTTCGACCCTCAAATTACTCAAGATTAAACAAAAGCCCCATTTTGTGATATGAATTTAATTTTATTTTCTTCTTTTTGAATTATTTGAAGAAGTTTATAAGCAACCAAATTGCAATGGAAATAACGTACTTAGTTTCTTTATCAATAGAGGTAATATATTTTTATGTTTACTTATATTTTTTAACAATAAAAGCAATATAAAACACATAATAACATCCTACTTGCATGTTTTACAAATAATAACAATTACTATACTTACAAATAATAGTAACACATTAGTTTTTGCAATAACAATAATATATATAAGAAATAAAGAGCACCGCCATATTCACAACAAAATATAAAAACATCACTACTATAGTATTATATATTAAAAAGTAAATTAAATGACTATTATTTGTGAAGATGAACGAAGTTAATATAAAAAATGAAACCAATACCAATTTGAGTTAATCCTTATCTCTTATATTTATCTTATTTTAGAAGTTATATCTTGTATTTAGTCACCAACTACTTTTAATTAGGACAATGACGTTTTCTTGATTTTGTCATGGTATGAGAGCAAGGTTCGCTTGACAATTAAGAGCTTGCACGAAGGGCATCATGGAAGGAAAAGCGACGTACGTGTTTGACATCATTAAAAATAAACTCGGTAATAACTCGATTAATGTATGTTTAGAATTTTTATGAGTTGTTTGAGTTGAGCTTTTAATAAACTTTTATAAAATTTGGAAATTAATTCTTATACAAACAAAGATTAGTGTTGATAAGTTTAGAGTATTTTATATCTAGCTAAACATGCATCATATTACGAGACAAGGTGAGGAGTTTTTTTTTCAAAGTTTGCGGTTTCTAGTATATATCAACTATAAAGAAAATCATTTTGTTTGACTATACTCATTTGAAACTATGATAACACTAATATTTATAAATAATACTATAATTAATTATTTGTATTATTGCCTTGTATTAAATAAATTCTCAGTTTATACGGTTGATAAACTTAAAGATATCATCTTAAAAATAGTAATCTATCATGTTAATTGAATGTTATCGAGAACCGAAATGAAGTTTTTTTTTTTTTTTTTTTTTTTTTTGGTTAACCGAAAGTTAAATTTTTAAAACTATATTATCAAACATAAATTATTAATAAAATCAATGTTTATTTTTCAATTTTACTTTAATACGTTAAAACTATTTTGGCATATATTTATATAAACCTCTTATTAGATTAACTAGATTATGACCCGCGTTAAACGCGGGGAACACATAAGTAAAATGCAAATTTATATAGATATTACAAAATAATTATAAAAAAAGTAGGGTTATTGGTATTATTTAAATGTGTAGAAATTACACTAAAATAGGTAAATATATATAACGTTAAAGGACCTCTTTATAGACAACATTTTTTGTTTTATTAGTTCAATGACCTTGTTTGTCGCATATAAGTACCTTCAAACATTTTTTACTTGTGACACGGAAAACAACTATATATAGCCAACCATGCGTGAAAATGGGTCTACACAAGTATAATCCAACATTTAACAATATACTTTCAAAATACATTGTTATTTTATGGCTATATTACGAAATATAACTATTTATTTCAAAAAATAGCAACTTATTTATGTTCCTTCAAAATGAACCACATAAAACCCCCCACAATATTAAATATAAAGAAACTATAACCAATAAATTTACAATGAAGCTAATCATCTCCCTCCACTTCATCTCTAATATCAGATCTTTTTTTCCTTAATATAAGTTATTGTCACTATCATCGACAATGTTAAGATTCATTGATGGCTTCTTTTTTATTTTAGAGATAATATGACAGAAATCATTTATCAGGTCCATAATTTATGTTTATATCTTCATTTTTTTTGTTGATTTTGACATGCCTTCTTCGGTTTACCACCATTTTTTTTCAGGCTCCTTTTTTTATGAAATAACATTTTTTTGCGAAATTCTTTCTACGGTTTTGAGTATGTGCAGGTATGTTGATTTTTTTTTGAAGTAAAGAAAGTAGGGTTTTTGTTCGATGTTGGTTCCTAGGTTTGGTTTTTATTTTTTGTGATTTCTCATAATCCATTGCGTTTTATTTTCTATCTTTATCTACAATATTTATGTATAGAACACTTTATCCATATAGTCATTCACTATAGAGTTTAATGAAGGAAAAAAGAAACACCCATTTAGTTTTATTTACTTTGCAAATTATCGGGCCTCCATGCAAAGCTTACAACATAATGAAAAAAAAACCCTTATGAGGTAAATGCCAATTACGATTCTACCTCTTTTCCTCTTGTAACAATTATCTCACTTCAAAACATCTACTTTTGTGTTTCAGCATATTATTGATAGCATGAAAGATCTAAGCATTGTTGCATTTTGGTTAATCACAACACCTCAAATTATGGGAGGATTTAAATATGGTGATGAGATCAAACATAAAATATGGTGGTAATATAAGGTTCTTCTATTTCTTATTTATTTATTTACTTATTTTTTTAATTCAACTTTATTACGAAATTAAAAAGCTTCTTTTGTTGATATTAGTGTTTCTTATTTAGAAAAATATACGATATGATCAACTTCGTGATGCTATAGCAATGAGAAAACTTGGATGATCAGGAAGTGAGATAAATTTATAATTTATTAACTTCAATGAGAAATTAATTAATTACAATTTTGTTATTGAATTTGAAATACAATAGGGATTATATCAATGGATCCTGAACGTGCAAGAAATGATCCAGTAGTAAAGAACATTCCTTACTATAAAGCGAAGAGCAAATTAGGGGCAGAAGTGATGAAGCTCAATCTACCACCATGACCTCAAAACGAGGGGGGGGGGGTTCAGTATAAACAAAAGTTTTTTCATTTATTTTTAGTGATTTACATATTAGGTCCCTATGTTTAGTTGATTTTTTTGGTTTTGGTCCCTAAAAGAATCAGGTTGTAGTTTTTAGACCTTGTTTCACTGTTTCATAAAACTTTTATGATTGCCTAAGTTAACAGCCTAGCTATTAGGGTTTTTTTTTAAATCACCATTTTGCCTTTGAACCAAAACTAAAAAACATATAGCATAACAACAAAATTTATATTTTTCTTTTTTTTTCTTTAACTTTATAGTAGATTACATTTTTGGTCCTTGAGTATACCTGATTTTTTTTCAGAAGGTTATGAGGGGCGGTTTTGGTATTTGTGACAACCCGATATTTCGAGTCAATGTAATGTAAAACCGATCAAATTTAGGTCAAAATGTAACCTTCCTAAAATCTTATTCGGATTAAATAAAGTAATAGGAATCATATCAAGGTTTGCGTACATAAAAAGAACGTCCAAATCTGACTCCGGATGAGGAAGTTATGAAATTTTGAAGAAATTCCTTAATCACGTCATTTTAATAAATAAATAATAAAAATAATTTCGGAATTAGCCAACGGAATCTAAACGAAAGTCGTAGATCATGGTCTCACCTTCGCGAGGATATAAAGAACGTCAAAAACGGAGTTCGTATGAGGGAGATATGAATTTTTGAAGTTTATTTATAATAAATATAAATTTAATTATAAATTCCCGGTAATATCCGAAGGGGAGTCATCGGATTGGACCGAAGTACGCCCTGCGTACCTTCGTACGCCCCGCGTACTGAGATCAAGGGTCTCGGATCGTCCACGTCGCACTATCCGAAGAGTTCTAACCCGTCCGACCCGTTGTCCCGTCCGACCCGCTGTCCCATCCGACCCGCGTACCCAACAACCCGTCCCATCCGAACCGAGGCAGTCGAGGCTTCGGTCATGCATGACGTACGCGTACACGCTGCGTACGAGCGTACGCCCCGCGTTCGGAGGCGGTTCAGCCTTCCTATAAATAGGATGCGAGGCTTTCCGAAAATGTTGCTCATTTCTCTCCTCTCTCTCACAACTTTGTCTCGTTTTCCGTGCCCGTTATAACCCGAAGCTCTGGTCTTTTTGCTCAAGTCCCGAGGGTCGATTTTACTCCCGAGATTCCCGAGAATCCCGAGAAAAATCCGTTTTCCGAGACGAAACTCTGCCCGGTTTTCCATCTCGCTTTCCTCAATCAATCAAGTGAGTTTCATACCCCTTAATCAACCTGTTAAATATTCTAAATGCTTTTATATGCTTTCAAAAGGGGGGGAATGCAAGTTAAATACTTATAGTTATTGTTTCAATCACCTGTGATTGTACAAATCACATGTGATTAATAACTAGGGAAATCAGTGGTTTTATCACTATTCAAACTATCAATCAAACTGTTTTACTTCTAAATGTTTTCCAAACCCATTTACTTTTCGAATTTACACTGCAACTGTGATTTAAGCAAATGTTCCTTATACTTAAACTGTTTTAATCAAATCTACGCCTTCAAATTGTTTTATAGATTGACATCAAGTCAATCTTTCTTTAAAAATAATACTTATGTTTCAAATGCCTTATAAATACTTATTTATGCTTTTATATTACAAATTGCATGCCCATATATGTATAGACGTATAAATAATGTTTAAAGGACTTAGGAAGGCTATCCACCTTGTTTCCTTTTCCTCGATTTGGATGTGGTCTGATAGGATTTTGGGTGACCATCCGAAGGTCGTTTCCATATTAATTATATATCAAATATACATATATAGACATGAAAGTACTTCCATAATCATATGTACTAAACGCACTGTTAACAAGTTACCATCGGGGTAACACAGAATCAAACTATTACAACTGCTAGATCAATGAGTCAGTTCATTCATGAGTCTATACTAGGAAGAGAATATATACAACTATACTACGAGAACATATACAACAATACTAGAACAAGAAACATTTCATCACACATGCAAGAATACGATAACAAATGTGATCCACTGTATCGGAGCATGCCTTAAATGTCATGGCCCGAGTTGTAGCCAGAATTCTCTTGGAGGGAGAGCGTTGAGTTTGCGTATAGATCTATACTGGATTGACTATCCTACACCTTGCTGCTAGCTACAGCCGGACCTGCAGGTCTGCGGGTGCCAAACGTCATTCCGTTATTACGACCGTTCTTTATGTCGTTGTTATCAGTCGATAGTATGGTGCAATTATCACATTATACCTTAATATAAATCCGGTTTAAGGTAGTAGTAATTAGTACAACAGTAGTTCTTATTATACAAAACTACAGTACTACAATGATTTACCCATTACATATTTTGGTGATAATCTCACTTAAGCATTAATGTACAAACTATATTTTATCAAATGATAGTTATACTTGGGTAATCACACACTTTTACAACAGACGAGTTTACAAAACAGTTAAGCCTTGGTAGAAGGTTACTATTATAGAAAATATAGGATTTTCTGAGAGATTCAAACTTTTGCAAATACTTTTAAACATTTATTTACATTTTTACAACTTATACATTGGGACAAGTTCAAACGTTTTTGACAATGAACATTGACACTAAAATACTTATGAACTCACCAGCTTAATGCTGATAAACTCTTTCAAAATAACTTGTATTCCCAGGTCATCAGTAGACAGGTACCGATGCCAGCTTTTGAGATGATGGAGCGTACTCAAGACTCATCATTTTGTTATTTTGATTTACGTTATATTTTTGGTGTCTAAAATTTTACAGAACACACATGTATTAAATTTATATATTTAATGCAATGGATGATGTTGTTTGCCTATTTACATTTACTGTGTTGTGATTACCTTACATGACGTCCTCCGCCCCAGAACGTTTCCGCCGTTCTTGGTTTTGGGGTGTGACAGATTGGTATCAGAGCATTGTTTATAGTGAATTGAGTATATCAACCCATAAAAGATATACTAAACTATAAACCCATTGGGGATTAAACTCTGACCAAGAGTCTATACTTAAAATAATAAAATATTTAACTAAGTATACTAGTCTGCATTCATACTAAAATAAGTGTCACAATGACAAGAACAAAAGTATTACGATTGTTAAATATCACAAGTGAGCTCGGGGATGTATGGTCAGTCCTGGGAATGGCATAGCCTGATCAACTATGCTGATCCTAGGAGTGATTAGCACATGCCTTAGAATGGTTGTGATAGGTTAACAAGTCTAAAAACTTACCAACAATACCACAAGAAGATCAATAGAATTTAAACTTAAAATACTATAGGAGTATTTTGCGCTACTAGTTACACGTATACTATATTCTTATACCTCTATTCTCGCATAGATCTTGATGGCTAGATATCCATCATGGCGACCCGTACTTTCCCAATGAAGGTAATGCCGGGTGGATCGATGAAGAGCCCGAAGTTGACCATCCAATCCCTTTGGATGATCACCTCGCAGAAGGCTTTTCAGATGGGTCCGACTCCGAGCCTGAAGTCAACAACCTACCGATTGTAGGTCAAGCCCCGAACAACAACCCTCGACCAGCGTTTCCAGGTCCTACACCCATATGGGCAAGCAACCTGAACCGCTGGAGTGATGATCAGGGTCAACCCTTACCATACTTTGGGGACCGAACCTTTTACAACGTCAGCGATGGTGGCTCTACTGACCGAGCTCTGCCTGTCTTTATCCGCAGAATAGCTCGTATTGTCGAGCAAGGTAGAGCAGCCGTCGACCGGGTCATAGAGATTGATGCCGACTCAGGTGTCAACACAGTCAGCATCCGCCGTCTTGAAGAAGACATGGAACGGACCCGGAGGACAAATAAAACCCTGCAGTAGCAGTTGGCTGCCTCACGAGCTGAAATATTGGAACTTCGAGCTCGTTAGAGGACTCAGGATCGACCCATTCAAGAGGTGTTTCGTCAAGTGTCCGACCGCAGTACTCGCCCGGGACTTTCCCATCGCCGTTGGTTGATGTCTAGTACATCTCCGTCTTTTAATTAAAGGATAGCCTTTAACATCTGTGCTCCAAGTAGCACTCGTGTGTAAAATGTTTCTAACTTTCCTTACTCAAAATTTGAAATCTAAGAACTATCAAACTTTTCTATATGGTATGATGTATGACCTACTGTTAGGTCGATTTTTCCCTGAACTTATTACATCAGTAATACCAGTATTTTTGAGATCTATCTATCTGGGAAAAATCTATACACTTATGCTTTCCTTCTAATATTCCTTATTGTGGTTTCAAGCACTCTTTCAACTGTTGGACTATGTTTAGTTAGTCCGTGTGTCACTCTCACGCTACTTACAAATTGATTCTTACCATCTTTCTTATCTTTATAAACTTTTAGCTGAAGGATGCCTCCTCGCAAATCTCCCAGGAATAGGAATAATCCTGCACCTCCACCACCTCCTCCGCCCCCGGTCATCGATACTGTAGCCCTGAATGCTGTCGTAGCTGCAGCAGTGGCAACTGCCATGGCTCAGTATCACTCTTCTGATGCCAGCAGAGGTGGAACCCCTGTGGAATCTATTCCGATCGAAATCCCTGTGCGCTCAAGGGAGTGCTCTTACAAGGATTTTACAAACTGCAAGCCGAAGCCTTTCTATGGCACCGGCGGAGTCATTGCTCTCTCGCAATGGTTCGAGAAGACTGAATCAGTCTTCGAAATCTGTTCATGCCCTGTTGCGTGCAAAGTGAAATATGCCTCCTGCACCTTTGAGGGTAAAGCCCTAACGTGGTGGAACGGCCACGTCAAAGCCCTAACTCTCGTCGTAGCCAACGACATGGGCTGGGAAACAATGAAAGACCTCATGACTGAGGAATACTGCCCGAGGGGCGAGATCCAGAAACTGGAGCAGGAACTCTGGAACCTGTCAATGAAGGGCACCAATGTGGTCGCTTATACTGCCCGCTTCAGCGAGCTGGTGGCCCTCTACCCCAATATGGTTCCCACCGAGGGGAAGAAGATCGAGAGGTACATATGGGGACTAGTGCCTCCGTATCAGGGGAATGTGTTAGCGTCAAACCCCGCTACCTTCGACAGTGCCAAATGATTGGCACAACGACTCATTGACCATGGAGTCAAAACCCCTGCAACCACAACCACCCTAGCCATCCCGGAACCCTCCAAACCCGCCGATACTAAGCGGAAATTCTGAGATGAAAGGAAGAAGCATCAGGCTGCCAAAAAGCAGCAATTGGTGGCAATTCATGCCGCAGTAACCCCTACTGCTACTACTACTGCTCCGGTGAGTCGGTATGCTGGAAGTTCGCCCAAGTGCAACAAATGCAGCTACCACCACAACGGCCCCTGCCGTGAATTGCAGTGCTCTAACTGCAACAAGAAAGGACACACCGTCCGATTCTGTAAGTTCCCGGCACAACCTATCAACCAAGTCCCTGGCTCTGGCGCGAGCCCAACCTGCTATGGATGTGGCGAAGCAGGCCACTTTAAGAGGGACTGCCCCAAAGCGAGGAATGCTGGAGGAGCAGGGAGGGTACTAGCTATTGGCCACGGGGAAGCAGTTGCTGACCCGACAGTAGTAACCGGTACGTTCCTCCTCGATAACTCCTATGCATGCATTCTATTCGATAGTGGAGCGGAGCGAAGCTTCGTAAACCATAAATTCGCTCGCATGCTTAATCAACCACCGCACGCACTCAAAGAACTATTTACAGTAGAAATGGCTAATGGAAAAACTGAAAACACAAGTAGCATATACTTAGGTTGTACCCTAACCCTAGACAACCATTCATTTCCAATCGACCTCATGCCAGTCTCAATAAAAAGTTTCGACGTCATCATTGGCATGGACTGGTTAAGCCTCCATCGTGCCGACATCATGTGCTTCGAGAAAGCAGTCCGTCTAAACCTCCCGTCTAACGAAACTCTTATAGTCTATGGCGACAAACCCGGTGCAAGTCTTCGCATCATATCAAGTATTCAAGCACAGAAATACCTGCGTAAGGAATACCACGCATTCCTTGCTCACGTCGTCGACACGAACCTAGAAACGAAAGAACTAAAGAACCTCCCAGTAGTGAGCGACTTCCCCGACGTTTTCCCAGAAGAACTACCCGGATTACCTCCGCAACGACAAGTCGAGTTCAGAATCGACTTAGTCCCAGGAGCTACCCCAGTAGCCAAGTCGTCCTACCGTTTAGCACCAGCCGAGATGCAAGAACTCTCTGGTCAACTTAACGAACTGCTCAGCAAGGGCTTTATAAGGCCAAGTTTCTCACCTTGGGGAGCACCGGTCTTGTTTGTTAAGAAGAAGGACGGATCCTTCCGTATGTGTATTGACTACAGAGAACTCAACAAACTGACGGTCAACAATCGTTATCCTCTACCGCGCATAGATGATCTATTCGACCAACTGCAAGGGGCGAACTATTTTTCTAAGATTGATCTGAGATCCGGATATCACCAGTTACGAGTGCTAGAGGAGGATGTGCCGAAGACCGCCTTCCGAACTCGTTACGGACATTACGAGTTCGTGGTGATGCCATTCGGATTGACCAATGCGCCCGCAGTCTTCATGGATCTGATGAATAGAGTATGCCGACCCTACTTGGATCAGTTCGTCATCGTTTTCATTGACGACATCCTAATCTACTCCCGAAGTAAGAAAGAACATGGAGATCACCTGCGACAAGTTCTAGGGACATTACGAAAAGAGAAACTTTATGCGAAGTTCTCGAAATGTGAATTTTGGATCCGAAGAGTCGAATTCTTAGGACACGTGGTAAGCGAAGAGGGAATCCACGTGGACCCATCCAAAATTAAGGCCATTGAGAACTGGTCAGCACCGAAGACTCCTACAGAAATTCGTCAATTTCTAGGTCTCGCTGGCTACTACCGCAGGTTCATTCAGAACTTCTCACGAATAGCGAAGCCTCTTACAACCCTAACCCAGAAAGGTGTGGCCTTTGACTGGGAAGAGAAACAAGAAAGAGCGTTCCAAACGCTCAAACGAGCCTTGTGCACCGTACCAATACTATCCCTTCCCGAAGGAATAGAAGACTTCGTAGTTTATTGCGATGCATCAAACCAAGGACTCGGATGTGTTCTGATGCAGCGAGGTAAGGTCATCGCCTACGCCTCAAGACAATTGAAGACACACGAGGTTAACTACACGACCCACGATCTTGAACTAGGAGCAGTAGTGTTTGCTCTGAAGATCTGGAGACATTACTTGTATGGAACGAAGAGCACTATCTTTACCGACCACAAGAGTTTACAACACATTTTCGATCAGAAGGAGCTCAACATGAGACAACGACGGTGGGTCGAGCTACTCAGTGATTACGAATGCGATATTCGTTATCATCCGGGTAAAGCCAACGTAGTAGCGGACGCCCTAAGTCGGAAGGAATATTCTGGTCGCAAAGTCAAGTCATTATCAATAACCATCCATTCACACCTGACTAAGCAAATTCAGGCGGCTCAACTTGAGGCCATGAAATCTGAAAATGTGTCAAGTGAATCCCTTAGAGGAATGGACAAGAATTTAGAAGCCAAGGGTGACGGAGCTTTATATTTCATGAACCGGATCTGGACACCGAAACATGGTGGCTTCCGAGACTTGGTCATGACCGAGGCGCACAACACTCGGTATTCCGTCCACCCAGGTTCAGATAAGATGTATCTGGATCTTAAGAAGCTATACTGGTGGCCTAATATGAAAGCAGAGATTGCTACCTTCGTAAGTAAATGCCTTACTTGCGCAAAGGTTAAGGTCGAGTACCAGAAGCCCTCTGGTTTATTGCAGCAACCAGAGATCCCGGAATGGAAGTGGGAGCGGATCACTATGGATTTCATAACCAAGTTGCCCAAGACAACGGGTGGACTTGACACCATATGGGTCATCGTTGATAGATTGACCAAGTCTGCACACTTCCTGCCTATCAAAGAAACCGACAAGATGGAGAAGCTTACGAGAACATACATTAGGGAAATCGTACGGCTACATGGTGTACCTATGTCCATTATCTCCGATAGAGATAGTAGGTTCACCTCAAGATTTTGGCAATCACTACAACATTCCCTAGGAACAAGGTTGGACATGAGCACAGCCTACCATCCTCAGACCGACGGACAGAGTGAGAGGACCATCCAAACTCTAGAAGATATGTTGCGAGCCTGCGTGATTGACTTTGGGAAGGCATGGGATACTCATTTACCCCTTGTCGAGTTTTCCTATAATAACAGTTATCACACGAGCATCAAGGCTGCTCCATTTGAAGCTCTCTACGGCCGTAAGTGCAGATCCCCTCTGTGCTGGGCTGAGGTGGGTGATACCCAATTAGCCAGGGGGCAAACTTCTGGCACTACTCTCACCGGTCCGGAGATCATTCGGGAAACAACAGAGAAAATCGTTCAGATCCGTGAACGATTGAAAGCCTCTAGAGACCGACAGAAGAGCTACGCTGATAAGCGAAGGAAACCTTTGGAATTTCAGGTGGGAGACCGAGTCCTCCTCAAAGTCTCACCCTGGAAGGGCTTGATACGCTTCGGCAAGCGTGGGAAGCTTAATCCGAGGTACATAGGGCCTTTCGAGATTCTTGCAAGAGTCGGCCCCGTAGCTTACAAACTCGAACTACCAGACGCACTTCGTAACGTACATTCTACATTCCACGTATCTAACTTGAAAAAGTGTCTATCCGACGAGACTCTTGTAATCCCACTCGACGAGATTGAAATCAACGAGAGCCTCAACTTCGTGGAAGAACCTGTAGAGATCATGGACCGTGAGGTCAAGCAGACAAAACAAAGCCGTATCCCTATCGTGAAGGTTCGCTGGAATGCCAAGCGAGGACCGGAATTCACTTGGGAACGTGAGGATCAGATGAAACTGAAATACCCTCACCTTTTTGCTTAGTTATTTGTAAATTCTAGCTTGCTTAAAAGTCTAATTTCGGGACGAAATTCCTTCTAACGGGGGGATGATGTGACAACCCGATATTTCGAGTCAATGTAATGTAAAACCGATCAAATTTAGGTCAAAATGTAACCTTCCTAAAATCTTATTCGGATTAAATAAAGTAATAGGAATCATATCAAGGTTTGCGTACATAAAAAGAACGTCCAAATCTGACTCCGGATGAGGAAGTTATGAAATTTTGAAGAAATTCCTTAATCACGTCATTTTAATAAATAAATAATAAAAATAATTTCGGAATTAGCCAACGGAATCTAAACGAAAGTCGTAGATCATGGTCTCACCTTCGCGAGGATATAAAGAACGTCAAAAACGGAGTTCGTATGAGGGAGATATGAATTTTTGAAGTTTATTTATAATAAATATAAATTTAATTATAAATTCCCGGTAATATCCGAAGGGGAGTCATCGGATTGGACCGAAGTACGCCCTGCGTACCTTCGTACGCCCCGCGTACTGAGATCGAGGGTCTCGGATCGTCCACGTCGCACTATCCGAAGAGTTCTAACCCGTCCGACCCGTTGTCCCGTCCGACCCGCTGTCCCATCCGACCCGCGTACCCAACAACCCGTCCCATCCGAACCGAGGCAGTCGAGGCTTCGGTCATGCATGACGTACGCGTACGCGCTGCGTACGAGCGTACGCCCCGCGTTCGGAGGCGGTTCAGCCTTCCTATAAATAGGATGCGAGGCTTTCCGAAAATGTTGCTCATTTCTCTCCTCTCTCTCACAACTTTGTCTCGTTTTCCGTGCCCGTTATAACCCGAAGCTCTGGTCTTTTTGCTCAAGTCCCGAGGGTCGATTTTACTCCCGAGATTCCCGAGAATCCCGAGAAAAATCCGTTTTCCGAGACGAAACTCTGCCCGGTTTTCCATCTCGCTTTCCTCAATCAATCAAGTGAGTTTCATACCCCTTAATCAACCTGTTAAATATTCTAAATGCTTTTATATGCTTTCAAAAGGGGGGGAATGCAAGTTAAATACTTATAGTTATTGTTTCAATCACCTGTGATTGTACAAATCACATGTGATTAATAACTAGGGAAATCAGTGGTTTTATCACTATTCAAACTATCAATCAAACTGTTTTACTTCTAAATGTTTTCCAAACCCATTTACTTTTCGAATTTACACTGCAACTGTGATTTAAGCAAATGTTCCTTATACTTAAACTGTTTTAATCAAATCTACGCCTTCAAATTGTTTTATAGATTGACATCAAGTCAATCTTTCTTTAAAAATAATACTTATGTTTCAAATGCCTTATAAATACTTATTTATGCTTTTATATTACAAATTGCATGCCCATATATGTATAGACGTATAAATAATGTTTAAAGGACTTAGGAAGGCTATCCACCTTGTTTCCTTTTCCTCGATTTGGATGTGGTCTGATAGGATTTTGGGTGACCATCCGAAGGTCGTTTCCATATTAATTATATATCAAATATACATATATAGACATGAAAGTACTTCCATAATCATATGTACTAAACGCACTGTTAACAAGTTACCATCGGGGTAACACAGAATCAAACTATTACAACTGCTAGATCAATGAGTCAGTTCATTCATGAGTCTATACTAGGAAGAGAATATATACAACTATACTACGAGAACATATACAACAATACTAGAACAAGAAACATTTCATCACACATGCAAGAATACGATAACA
The DNA here is from genome assembly GCF_051521515.1 of Lactuca serriola. Classification (NCBI taxonomy): domain Eukaryota; kingdom Viridiplantae; phylum Streptophyta; class Magnoliopsida; order Asterales; family Asteraceae; genus Lactuca; species Lactuca serriola. The sequence goes on along the minus strand of NC_136414.1, from coordinate 36,033,669 downwards.
AATGTGATCCACTGTATCGGAGCATGCCTTAAATGTCATGGCCCGAGTTGTAGCCAGAATTCTCTTGGAGGGAGAGCGTTGAGTTTGCGTATAGATCTATACTGGATTGACTATCCTACACCTTGCTGCTAGCTACAGCCGGACCTGCAGGTCTGCGGGTGCCAAACGTCATTCCGTTATTACGACCGTTCTTTATGTCGTTGTTATCAGTCGATAGTATGGTGCAATTATCACATTATACCTTAATATAAATCCGGTTTAAGGTAGTAGTAATTAGTACAACAGTAGTTCTTATTATACAAAACTACAGTACTACAATGATTTACCCATTACATATTTTGGTGATAATCTCACTTAAGCATTAATGTACAAACTATATTTTATCAAATGATAGTTATACTTGGGTAATCACACACTTTTACAACAGACGAGTTTACAAAACAGTTAAGCCTTGGTAGAAGGTTACTATTATAGAAAATATAGGATTTTCTGAGAGATTCAAACTTTTGCAAATACTTTTAAACATTTATTTACATTTTTACAACTTATACATTGGGACAAGTTCAAACGTTTTTGACAATGAACATTGACACTAAAATACTTATGAACTCACCAGCTTAATGCTGATAAACTCTTTCAAAATAACTTGTATTCCCAGGTCATCAGTAGACAGGTACCGATGCCAGCTTTTGAGATGATGGAGCGTACTCAAGACTCATCATTTTGTTATTTTGATTTACGTTATATTTTTGGTGTCTAAAATTTTACAGAACACACATGTATTAAATTTATATATTTAATGCAATGGATGATGTTGTTTGCCTATTTACATTTACTGTGTTGTGATTACCTTACATGACGTCCTCCGCCCCAGAACGTTTCCGCCGTTCTTGGTTTTGGGGTGTGACAGTATTTCAGGGTCAAATGCTGACTCTAGTTGAGTGCACACTTCTATTATACCGTGCATTCTTACATGCCCATGTATGGTACCAATTCTTTTTGAAAAAAGAATACGGGAGCCTATTTTCATCTTTCACAACATGCTTATATTTAACTTTAAAGCGCACATCAATTGTTGAGAAGGTATATTTCTTATTCCTATTTTGTTACTACCGGAGACATAAAAAAACTTTCTAATGAGGGCGTTCATTTCTTTTGTACAACCTGTCTGTTATATTATGTCATGTCATCTCTTGTCTTGTCTATTGATTTTTTACAAAGGTATACACACATGTAACATCATAATTTCATTATATATAACATCCAATTTTAACATTGAGTTTACAGTTTTCGAAAATAGGATCATAGTTACCGATTAAAAAGATGGAACCAAGAACCGAACACAACATCAACTTTTTTTTTCAAAAACAACATTATACATCCAAATTATAAGTATTCAACAAAGAACCATACGAATGCGTAAAAACATATAATTTCGATAACAATATCAAACTTACATATTAAAATGATTTAAGGAAGAAATACATACATTTATTCGACTAATCATACTGATGGGAAGGTTGAAGTTTTTTTGCATTTGTTTTCTACGTGGGAATTATGACATAATGTTTGTGTAAATCGATTATTAAAAAGGTTTGAAATATATATACAAGTCAATATGATGAAAATTAGCAGGCAATCAATTGAAATCTCATTTAAACTTAAAATAGAAGATATCATGCTTGAAAGTGTATTGGTTCATAAAAATATCCGAAACTTTTGAAATTTGAAATTAATAGTTTCCAAGATTTCAACATATAATGTATTTGGAAAGCAATTTTGAATGGAAATAGAGCCTAAATTTAAGGTTTACATTAACAAGGAACCAATTTTGTAGTTGTAAGTTTGGAAAGAATTCAAGTATCATTTTCATTCAATTCCTACATTTAATTTCCTAATATAACAGATTGAGTTCTTGTTTGATCAAGGTGACGTAAGCAAATTGATCTAAGGGTGTAAAACCTATAAAGAAAACACAATCAACAATCCAGATTGTTTTAGATGATGTCATAAGGTTTCTCTTTTTAAATATTTAGAGATTTGTTTTCTACGTGGGAATTATGACATAATGTTTGTGTAAATCGATTATTAAAAAGGTTTGAAATATATATACAAGTCAATATGATGAAAATTAGCAGGTAATCAATTGAAATCTCATTTAAACTTAAAATAGAAGATATCATGTTTGAAAGTGTATTGGTTCATAAAAATATCTGAAACTTTTGAAATTTGAAATTAATAGTTTCCGAGATTTCAACATATAATATAATTTGGAAAGCAATTTTGAATGGAAATAGAGCCTAAATTTAAGGTTTACATTAATAAGGAACCAATTTTGTAGTTGTAATTTTGGAAAGAATTCAAGTATCATTTTCATTCAATTCCTACATTTAATTTCCTAATATAACGGGTTGACTTCTTGTTTGATAGAGGTGATGTAAGCAAATTGATCTAAGGGTGTAAAACCTATAAAAAAAAACACAATCAACGGTCCAGATTGTTTTAGATGATGTCATAAGGTTTCTCTTTTAATAATATTTAGAGATTGTCATATATGATTTCAAATAAATTTATATTAATCTATTATATTACATACATCACAATTCGTTTGACGTTTCTATAACTTTTAAAAATATTTTTTATTAGTAATTCTAAATTCATTCATTAATTAATGTAATATAATTGCATAAAAGTAAAATTTTATACATATATTATAGTATTTATAACTTTTGAATAATAATAAGCATTTTTAAAATTAATTTGCAATAACAAAAATTAAAGCTTCCTTAAATTTAAAAGTGGCATGATGGTAATTGAAAGTTTGTCAAAAAAAAACCATTTATAAAATTAATTAATCATAATAAAGTTGTAAAAACATTTCAATTCGTAGTTTAAAAAAAATATTTGAAAAATCTTTTAGAAAGCATTTTACTATTGAAGATATGAGTTTTTTTAATAGATCATCCTTATTGGCGATCAATAAGATAATGATAGATGATGATATGTATAGCTTTTAAATTCTTTTTTATTAGGCTATTATGTTGTATGTAATTTATATATACTCAATCATAATACAAATCATATTCAAGGCAAATACATCTCATATGGAATCAGCCAGGGCACAACATTAACCCTAGCCGACCCATTTTCGTCTCTTTATCTTTTCTCGTTTCTTGATTGTTCTTCAGATGTTCTTCATACAGATGTCTACATTCGAAACTCCCATCTCTCTCAATACCAAACTAAATCTTCTCATTATCAAGCTCTCTTCCACAAATTATTTAATGTGGAAAAATAAAAATAATCCACTGTTATCATATCAGGATCTTTTGGGACATATTGATGGGTCCTTTCCTTTGCCTTCTCCTACCATAGATGTTGAAGGAAAACCTGTTGCCAACCCTATGTATGCATCATGGCTCAAAGCCGATCAACAAGCCTTGCTCATCATCCAATCATCTCTCTAGAAAGAAGCTATGACGGAAACTCTTGGACTCAACACTGCCCACACAATCTGGCAAGCTCTTGAAGACGCATATAGCCTGATGGGTTTTAGCCAAAAGAACATCCTATGTGCTCATGCAAACCCTAATGCTTGGATATAGGTTTCTCTATTGTACATGCAATTCATCCAAGACTCTAAACCCTAGATCTAGCATACAATTAAGCATATTAACATGTGAAAGGGTTTTTAGATCTTACCTTGATTGTTATGTAGCAATAACAATCTCAAATACTCCTTGTAATGACTTTAGAAAGCTTAAAGTCACAAATGTCACTCCTCTAATGGTTCACAAACACCAAGAGCAAGACGATGAAGAATAAGGAGAGAGGAGGCTGCCCAAAATGTGTGGAAACCCTAAGCAATAAGTTCACCACGTTTTTGGGGCTTAAGGGTCCTTTAAATAGTGAGGCTATTAGGGTTATCTAACAAGGAAACCCTAATTTGGATGCTTAGGCCCTAAGCAACCCATGGACTCCCTTCATAGAGGCCTTGGACGATTTCTAATGGGTTTCCCCATAGAATTCGTCCACCCCTCTAATATGGAGTCTATTAGCCCAATATTCAACTATCATACAATTGACAGTTCTAGTCCCTTAAGTTTAATTAATGTCTTTTAGCCACAAACTTAATTCTTATTAATTTTTGACTAATATTAATTAAACAATATGATTTCTCCTTTAATATATTATTCTCATAATATATTAATAAATCATAATTAATCCTTTCTCTCCATAATTCATCCTATCAAGTTGCTTTGGTGAAGGCAACCCAAAACGACCATGCACCATCGGGTCAAGTACATACCAAAATAGTTATGGACTTAGACACTAATCCAACAGTCTCCCACTTGGATAAGTCTAATAACTATTCTGCGTATGACTTCAGATCCTGATCTGCAATTGTAGCTTTCCAAAGCCGTTGTCAACTCTGATCTTATCAGATACGCGTGTCCTTTGGATAAGGGATTATATATTCCTCCATTCTAGATATCGTACAGATATAAGACATGAATTCTAATCATTCTCTCTATACTATTTCCCGAATTCTGATTTATGACGACTGACAACAGACTACAGTTGAACACATCAAATTAGTCCCGGCTTGGCCAAGCGCTTAGTGCTATCACTAAATCATCGAGGGGCCCAAAGATATCGCTTTTATCCTACTTTGGATAAAAGGAACGGAAAAACTTTGACTCAATGCTCGCTTGCACTCACTTACCGAATTACACACAACAATATGTTTTATAACACCAAGTTACTGGTGTGTTTACATATTATCAATGTGGAACCGACTCGCAAGATACAACTCACACATCTTGGTTTCAAGAATATAAGATGTTATCGTCTCACTGATCATTCGTGATATAATTCATGAAGTGATCCAAGTGAGCGTGGGTTTAATCCAATGCTCAAATCATATTCATAAGCACTCATGAACGTTGCAGCAATCAATTGCTTATGTCTAATACAGTTTAGACAATCCACACACCAATTCACGACAGTCTTCATTCACACCTACTTCCAACATATGAATGGTTGTGGTCCGTGCGAATAATTTGACTGTTCTGAACCAATTAAATTATTCAGGAAGTCAAAACATGCAAAGTGAAACACAAGAATAATACTAATCCCATATGGCCCCAAACTTTTGAGTATCAATAAAACACCTTTTATCTATCACCATATTGATTACTCATTATTTGTTGTTTCGGGTAATCAACTTCTTACTTGAATTATTACTACACTTGTCCCATGCTCTTAGCATGCACACAATGTTTACCTGCGGTCCTTATTTTGTGAAATAGATCACATTTCCAATCATACTCATTTCATAACTCCTAATCCTTTTCATAAGTGAAAGAATATCAAATTCTTACCACTTATAGAATATGCTAGATTCTAACATTTTATGCAATGATCCTTTCATAATGTCATAGTACAAAAGTCACAATGACTATTGCCAATGAAATTACAAAGTCCTCTATCTGAGATTGTTACAATACAATTCCATAGACATGATGTCTCTCACTCAAAGAACATTCCTTTGAACATCCTCTTGCATAAAATTTCTAATCTAGACATAGACTCTCAATATCCAACTCCCAATATGAAACCATTTCCATATTTTCCATATGACAACTCATTCTTAATAGAATCTTATCTATTCATAATAATGTCGATATGGTCCATCCAATACTATACTTCCAACTACTCACAAGCGACCAATCCTCAGCGAACTTTCGATCGTCCTTTGATAGTTGTTTAATTGTCTTAGTCAAAACCGATTCTTGTCCTTTTTCCCTCAAAATGCGCTAGACATTTGGAAAATTTTAGAATGGTCAAATATTATAGCATTTGCAATCGATTCTATACCCGAAACGTATGGGACACGATCCATAATGTCTTACATAAAGATCTGATACTTTATCAATCTTCTGACATAATATTTTATGTGTCACATTCTCACAATTCAATTTATGAAGAGGGATGCCATAATCATAATCGAAATTTGAGAACGCACTATGTATCCTTGACTAAATTTATTAACATTCCACAACCTAAGCCTTTAGATTTGAAATGAAGCATAATGTTCTCTCCCTTAATTATAGCAAAACAACTTTTTCAATCCTTACGACTTTGCAAGGTATAACTCTTGTTTTCTATAATTAATATTTCTAACTTGCAATACTTGCCATAATAATTATACAAGCACAACATTTATGCTCCCACTATCATGATGATTATTATCATATAAGCATAACACTTATGCTCCCACTAGCTTTGACATGATAATCCTTTATCTAAGCTCCTTAAACTTATACACCTTCGCCTTAGATAGCTCATATGTGTGTCTAAACAATTCAGACTAATTGCCAAATCTCACAATTCGAATTATGGAAAGGGATACCGTAACCATAATCAAATTTGAGAATACAATTTTCACAATCACTATCTTCTTAAAATCTCTCTTAGTGAAAGCATTTCCTCACAGTCATTTTCATGAAGGAGGGAATCTTATGACACTTAGATTTTAATGATGTATGTGTTCCTATCCATGTGAATTTTTCAAAACCAAAGTTTGTGACAAATCCAAACTCATATGGACCGAACTTTCTCAATCTTGATTTCTTGCCTTATGGTAACACGAGTACCCACCATGTCTTCCAAGTAGTTAAGCAGCTCACCCTTTCTTATCAATGTACTTTTCATTGATCAAGGTCCTTGCCTTTTATGCATTCAAATGAGAACTCATAGAACTCACATGCATAATTAACTCAATTGGAACGGCACAGAAACAAGATAGTGTCAACACGATAGGTTGTAAACCTTCAGTCGTGTGCTAGTGATGTTCGATAAGGTTTATTCTTGATTTGTTCTTGAAACCTTTCAAGACCATTAAGACTCCCACTGACTCCTTGACATATAAGATTCTCTTGTCAATAAACATTTCTTGACAAACAAATATTCAAGAGTTAGTGTAGCTTTTATCAAGACAAAACACTTCATAAAATTGGTCCTAGTTGGTCTTTTTCTTATCCAAGACATCACAACTTTCCACATTTGATGATTGTTATAAACCTTCTTAAGACTTGTCACTCAATGTCACAATCTTAACTAAGACTTGTTTTGGAACGAAGTATGATTGACTTCTTGATTTAACCATTTCTTCAATTCTCGATTCCTCTTCTCAGACATACAATTGTACTAAGACTCACTTAGAGGATCAATTGAGATATGGCTCTTAATCATTAAGACCTATCATAAAACATAATAAAACGTACTCTCCCTTCTTCTTAGAATAGAGAAACTTTTATCTTTCTGCCTACTTGATTCTTCTTATTCGTTCTGCTATTGATTTAAACTCTTTCAATCAATTCAGAATTACACTTAATCTTATAAGTATAATCATATTTACTAAACCTTTAGTCAATCATGACGAATATCTTTGTCACTCTTGTGGCGGACTTGATCAACACACAAATTTGTGTACTAGATCTCTTAGTCCTTCACTTGACACTTTGTCAATGAATTACTCTAATTTCCAAATATGAACTTTCTCATTCATCGTGCAACCAAGTCGCATGATTCCAAGTTTCTATCCACTTGAAACTTGGGCGATGAGAAACTCTCCCTATTTGGTAAATTCTCGAAATTTTTCACAAATAACATAATTAAGAATCAAATCCATTATTGCTAATAATAGAAACATTCAAACATCAATTCTTCAAACACGCCATTGCAAGGATAAATAAATAAATAAAATCAAATTTTATTTTATTGCGGAAAAATTTGTCCTTACAATGCAATTCATTGAAAAACTATGTTAATACATATTTCTTAGCAATCTATTCTAACTCTAAGTAGTAGCTCAAGAATCCAATCTTCAAGCAATGCGATCGAAATCCATTTCTTCACGATTAGATTCTGCTCACTTCTTCCTTTAAGCTTCCTTTCCTTTCTCCGATCCTACAAAACATCAAATGTAATCTTATCACATCATGTATTAAGAATCTAGAATAGGAACTTAAAAGAGTTAGTTAATGGATTTTACCTAAAGTAGATCCATACCTTTTAACTCTCCCCTCTCTTAGATCTCTTAGGTAAATAGGGCAGCTTCGTCTCCAATGCCCCTTCTCTTGGCAATAAAAGCAAATTGACTCTTTTGGAACAGCACATAGAACTACTTCAGACTTTGCCTTTCTCTTATGATCAAACTTTTCGATCATGGCATGTCTTTCGTTGCCATTACCTATATCCATAGAGGTCTGGAAGGCAGATTCACCAATCAACTTTGCTTTTCCAGTGTGCCAAATCATTGCTGATTTAGCAGCAATAAGCATGTAGGTGAGATCTATAAGGGTCACGTCGTAACCACTTCTGAGTTAATAAAATTAACTTTGATAATAAAATGTCCAAAAAGTTCTATTTAAATTCCTTCTATGTTTAAATGTCATTAAACCATGATCGTACGTAAAAAGAGCGCCCAAATCCGACTTCGTATATTGAAGTTAAGATTTTTCTAAGTTCGGCTTAGCAACAGACAACTAAAAAAACTCGAATCGAAGATCGAGCGACTTTTGGCCGGAATGACCTAAATGAGAATCGAAGGTCTCGACAATGGTATTTCAGCGGTGAAAAGTCTGGCAAAAACCGACGTCAGATAAAGAAGTTATGAATTTTTAAAGAAATTCCTTAATCACGTCATTTTATAATTAAATAATAAAAATAATTTTGGAATTTGCCAACGGAGTCTAAACGAAAGTTGTAAAGCGTAGTCTCACCTACGCGTGGATATAAAGACCATCGAAAACGGAGTTCGTATGAAGGATATATGATTTTTTGAAGTTTATTAAATAATTTATATATATATATTTATATCAAAAATCCGGTAATATCCGAAGAAGGAGTCAGCATCCTCATCCAAGTTACGCGCTGCGTAACCCCGTACGCCCCACGTACCCGAGGGCCTTTGCCTCGATCCGTCCACGTCACCCCTATGCGAAGCTACCGACCCGCCCCATCCGACCCGCCCCATCCGACCCGTCCCATCCGATCCGTCCCATCCGAAGCCGAGGCAGTCGAGGACTCGCTCATGCATCACGTACGCATACGCGCTGCGTACGAGCGTACGCCCCGCGTACCGAGGCTTCTCAGACCCCCTATAAATAGAATGCGAGGGTTTCCGGAAAAATTGCTCATTTCTCTCCTTTCTCTCACGATCTTGCCTCGATTTCCATGCCCGTTCAAACCCGAAGCTCTGTTCTTTTTGCTCAAGTCCTGAGGGTCGATTTTACTCTTGAGATTCCCGAGAATCCCGAGAAAAATCCGTTTCCCAAGACGAAACTCTGCCCGGTTTTCCATCTCGCTATCTTCAAACTTTCAAGTGAGTTCATACCCCTTTAATCAACCTTTGAAATGATTTTAAATGTTTTAAATACTTATGGGGGGAATACAAGTTAAATACTTATAGTTATTGCTTCAATCACATGTGATTGCATTAATCACATGTGATTAATAACTAGGGAAACTAGTGATTTTATCACTGTTCAAACTGTCTATCAAACTGTTTTACCTCAAAATGTTTTACAAACCCTTTTACTTTTCAAACTTATTTACAACTGTGATTCAAACAAATTTTCCTTATACTTAAACTGTTTTATCAAACCTATGCCTTCAAATTGTTTTATAGATTGACATCAAGTCGATCTTTTCTTAAAATAATACTTATGTTTCAAATGTCTTATAAAAACTTATTTATGCTTTTATATTATAAATTGCATGCCCATATATGTATAGATGTATAAATAATGTTTAAAGGGCTTAGGAAGGCCATCCGCCCTATTTCCTTTTTCTCGATTTGGATGTGGTCTGGTGGGATTTCGGGTGACCATCCGAAGGTCGTTTCAATATTAATTATATATCAAATATACATATATAGACATAAAAGTACTTCCATATTCATACGTGCTAGACACACCATTAGTAAGTTACCATCGGGGTAACACAGGATCATACTATTACAACTGCTAGATCAATGAGTCAGTTCATTCATGAGTCCATATACAACTATACTGGGAAGAGAACATATACAACTATACTATGAGAACATATACAACTATACTAGGAAGAGAACATATACAACTATACTAGAACGAGAAACATTACCCTTACATTAATACGTTAACAATTGTGATCCACTGTATCGGAGCATGCCTTAAATGTCATGGCCCGAGTTGTAGCCAGAATTCTCTTGGAGGGAGAGCGTGAGTTTGCGTATAGATCTATACTGGATTGACTATCCTACACCTTGCTGCTAGCTACAGCCGGACCTGCAGGTCTGCGGGTGCCAAACGTCATTCCGTTATTACGACCATTCGTATGTCGTTGTTACCAGTCGATAGCATGGTGCAATTATCACATTTTACCTTAATATAAATCCGGTTTAAGGTAGTTAGTACAACAGTAGTTACTATTAAACTAAGCTACAGTACTACAATGATTTACCCATTACATATTTTTAGTGATAACCTCACTTGAACTTTAATGTACAAACTATATTTTGTTAAAAGATAGTTGCACTTGGGAAATTACACACTTTTACAACAAACGAACATACAAAACAGTTAAGCCTTGGTAGAAGGCTACTTTAATAGAAAATATAGGTTTTTCTGAGAGATTCAAACTTTTACAAACACTTACATATATTTTACAAACTTATACTTGAGACACGTTCAAACATTTTTGATAACAAACACCGGCACTAAAATACTTATGAACTCACCAGCTTAATGCTGATAAACTCTTTCAAAATAACTTGTATTCTCAGGTCATCAGTAGATAGGTACCGATGCCAGCTTTTGAGAAGATGGAGCGCATTCAAGACTCATCATATTATTATTTTGATTTACCTTATATTTTTGGTGTCTAAAACTGTACAGAACACGCTTGTATTAAAATTATATATTTAATGCAATGGATGATGTTGTTTGCTTATTTACATTTACTGTGTTGTGATACTTTACATGACGTCCTCCGCCCCAGAACGTTTCCGCCGTTCTTGGTTTTGGGGTGTGACAGTTAACCACACACGCTCCACCGAACTATGACAAACATTGAGTCACCCTTCGCTACCTTTGCTAAGAACCATTTAGTGTGCCGGTTAGCCACACACGCTCCACTAACATCTTCGCAAGGGCACAAAGTGTAATTTCATGGAATTGCATCAATTCACTTTTGCCTAAAGTAACTAAGATTGGGAATTTGTAAAAGCATTTAGTTACTTTTGTACTTCATTATACTTATAATGGAAAGTTTATGTCCTATCCTACCCATTCGGCTAACGACCCTCCACTAGTCAAGAGTGCGGTGGGGAAGAGTGGATACCCATTCGATCGCCATTTTATAGGCAAATTCCTTAAACACCCCTTATAGACCAGCTTCGTGAATGAGGCCTACTAACGGTAAGACTGAATTTTTACTCATACATATATATAATGTTAGACTTTTAATGTTATATATAGTATAGGGTGTATTTTACACTTTTAAAATACTATATGGTCAAATTTAATAATTATACTTTTAATTTAATTAAATTGTAAACCAAAACTTTATGGATTTATTAAATCTCTTTTAATTATACACTCTAATTAATTAATAAAACCATAAGGGTGAGAATTGAACTTTTCAAAACAATACTAGGGTTTTAGAATTTAACATTTCTAAATTAAACTTTTAATCAACTTTTAAATTCCAAAACTTGAGGGCAAGTTTGAAATTTTTCAAAACACAAAGGATCAAATAGCAAATAACTTAAATTAAACAATTAATTTAATGATTATCTAAATTTGACCTAAATCAATTTCTTGCAAGATAAGTTACCCAATTAATACAAATAATCAAACTTTAATCATATAAGGAAGTTATTATCTAATCAATTGGTAATTATATTTTGTTTAATCAAGGATATACTCAAAAATATGTTTAAAATCGGATTTTGATAACCTAAAACAGATAAGGCAAGTATCCATGAGAAAAACAGCAAGAAATCCTGAAACTGCCTCCTTCTAACGCTTGAACTCGCCGAGTTCCTCTATGGACTCGCCGAGTTGGAGCTACTCGCCGAATCCACATTGGAACTCGTCGAGTTCATCAGACAGGGGGGCAAAAATCGATTTTTGAAGCTTGAACAAATAACCAACGCATCAATACAATAGAAACCAATCAAGGCTCTGATACCACTGATGGGTTTTAGCCAAAAGAACATCCTATGTGCTTATGCAAACCCTAATGCTTGGATCTAGGTTTCTCTATTGTACATGCAATTCATCCAAGACTCTAAACCCTAGATCTAGCATACAATTAATCATATTAACATGTGAACGGGTTTTTAGATCTTACCTTGATTGTTATGTAGCAATAACAATCTCAAATCCTCCTTGTAATGACTTTAGAAAGCTTAGAGTCACAAATGTCACTCTTCTAATGGTTCACAAACACCAAGAGCAAGAGGATGAAAAATAAGGAGAGAGGAGGCTGCCCAAAATGTGTGGAAACCCTAAGGAATAAGTTCACCACGTTTTTGGGGCTTAAGGGTCCTTTAAATAGTGAGGCTATTAGGGTTATCTAACAAGGAAACCCTAATTTGGATGCTTAGACCCTAAGCAACCCATGGACTCCCTTCATAGAGGCCTTGGACGATTTCTAATGGGTTTCCCCATAGAATTCGTCCACCCCTCTAATATGGAGTCTATTAGCCCAATATTCAACTATCACACAATTGACAGTTCTAGTCCCTTAAGTTTAATTAATGTCTTTTAGCCACAAACTTAATTCTTATTAATTTTTGACTAATATTAATTAAACAATATGATTTCTCCTTTAATATATTATTCTCATAATATACTAATAAATCATAATTAATCCTTTCTCTCCATAATTCATCCTATCAAGTTGCTTTGATGAAGGCAACCCAAAAGGACCATGCACCATCAGGTCAAGTACATACCAAAATAGTTATGGACTTAGACACTAATCCAACATAGCCATGATTACATAGAACGCATACAAAAAAGCATGACTCCTTACACCAACTACAAAAAAGGTACTTCTACTGTCTCCGAATATGATCGCAAATTTAAAGCAATATGTGATCAATTGGCTGGCACTGGACAACCCGTTGATGAACTTGACAAAGCTCATTGGTTTCTATGTTGACTTGGTTCTGGTTATGAATCCTTCTCCACCACCCATCATTCTATCAAGTCGTCTCCTCCCTTTCGTAACCTATTATCACAAGCTGAGAGTCATGAGTTGTTCTTCAACTTCATACATCACAACTCAACCCAACCTCCAATCACTTTTCAATCTCATCACTAACGTTCCAATCAATGTACTTCTCGTGTAGGTAACTCCATCCCTGGTACTTAGTCTGCTAGTCGTAGGAGGGGAAATTTCATTGTAGGATGGGGACAGGGCAGACGTCCTCCTCACTGTCAATTGTGTCGCACGAATAGGCATTATGCCTCTTCTTGCCCTGACTTATCCAAGTTTTCCAAAGGTGACACTTCTATCGATGCAAATCTATCTCAAGCTTTCCAAAACCAATGCAAATTAACCCACTCTCGATCGGATTGGTATGTCGACTTTGGTACATCGGCTCACATGACAAACCCATCAAGTCACCTTGATCACTCTACTCCTTATTCTGGAAAAGAACAAGTCATGTTTGAGAATCGTAATGTTCTAAACATCTCTTGCATTGGTAACTCTACTATATCCGAAAATCTTAACCTCTTCGATGTTCTTGTGGTTCCCCACATTACTAAGAACCTCCTCTCTATTATCAAATTGACAAATGACTCACATGTTGACATCTTGTTTTCTAACAAATGTTTTGTCATTCAGAATCGCAGCACCAAGGAAACAATAACAAAAGGCAAATGTGAGGATTATCTTTATGTGCTTGAGCAAGGAACCAAGGCTTTTGTTGCAGCTTTAAAAAATAACCAAAATATTGCATCTTTTGAAATTTGGCATAATAGATTAGGACATATAGCTTTTGACACTATTTATTTATTACATAAAGTTGGTTCTTTGTCAATTACATCTATTTTACCCAAGCTTGGCTTATGCACTTTGTGCCAACTCTCCAAAAGCTCATGTTTACCTTTTAGTGACAACTTGAAACATGCTAAACATGTTCTAGACCTCATACATTATGACTCATGGGGTCCATCACCTGTAGAATCCACAGAAGGATTTCTCTACTATGCTAGTTTTGTAGATGACTACACACGGTTTACTTGGTTTTATCCACTTAAGAAAAAGTCAGATTTTGCAACAACTTTATAAACTTTCATGACTTTTTCTCAAACTTAGTTTAATTTCAAAATTAAAGAATTTCAAAGTGATGGGGGCATTGAGTTTCTCAATCACCGTGTTAGTCAACTATTCAATACAAATAACACTCATCATTGGGTCTCTTGTCCATATACACCTCATCAAAACGCAAGTGTTGAACGCAAACATAGACACATCACAAAAACCGGTCTAGCTATGTTATTTAATTCTCATGCACTAGCATCTCTTTAGGTACACTCGTTCAGTTCTGCTATCCACATCACCAATCGGCTACCTACAAAGGTTCTTACCCATAAACTTCCATTTGAAATGCTCTTTCACACAATGCCTAACTATGATGTTTTTTGGGTCTTCGGATGTCGTGTTGCTATTCTGTTGTATGCATTTTATATATACTCAATCATAATACAAATCATATTCAAGGCAAATACATCTCACAATCCTCCTTATATTTAATATTTTATATGTTTATATTTTCTATTACTTATCCTATTTGACCAAATATACAAAAAGATTTGAATGTATTTTAAAAAATATATATCATAAAGAAATAAATGTCTAAATTTTCAAAATGATATAAATATCAAAGATAAAAAAAACATTATCATAACCTATTAGTTAATCATTTTCTTATTAAAATATTAATACCAACTTACGTTATTTTTTTATATAATGATGTAGACTTAAAATTGAAAATCATATGAGAGTAATTATATAACATATGTGAAAGATAAAGATGTATTGTTAACTTTTTAAAAGAATTTTAAAATATTAACCATCAAGGTGGGTTTATGTTGATCTTCAAAGAATTTAGAAAGAGAAAGAAAAAGATATTCAAACTTTTCATTCTTACTTATTGATTAACTCAACAAATACAAACCATCTGAATATAAACTTCTTAACAAGAAAGCTAAATGAACAAAATTGTAACTAACTCTAACTTATTGGTAAGTTAAGTTACATAAAAGCCTTTTTAATAGAAGAGACAACAATGACCTTTTGATTCATTCAAGCTAACACCTCCCCCCCCCCCCCTCTCTAAGTCGGAGAATATGGAAGTATACCAATTTTGGAAGTAGTTTGATGGTGATGAGGATAGGTTAGAAACTTGGTAAGCACATCAGCTAGTTGTTGTTGAGTGTTCACATGAGACAAAGAAATTAGGCATGCTTGAAGTTTCTCTCGAACATAATGACAATCTAATTCAATGTGATTTGTACGTACGTGCTAGTTTTTGTTGAGTGTTCACATGAGACAAAGAAATGAGGCATGCTTGAAGTTTCTCTCGAACATAATGACAATCTAATTTAATGTGCTTTGTGCGTTCGTGAAACACGATATTAGTGGCTTTATATATGGTTGCTAAATTGTCACACTTTAGTGAAATGGAAGTAAGATCAATAACTTTGTAACTCCATAAACAATTGATTAATCATTACTCCATGCAAGTTCAACATATACACACCTCATAAATCAATATTTTGCCTCTATGAAAGAAAGGGAAACAATCACTTATTTCATAGACTTCCATGAGATAGGGCTACCACCAAAGATAACAAAGAAGCTATTAACACATTGACGTGTCAAAGGGCATGCATCCCAATTTGAATCACAATAAGCCTCAATGTTGTACTCTGGTTTATTGTTGAAGAAAATGGCTTGATAAATTATGCCTTTAAGATACTTCAAAATATGTAAAGCAACATTATAATGAGGTTGGCATGGAGTTTGATTGAATTAACTAAGATATTGCATAAAGTAATATCAAGTTGTGTATGTAGAAGAAAGTTGAGTTTATCAATCAACTAATGATATAAAATGGGATCAGATAACGAGTTTTCCATAATAGAAGTAAGTTTTAACTTGTATGGAAGTGGCATTTTGAATGAAGCAACCTCTTCATGTAAATTGCCATGTAAAAATGTGTTGTTCACATCAAATTGATGAATATCCCACGCTTGACAGCAAGCGAAACCATGAAACAAACTGTATTGAATTTGATCACGGGAGAAAACTTTTCATGATAATCTATTCCCTCCTTCTGTGTAAAGCCTTTTTCCACTAGACGTGCTTTTTGGCTTTCTATTGTACCATCAACATAGTATTTAATTTTGTATACCCATCGAAAAGTGATTGGTCTTTTTCCTTTTGTAAGTGGGATAACATCCTAGGTGTTGGCATTAGTCAAAGTAGTAAACTGTTTTTGCATAGCATCTTCCCAAGCCGGAATGCCTTTGGCCTCATTATAAAATGTGGGTTCTTGTTGTATAGTTTTGAGTATGAAAAATGAATTCAGTGATAGGAATGGGATAATGAGATAAAGAATCAGTGATATAAAGGTTTGTAACGGTATGATGACATGTAAAAGGTTCTTCTTCTAAAATTACATTCATAATCATGTAATTGAGAAGGAGGTTGACGAACACAAGAAGTTTGTCGTAAGGGAATGTTATTTGATGGAGTTGAAGGTAATGTAGAATGTGTGGAAGATACAAGTATAAGATGGAATAGAGGATGAAACATGTACTTGATCATAAAACTCAATGGACACATTTGGAATAAAAGAAGGCATGGATGAAGACTGTTTGCATCTTAAGTGAAGGCAAAAGGAAGAGTTTTTCAAAAAAAAAATTAACATCTCGAGAGATAAATATGTCCTTGGTCACCAAATTCAAGAGCTTGTAATCCTTTTTCCCGAATGGATATCCAATAAAAATGCACGGATGAGCTCAAGGCATGAATTTGTTTCGCTTGGTGATTGTTGAAGATACATAACATAAGAAATCAAATGCTCTCAACTGGTGTAATGGTTGTTTTTCATGATAAAGAACATCACAAGGAAAACATTGATGTAAAATTGTGGTAGACATACTATAGATGAGACGAACAGATGTTTTGACACATTCACTCCAATAAGTTGCACCAATACCAGATAACATAGCAGAGCTCTAGTTATGTTAGGTCATAAACTGTGGTTTATACTTTGCTTTTCATAAGCCTTTAGAGTTTTTAGTCTAGAGCCGAAATCCCCTTGAGTTCCTTGTAATTGGACCGAAATCGTGTGTGATTTTGGTTAGGCTTTGTATTGTTTTGTTTAGGTTTTGGGCTTGGGCTTGGTTATTAGGCCTAGATATATATATGGTTATTTAGGCTTGAAAATGAGTAAGAAAAGAGTGGTGGGTCGTTCTAAGGGGCTACCATATTGCGTAGAACACGTTTTGGAGAGAACTAAGAGAGAACAGTGTGTAATCAACATCTTATGTACCCGACTATTGAATGATAATAGTGTGCATTGAAGATTAATCTTTTGTTCTTATTTCATCTTACATCTTGCTTCATTCACTTAATTGGGATCTCGCACCATAAAGTGAATCCGATTGATACATCATAGCAATTTGGGGACTTACAAGTGGTATCAGAGCTTAGATCGGTATTAATCGGGTTATTGCAAACGGTTTTTCTTGGAGTTTCTTGGTGTTTTTTTATTTATATTTTTATGAATTTTTGACCATTGTTCTTCGTGTTCTTCATATTTTTGAAGTTTTGATCGATTTTGATTTTAAAAAATAAAATTTTTCGTGTTTTTGGCAAGTTTTAGATGATTTTTGGTCAAAATTTGCGAAATATAAGCAAAACCCTCGGTCTCGGTCAAACACTAGGCGGCCAGCAGCGTATTTCGGATGTTCTCGGTAAGCCTCGCACGTTCTCGGACGCGGCTTCAGTTTACGGCTCGCGTTTTCGGACAGCAGCAGAGGTTCTCGGTCCGATCTCGGCCAGCAGCGAGCATATAACAATTCTTGCGTGGTGCAAGGATCGAACCGAGGTCAGTTGGGAACACAACCAACGTGCTTACCAGTCCATCTAGGAAGGCTGATGTTATATTTCTTCCAGTTTTAATTCATAAAGCCTCGCTGCTTTGACCTTAATTTCGCAAATTTGACAAATTTTGCCCAAAATTAAATTTTCCAAATTTTAAAGTTTCATTTTCAACCAAAAACTTTGGTTTTTAATTTTTGACTTTTGACCTTAAAATTTTGACTTTGACTTTCATGTTTGACCTTTGACTTTAAACTTTGATTTTCTCGTTTAACCTTCAAATTTTTATTTTTAGCTTTTCGGTTTGATTTCTAAGTTTGACTTTTTGAACTTGACTTTTAAGGTTGAGTTTCTCGATTTTTAAGTCAAAGGGCAATTTAAAAAAAAAACAATGAGTTCGTCAAACATCCCACTCAATGAAGTTTCATGTACTCAATCTTGTGAAGCTACTATTAAATTTTTCCGAGATCAAATTGATTTATTAAAAAGAGAAAATGAGGACCTTAAATACGAAGGCTATACACTTAGGGAAGGTCAAAAACTCTTAAAAGAACAACTAGAGGCCAAAACCAAGGACTTCTGAAAACTTCAAGAAGAATATAGTAATAAATGTGAAAATTACAACTATGTTAAAAGGGAAATGGCCAAATTAACTGTCGAACTTGATGCATTGAAAGCTAAATATAATGATGTTGGATTTAACTTTAAGAAATTTGATGTGTCAAGTGAGGTAGTTGCATCTATGATCGAAAAACAACTAAAATTTAAAGACAATCAAAATAAGGGTCTAGTGTATAATAGTGTTCCACCTCCCTTTAATGACAACTATAACCCACCCCTTGAGACCAATGAGGAAGAAATTCATGCTCAATATGGCCAAACCCATGTGTCAGCTTCAGTTAAGACTGAACAATCCGGGCCAACTGAGGGTGTTGAGATGAAAGACTCTAATGATTCTTCTTCTTGTGCAGGTAAAGTAGTGGAAGATGAGAACAAGGAAAGCACTATTGAACAAACCAATGACTCCTTGAACTATGAATTTGTTGCTTCTAACATAGTTTCTTCTAACAAACCTGTTGTTGAAAAATACAAGCCACCAATTCAAGCTAAACAGAGTGCCTGTTGCAAGTGTGCTTATGGGAATAATCAGAGAAAAGGCAAGGGCACGCCACCAGGGGTAGGAAGAAACAACTCCTACGTGAAGAAACAGACATGTTTTCACTGTGGAACACCTGGACACATTGCCAGAAATTGTCCAAATCGCGCATGTGTTCCCTACTATGCACAAGGATGGAAAAATGCGCCAAGAGGGAGATTCTCCAAAGGAAATCATTCGAAGTCACATTCACGCAATGGTGATTGGAACGAGCAGAAGGGCAAGATTCCAACTCACAAGACCAAGAATCCAACTCCCAAGAACAAGATTGGAATGTCGGCCAAGAAGTCCAATCCAAGAGATGCTCTAATGAAACCAAAATCAGTTAGATCAAAGTCATCTCGAAGATCGACTTCAAGTTCAAAATCAAGTGTTGAGCCACCCAACTGATCGAACAAGAAATGGGTTAAACCCAACTACAGATGGGTTCTGAAGGTTCACTCTCCCAAATCTTCTAATGACTCTAATATTTCTTCATCTTATGTTTGTAATAAACAGGATATGTCATGGGAGAGAGTATCATACGTTGATGACAAAGGTCAGTTTCAAAATGGACTAGGTTCCAAAGATGAACTGATCTCGCACTCTGTGCTGGAGCAACTATGGAGGAATATCATCAGACTTCGGTTTGTTGATAGTGGTTGTTCCAAGCACATGGTAGTGGACATCTCTCAACTGTACAATATTCAGAACTTTGTTTGAGAGTATGTGTCTTTTGTGGGAAAGGAAGAAAAGGAGAGGATCACAAATGGGGTTTGTGCTTAATGATGTGAAGAATTTTTGGATCTGTTCCGAGATTGAAACACAACAAGAGGGAAGCTATTGCTCCTTTTTTTTGCTACTTGCGTCTTCAATTGCTGACTTTCGGTTTGAATTCTTCTCGATACTCCTGAGTTTTTCTTAAAATAATTCGTTTCAAAGACAATTTTCCTTTAATTTTGCGCATCTATTTTATTTCTTCCTTGTGCTCAATTTAGGGGGAAGAAATCAAAATACAAAAAAAAAAAAATTAGAAAAATCAAAAAATTAAAAAAAAAATTACATTTTGTATTTTACTTTTGTTTTTGGTTAAATTTGTTCATATTTTCTTATATGCACAAATTTAGGGCGAGAATTAAAAATATATATATAAAAAATTTCAAAAATACAAAAATATTTTCATTTATGTTTTCATTTCTTTTTCAGAAAAATCAAAAATCCAAAAAATAGTGTTTTTGAGCGTATTTTACTTTTATTTTGATTTCTTAGTGTTCTAAGTTTACTTTTATTTTTTATGATTACCTCAAAAAAATTTCATTTGTCTTGAAAAGTGAATTCAAGAGAAGATGAGACTCAAGGACTATGTATCGAAATATTCTGAGCAAGGAGAAGAAACCTGAAAGTGGAAAGGAATTGACGGTCATAACACTTCACACTACTTTCACAAGGAATTGACGGATGTTTCATATGCAGGTGATAGACTCTACCATATTGAGATATATATCAGTCTTAATAGGAGTCTTCGCATCAAATGTTAATGATCAAAGGTTATTTTCACCATGACCAATGTGAAACACCCAACCCTTCTTCACCCATATCTAAATTTTTCTCCATCAAATCATTTCCACGTACCGATACCCCTTGAGGTTCGAGTACAAAACAACTCGGCTGACGGTCGCCAAAAAGTATGTGTTTATGATCTTAGATGTCGTTGTCACCATGACTCTAAGTGAAACCCAAAATTCAAAACCATTTAATTATGAATTGACGGTGAACATTTTTAATGTTCTAGATTTCACCCATGAATTGACAAATAATGACTCATACCTGGTGTGACATTGTACAAAATGCCAGTCACGCAGTTTTTGTTAAGAACTGTCACATCTAAGGAATTGAAAGTTTGAAATGGTACAAATTGTCAGATTGGTCTTGTCAGCTTTCTTTACCTAAGAACTGTCACGACACCAGGGCGATTCACCCAACAGGGAAACAGGTATTGTTGAACGTCTCTCCAAGGACCAAGTTAACTCGTTAATTTGATAACTGTATTGAGATCTATGATTAAGGATATATAGGGGCTAACCTCAAAACTAGCCACAAGTAGTTCTCCGATACTCAACAAATCGCAGTGCGTTCCTCCGAGTTCACACAGATACTGCGAGAAGTCTCTTTCTGAGCCAAGGATTCATCATTGAACAACTGTGGTGAGAAAGGTCTTTATGATTCTTTCTATGATCCACAGGGACTTTTTAGTCACGATTACTTCTCAAGACACATCGGTGACCATTCAAGAACATTCATTCGAAGGAACTAGAAGTGAAGATCATTTTTCAACATTCAATCTTTCAACCCCAGAAGCAAGGTGAAGCTGACCTGAAGATTATGTGACAAGTTGCATTGAAGCCTCCTCAATCAATTTGCTGCTATCTATGTACCTGCTGAAGTGATCCTGAAGATTCGTTCTCTCTTATATTTTCTCTGAAGATTCTCAAGCTAAAAGCGCCATTTTTCAAGAATCTCTACATGAAGCCTCCTCACCCAATGTGCTTTCAAAGTCATATCTTAAAGGAAGTCCAACTACTAAAGATGAAGTTATTCATGAAGATTCATAAGTTCATCTTGAAGTTGTGAAGAATTTAAAGATAAAAGTTGAAGCCAAGAACAAAGCGAAGATTGAAAAGAAAAAGGAAAGCTACAATCCCACGGGGAGTTTGTTAGGTCATAAGAAAAGAAAGCTATAAACCAAGGGGGAGATTGTTAGGTCATAAATTTTGGTTTATACTTTGCTTTTCATAAGCCTTTAGAGTTTTCAGTCTAAGGCCGAAATCCCCTTAAGTTCCTTGTAATTGGACCAAAATCGTGTGTGAGTTTGGTTAGGCTTTGTATTGTTTTGTTTAGGTTTTGGGCTTGGGCTTGGTTATTAGGCCTAGGTGTATATATATATATATATATATATATATATATATATATATATATAGGGTTATTTAGGCTTGAAAATGAGTAAGAAAGAGTGGTAGGACGTTTTAAGGGGCTACCATATTGCCTAGAAAACGTTTTGGAGAGAACTAAGAGACAACAATGTGTAATCAACATCTTATGTACTCGACTATTAAATGATAATAGTGTGCATTGAAGATTAATCTTTTGTTCTTATTTCATCTTACATCTTGCATCATTCACTTGATTGGGATTCCGCACCATCAAGTGAATCCGATTGATACATCATAGCAATTTGGGGACTTACAAGCTATTTCATGGTTGTGCTTATGTTTACGCTCCACTAGGCCATTCTATTGGGGAGTATAAGCTATGGAATGTTGATGTATGATTCATTGAGATGTGAAGAATTTAATGCCTTCATTGCTTGAGACAAGTTCTAAGGTATTGCCGGTCTGTATAGATTTAATAGTAACATCAAATTAAGTTCGTATTAGTGAAATAAAAGCTTTTATCAAGGAAAAAGCATAGCTTGTGTGGCTGATTAAATGAACCAATGTATGTCTGCTATGATCGTCTATAATGATGATAAAATATTTGAAGCCATCATGTGTTGCATGTTTATACGTCCCCAGACATCAATTAGAATCAGGTCAAATGGAACTATAGAATAAGATTCACTGTGAGGAAAAGGTAAACGTTGATGGTTTGCTTTAGAACAAACAATACAAGAATTTAGAGAAAGAAAGAGAGATTTAAACTTTTCATTCTCATGAACCGATTAATTCAACAGATACATACCATTTGATTATAAACTACTTAACAAGAAAGTTAACTGAACAAAACTGTAACTAACTCTATTTGATTTGTAAGTTAAATTACATAAAAACCCTTTTGATAGAAAAGACGATAATGCCTTTTAGATTCATTCAAGCTAACACTTTATAACAAAAGTTTGTTTTTATCAATAAAAATTAATGAAAATGTAATGTAAAAGTATAATTTTTTTTCAAAAGTTAACCATTGGAGAAGCCTGAGTAATACTAAATCAACAACATAACCCAATTTTCAAGATAATAGGATAAGATAGGTAACACTAAATCATTTGATAGTAAATTTCAACGATATATTTATTTTCAATGACATATATATTTATCAAAATTTGAATTTCATGCCTTTTAAGGCTATGTTTAACGTAGTAACTAAAAAACTAACTCTTATATGAAAAACTAACCAATAAAATTTGACATTTGGTAAAAAATAACATAAAATGACATTTAAAAGAATATGGTTTCTATAATTATTTAAAGAGTATATTTAGAAATATTTTAAAAAGTTAGTCTAACTAACTTTTTAAAAACTAACTTATAAGCTACTTTTGAGTTTGTCATACATGACAACCTAAAAAACTCGAAAAATAAATTAGTTGTATCATGTCAAACACTACCTAAGTATTATTTCGATGATATAGTTATTTTCAACGAACATATAGATTTATCAAAATTTGAACTCCATGACTTTAACTTGCCCTGCGAACATTAACCGAGTTAAGCCATACAACGAATCACTTCACCAAGATGATAAGAATGTTTATGAAAAAAAAATTAGGAAATTCAAACCTCATGAAATAATGATATACAAGAAATGAAAAATAAAATTTGGTACTTAGTGTGTAAATGATATACTTTATAGGAATACAAATAAATAAATAAATAAATAAGGAAAATATAATAGAAGAATTCTTCAAAAAAGAGATACAAAGCGCCACCATACATGAACTCTATCTATCAACTATAATTTACTATGCATTTCTCTCCCTTTATCTTAAAAAAAACATTCTAAGAAAGAACATTTAATAACACTTGGTTGCAAAACAACAATGAATACCTTGAATTAGAAGGATTAGCAAAAGCAGAAACCAAAATAATACACTTCACACTCCACCATCCTTCTACATTCACTCCTCTTATCTACAATAAAACAGAAAAATAAATCTTTTAAATCATGCCTACAGTATAAAACATAACATAACAGGTCGTACTGCATTTGAAACTAACTTTGAAACTAGACAGACTTTTTAGGGCTATTTTCAACGATGAGGATAAGAACAGTAATCAAGTCTTTTACAATTTTTGTCTCGTTGTCAGTGTCAGTCCAATTAAATTTAGTACAACCACTGACATCAGTCTTAGTCCCAGTTCAAGACAAGCAATCTCAATCTATGAATGCTTACCTAGTGCTAGGGTTACCAAGGGTGAGCTCAAGATCATCAGAAACACATTCTTCATGAATCCTCTCACCTTCCCATGGTTTCACTAAACCTTTCATATTACTCCCAAAAGCAAACTCAGCCGAAATCACATCCGACATAGGAACATCCGCATTTTGGTCAAACCCTGCAATGACAGCTGGCGAGCACGTACCGCTTTGCCCCGGGGTCCACATCCGGGACCCGGTACCCGAAAGCAACCCAAATGGGTTCGATGCCACAAGACTAAAAGTGGGTGAGGATGGCCCGTCTTGCGGGGTCTGGACCCCCGAGAGCCACCCTGACCCGGTCGGTGTTTGCCGCCCGGGGCTTTGAGGGGTGGAACAAGGTAAAAAAGGGTAATGCTGCCCGGCCTGCCCGGGGATGTCGGTCATTCTAGGTGTTCGGCAGGTGGGTGAGCTTAATGGAGGTGTGACTGGAGCACTTATGGAACCTGAGCCACCAGGGAAGTAGAGATGGTGGGGGAAATTTGATGAAGGTGAAGAACCTGATGAGAGGTTTTTTAGCCATGGGATAAGAGAATTAGGGTCGGGATTACTGTTTGTATACAGGGATGAGACTGAGCTAGGAAAAGATGATGAATTAGGGTTTAGATTGTAGGAAGGATTTGGACTTGGACTTGGTTGGTATGATGATGAACATGGACTGGCGGATGTTGATCCTGATCCACCGTTAGCCTCCACTCTCGCCGCCGGTTTACAACCCTACACAAATACACAAATTAGTAAGATCAACATGAACAAGAAGAAGAAGAAGAAGAAGATGAAACAATGGCTATGATAATATGATTGGGATTTGGGAGAAATGTAAGGGTTACTTTTTCAGGGGAGAAAAAAATATAGAAAGAATCTTTCGTGTTGCGTGAAAGTAAGCTATCGTACGCTTGGGGAGAACACGATTGATTATTTTACGAGAAAAAAAGTAAGTTAGCCTCCATGGTTGACGATGTTAGAGAGAGAAAACACACTGAAAGAGATGTAAGAACAGGTCAGCTGAGACTGAGTGGTACTCCATCGTGATAGCATGCGCCATATGCACGGGAAGCACGTTACCTTGTCTCCGATAACGACAAACGTCCAGATCCATAAACGAACTTGTGACCTAAAACTAGTCAAATTTCATTATCACTGTTGCTTTTAATAACGGATAGCTGCACGATTCAGCTTGATTGAGTAATTGATTCCGAATTTGGACACAATTCATCACCAGTATTATAAATCGGAATTCGGATTTCACGTTTAGTACTAGATCGATAATCGGATTGACTAAAAAGCTAAAAGTTATTAAAGGAAACAATTAGATCTAAAAACCATCGGTAAATCCTAAATCAAGGAGTTTGCAGAATTTACAAGGTGCAGATTCTGTAAATCGATCACAAACGCTATAATTCTATGGAAACGAACAATGATTGCTATTTCAAAATAGATTGGAAATTATTAGGATGTGGATTTGAGATTACCTTACGATAAGTGGTGCCATCTTCTTCGACAATCCAACCAGCTTCATTACAAAGGGCTTTCAAAACCTCGTTGTTGTCACAGTGCTTAGGCAGCTTGTAGTTTCCATAAACTCTGAGTCCGGCAAATATTTTAGCGGCGATGGCACGCCGCCGTCTTTCTCTACGTTTGTTGTTCTCTCTCTCCTTCCAAGTCGGCAACCTTGTTCCCGACGTCATATATCTTATATAACAAACAATAATCCTTCTCCGGCTAACAGAAGATCGCAGATTTAGTAGGATGACCGGAAAAGGAGAAGTCGCCGGCAGCCGGCGATAGGGAAGTGGTGGTGGAAGTGTGTTGTGTTGGGTTGTGAGTGGGGAGAGAAAAGCGGAGACTTTAAAATGGATTTTCTGATGAAAATGTTGAATAGATTACGGGAAAGACAGTGGTGGGATTAAATAGGAATTCCTAAACATGCGGGTGGCGCACGTGTTTAGTCTTTTTAAAGCGAGGGGTGGATGCGTGTGAAGGAGTTGCGCAACATTAATTATGGTTAAATACACATTTTTTTTTTTTACCAATCGTTTTATTTATGTTACAAGATGATCTTGAGAATGATTTTTTTTTTTTTTTTTTTTTTTGTTAAGGATAATAACTTAAAATGGTTTCGATTTTTATATATTTGGTTACTGAGTTTTTTTCGTTTATATTTACCCCTTCAACTTGTTAAACTATACACATTCAATCCTTATGATCGGTTACTCCAGGTTAACCGGGAAAAATGACTTAATAGAGTAATATATTTCTCATTTTGTACACGTTTAGTCCTTAATATTTTCGTACACATTTATTCCTTAAATTTTTTTTGTTTCAAAATAAGTCTCTTTTGTTTTTGTACTCATTTAGTACTTATGAATATTTATTTAGGTTGTTGATGCTTATGTCCATCGCGATCTCGATTGCTTGGTTGTGTAGATCTCGTGATTTGGCTTAGATCGTGTGTTCTGAACGTCGTAATTTCTTCATACGATATCAGATTTTAACAATATTTATATTCACGTGTTCGTTTTTTTAATCTACTACAACTTTTGTTAAGATTACTTTCGTTAAAATGTAATACATTTTTACTTAATTTTATAAAAAAAAACATCCATACAAACATTCATAAAAAAACGTATGGATATAAAGATCGTAAGTATAAATATATTATCTTTTACCAGGAGTAATCTAGACGAATGTTGTAGCAGACTAAAATACAAACGTATGGATATAAATATCGTTAAATTTTGAGATCATATGAAGAAGTTATGACGTTTAGAATACATGACCTAAGCAACTAAGTAGTCGAGATCGTGATGGACATATGCATCAAAAGCCTCAAACACCTATTAATGATTGTCTCACGTAAAATATGTTGTGAGAAAAAACTAAAAAAAAAATTATTTATAAGTACCGAATGAATACACAAACAAAAATCACTTATTTTGCATCAAAAAATATATATATTAAGGACTAAATGTGTATATAAATATTAAGGACTAAATGTGTGTAAAGTGAAAAATATATTACCCAATTAAGTCATTTTTACCGACTAACCTGAAGTAGCCGGTTATAAGGATTGAATGTGTGCAGTTTAACAAGTTGAAAAGTAAATGTGGACGAAAAAAAAAATTTGTGATCAAATATATATATATATATATATATATATATATATATATATATATATATATATATATATATATATATATATATATCAAAAAAATATTACATTTTTAAGTCATTATCTCTTTTTGTTACATACATAGTTTTAGTCTTCTACACGGATATAAAAGATTTTTGTACACATATTATTTTTTTATATTTTTATTAAATTTATACATTTATCTCTATATTATTTTCTAGTCTTACCTGCATACACTAAGTCTCAATATGCACACTAAAAGTCTCAATAGTTCTCCAAACTACTACCCCACTTATACACGTCTCAATATGCATACACTAAGTCTCAATAGTTCTCCAAACTACTACCCCCACTTATAGCGCGGAACACAAGCATAAATATTAAGGGGTCCAACATAGTTATACACATATACAATAAATATTACTTTTGCATTAGACGATATGTTTGGACATTTTGTGTATAAGGCTTTTATTTATGTATAATACTTGTAAATCATATAGTATAAAATAATGACAAAATTGCAAGAAATGTCTCTATGGTTAGGTGGAAATTGTCATTTTGGGTCAAAAACGTTTGGACTAACACTCATGGTCTAAAGGTTTTTATTTTCTTGCCACTTTGGTCCAATTTACTTTAAATTTTATTGTAATGACAATTTTGCCCTTGGTTTTTGTTTTTTTAGTTTTTTTATTTAGTAAAATTATAATTAAAATTAAAAAAAATACAAATCTCATCTTTCATCTCTCTTTCTCTCTCTTTGACTTTTTTTTCTCTCTCACTCCTTCTTTCTCTTTCTCTTTCTCTTTCTTTTTCTATCTTCTTCTTCCTCATTTATCAAATCAGGAAAGAAAACCCAAATTTTTTGCTACAGATTATACGCACAAGGAGACCCCCAAAAAACCAGGCTCTTCAATTTTTTTTGCCCAGCTTCAAAAAAATCACATTTCTGTTCTTCAAGGTCAGACACACAGTCATACACATACACTCAACCTTTGAATCTCGAGCTTCATTTCAATTTTTTTTTATCCCCATCTCTCTATTTCTCTTCAGCACGTGTTTCTCCCTAGCCCTAGATCAATTTTCCCTCTTCCTTGATATTGTAATCACATGTGAGTGGTGCTCCCTCATTTTCAGTTCCAACTCACTAACACGTATTCATGTGTATGTACTTCCAAGTGACAATTCAAGAACCAAAAACTTGGATTATCTACTTGAAATTGAATAAAAACCCAACCACCAATCGTATTCTTTCAAGAGGTTCAATAAGGTTAAACTTCTTCTTATCTATCTTTGATGACTACAATACCGATTGAAATTCTGGTTTCTGAGTGGCTCTCACTTCCAAAGTTCTCCAACTCAATGGCTTAAACAAACAACGGATTCACTACAGCTTCATCTCTATTACATGAATATTGATTTGTCACCTAAAAACAAAACAATTGGTGTGTATGTGTGTGTTTCATCAGAAACCACGACCTCCCCAAGCACCTAAACTACAATGTTGCCCTTGTGATTGTCCTCGTCTCCCTTTCTTCTTCTTCTTTCTCTTATCCCTTCCCCTTTCTCTTTTATTTTCAAAAAACCTAGATTTTGGGAACAAATATGTAGCTTAATCAGGAAGTGAAGAGAGAAGGATTGTTGGTTATGATTGGAGAAATGGAACGAAAACACAAAAAAGAGGATAAGAGAATGATTGTTGTAGTTAGATGAATGATTTTAGAAGTGCAAAGATGCACCCATGTCTTAGCCTTTCACGATTCCTTGAACAAGGAGAGAGTGATTCAAGGTTGTTACGTGACTTCTTTCTGTTGAGGATCAATCCTTAGGCTCTAAAAGGTATAAAGTCCATACCTTTCCATTCTATAGGTTGCTTATGATGTCATTTAGTTCCTTTTGGCTTTTAGAAATGAATCCTTGGAGTTTGAAGCAACTCCAGGACATTGGATAAGATTTATTCTAGTTCTTGGACCTGTGGTCCCATAAAGTTTGTATCTTGATCATAAATCAACCATGCATGAGTTGTCTAGGTCGTATGGTCCCTTTTGAGTTAGGGTTTTAGATCTGGCTTCTAGAGGTTAGAGAAGGGATAAAGTTGGAAACTTTATCCATGCATGACCTTAATTGATCTAGATTTAAGTTTGGAGTTCTGAAAATAAGGATTAAGAGCTTAATAAATTAAGTTGGTCAGGACATTACTACGATGTGGCATTGTTGTTGCCACAAAGTGGAGGCAAGGGACTTTGTGACTATTTTGACGTTTAGCCAACATGACGTGACCATGGTATTGGCCACGACATGGTGATCTGAATGTTGACTTTTGGTCAAGTTTATCTCAAGGTCAAACTTTAGGGTTCATGTTTTAGATTGAGAATCTACCCTTCTTTTTCTAGGTGGGTGTGATACTGGTTTATTGCGTGTGATGAGTTGTATGGATTTATGCTTTCTTCTATAAGGTTGGTTTTCTCACTATAATTTGTACTGCAATATATGCCATATGTATGTTAGGATGTTGATATGATGTTGTGATCTGTTAGACGGTAGATCTCTTACGATTACATGTGTTTGCTAGTTATTATTATTTGCATATGTCGACATATTGTAGTTGGGTTGACGCAGACCTGCTTTGTGTTATAGTCCAAGAGATCCAGACGGTCCAGTTCATACTATAGGCCTAAGGGGAGTTGCCCGAATTGGATGTTGTAGGCTCCCGATGGCGGTCCAGCCTCTTGTTGTGGGCTTATTGTGCATGCATTGTATGTGTATTGTGGTGTGGGGTATTTTAGGGAACTCACTAAGCTTTGGCTTATAATTATGGGTTTAAATGTTTCAGGTACTTCTGAGGGTTGGAGAAAGGTGAAGGAATGACTATGCACTTCATCCATTGGTCATTATGTTTTAAGAGATGTTATGAATTTGATACTTTGATTTTATGTTATGTGGTGAAACGATGATTTTAATGACTTATGGTTTTATGGAAAATGACTTTTATTTCCTTTAAAATGAAAAAAATTACTATGGTTTTTGGAACGTTACATTTGTGTCGATGAATTATCATTCCATATTGTGTTTCAACAAATTCTAACCCCATAAAGACTTTTATTTTACCTAAATCTCAGATTTTGAAATGATCATCATGGAAACCTTTAAGGGCAAAAATCTCATCATCATTATCACCTGTTACAATAACATCATCAACTTATATTGAAATGATGATGATGGAATTATTAACCTTTTAAATGAGAAAAGAGTATTCATTTGATAGACCATTGAAAACCCTTTTGAATTAATGTTAAAGAGAGATTAGCATACCATTGGCATAAAGCCTGCTTCAATCCATACAAAGACTTCTTTAGCTTGCATATAAGAGACAGACCGGATCGATTTAAACTAGGTGACATTTTCCTAGATACTTCCTCATGTAAATTGCCATGTAAAAAGGCGTTATTTACAGCAAATTGATGGATCTTCGACTTGTTTTCTGCAGCTAAAGCAACTAGATTTTGAACTATGTTGAATTTGATGATAGTCGAAAATGTCTCATGATAATCGACACCTTCCTTTTGTATGAATCAATATGTTACTAAACGAGCCTTATAACATTCAATAGATCCATCTGCTATGTATTTCACCTTATATACCCATTTACAATCAATGGGATGCTTTCCATTATTAATTTTAACCACTTCCTATATATTATTGGCATTTAAGGCATCAAATTCCTTCTATATTGCCTCCTCCCATAGTGAATTTCCTTTAGCTTGATGGAAGAAAGTTGGTTTTGTGATCTTTTGACTTTTAATGTTGTTGATTGATGTAACATGATTTGAAGCATGGAAAACAGTATTTGAATAACCGATAAACAAATTTGTAATTATGTAACATCCCAAAATTCATGACCAAAAATTTCACTTTTAACTCATAAATAGCCTTAGCTATTAAAATCATTTCATCAAAACATAAGTCATAGTATCTCAAAACATCATAAACGGTATATCCATATCAAAACATATGTCAAATATATCAGAGTAAACATCCCAGGCTAAAACATCATGGTGTGTGCATTGCAATCATCTCGAGCTCTTCCCTTTACTACCATAAGTACCTAAAACCAAAACCAAAAACTGTAAGCACGATGCTTAGTGAGTCTCCCCAAACCACCACATACCATACACATAATCACATAATCACATAAAAACATATCGTGGGCCCCACCCCTTGATCGGGCTCCGCTCGGCATCAGACAGTGTCCGACATCGGGACCCGCCCGGCATCGAGCAAATCTCAATATACATATAAACATATCAAAAATACACATAGAACAATCACATAACATAAACATATAAACATTCCTCGGGCCCCGCCCGGCATCGGACCGAAATCCAGAAAGCATACAAACATTCCTCGGGCTTCAACCGGCATCGGACCGAAATCCAGAAACATACAAATACAGACACATTCAAGAATCACGAAGACATCAAGCATACAAACATTCCTCGGGCACCGCCCGACAGCTGATCATAATCCGGAAAACATATAAACCTAGATTGGGCACCGCCCAACATCAGAACTTAGTCCAGAATTCATACAGTTATAAATACGGGCCGACATCGGTGTCTTCGACCCGTTCAAACAGGAGGAAAACTAACCTCCAATGTCGGATGCTAGCTGAAACGTCTCTTCCCTGGAATAAGCTCTACTCACTCCCTGAACCAAAACAACCCCTTAGATACCATTTCATACTCATAACCCTTTAGGGTCAACTATGGTCAAAGTCAAAGTCAAGGTCAAATTCAAAGTCAACACTCCCGAGTTGACTCAACTCGTCGAGTTATCCTTTAACTTGCCGAGTTCCCATAAATCTCATAATCGTGCCTTTTCAAATCAACTCGTAGAGTCCTCCCTCAACTCGTCGAGTTCTTCCTTTTAACAGAATCGGGACACTTCAGCCCAACTCGTCAAGTTCCTCTATGAACTCGTCGAGTTTTTCAGTATGTTAACCCTTATTAATGCATTAAGCCCTTAATCTTCAAATTCAATTCCCATATTCCAGATTTGGGCCGAAAATACATCTAGAAGGGTAAAGTTTCCAACTTTACCTATTAAAACCCACTCTAGAAGAAATAAGCTCTAACCCTAACCCAAAAAGGCCAAGGTCTTGATCCATAAACAACCAAAACTACAAGATAAACCATAAGGTCATAGATCTGGACTCTAGGGACTAAATGATCACGTAAAGTTCCAGCTTTTTCTATATACATGACCATTAGAAGCTCCAAAAGGCCAAAATGATGGTCTAAAGGTTACATGGGACTTCCATGGCCATAAAGTTGGCACCTTTTATGTCAGAAAACCCCTCGAGACCTTAGATCTGAAGTGTTAACCCATTTGGGATGTCCAACTCCCAAGGACCATGATATTTGGACCAAAAGTAAGCAAAATAACCCTAAAAGAAGATCTAAACAACTACAAGGTAAGGCTCAAGCTTTATACCAGCAAAATGTCATGGATGAGGCAAGGGTTCTGGATCTATAAGCTCCTTCTTGTGTCCTCAAGCTTTCCTTCTTCCAATGGCTTCAAGTACACACTAAAAACACTTAGAATGGCTCACAATCACTCACAATAGCTTTAGGGTTTCGTATTTTAGGGTTAGGGACTTGGAGACTGGAAATGAGGCTAACACCTTGGGGTTAAGGTGTTTAAATAGGCTGCAAACCCCAGAAATTAGGTTTTCATATCTGCCAGCCTACTCGTCGATTTGAGGCATCCTAACTCGTTGAGTAGGTTACTTAAAATACGCGGCCCTTATGATCTCTACTCGATGAGTTTGAGGCTCCCAACTCGTCAAGTTGCTCTATAAAATAGAATAAATTATAAATTAAATACATACCGGGAACCAGGCGTTACAAATTATGTGAGAACAATCATCAAACTGTTCATCATGATTCATAACATTATAACAAACATAGTCATTTAAACGAGGAGGTGGATTAATTTGTATGGTAGTTTGTCTGAGAACTAGTAGATGATCTAACTGGTGGTGGTGGTGAATGATGAGATAATGAATTAGAATGAACATGTGAATTATGGTGAGGAGATGCATTATGTGAATATGAATTATTGTTGACTTTTTGACTTGTATCTATGTAAATGAAGTTGTCTATTTGAGAATGATCATCAATAATATCTTTTGGAAAATAAACATTTTAGACAATATTACCCTTCACATTTTGAAGAGGAAAAACATGTTCAATAAACTAGACATCTCTAGAAACATATATCTCTTTTTTTTCAAATCAAGTACTTTGTAGCCTTTTTGACCAAAAGGGTAACCTATGAAAACACAAGTCTTGGATATGGGCATAAATTTGTCTCCTTGAACAGGAATAGTAGATACATAGCACAAACAACTAAAAGACTTTAAATCTTTCAAGCACACTTTCTTTTTGAATAAGACATCATAAGGGGCAAAATTTTCATTTAAGACTCTACATGGTATACAATTTATGATACGAGCAGGAGTTATGACACATCCTCCCCAATAATTTTTCACAAGCCTAAATTGAAAATATAATGCTCTTGACACTTCTAATAAATGCTTATGTTTCCTTTTGAGCACCCCATTTTATCAGGGAGTGTAACACATGAGTTCTGATGTAATATTAGAAGAGATTCAGAATAGGCCATGCCTTCATTACTTGAACCAAGCTCAAATGCATTATTTGTACAGATGCATTTGACAGTTGTTTGAAACTGTGTCTGAACATATGTGTAATGTCTGGGTTTTTGGCTAAGCATTATCATAATGATTTAATATTTAGGGTCAATAATTGTAACCTATTTTGAAGTAATGAAGCGGAATTATTTGAGTAATTTGTGATTTATGTGCAACATATGTGCTTATAACGATATAATAAAATAATAATAATAATAAATATGCATCAAAAATAGAATGAAACATTTGAAACAATATCCTTGAAGAAATTTTAAGTGGTTGTGAAAAGGATTCCAGATATATAAAGAACGATGAAATCCGACTTATAACGAAGAAGTTATGACATGTCGAAGTTTTGCGGCAAAATCGACACAACACCGGGAATCGTAAAAAGTGAATTTATAATAAAATAGTTTTTAACCTTAGTAATCTAAACGAAAGTCGTAGTATAAAAAGAACATCCAAATTTCACTTTGTGTGAGGAAGTTATGATTTTTCTAAGATTTAGCATAACAGTGCACAACCTGAAAATTGAATTTTAGATCGGTCGATTTTTAGCCAAAATAATCTAAACTAGAAATGAAGATATCGTTAATAGGAGTTCAACAATAAAAAGACAGTCGAAAACGGAGCTCGTATGCGAAAGATATGGACGAAACTTAGTCCCTACTCTTCCAGCGCAGCGAATTCGATACAGATTTGTAAATCTGAGATAGAATGAGAATTAGCCGGCAGGGTCTAAAAGAAAGTTGTAGTACTCGTAAAGACCAACGCATGGATACAAAGAACGTCGAGAATAGATCTTGTATGTTAAAGATATGGACGAAACATAGTCCCTACTCTTTGAGCGTAATAAATTCGATACAGTTTTGTAAATCTGAGATATAATGAGAACTAGTCGACGGGATCTAAATAAAAGTTGTAGTACTCGAAAATACCAACGTGTGGATATAAACAACGTAGAAAACGGAGCTCGTACGTGGAAGATACGGACGAAACTTAGGGCCTACTCCATGATCAAACCCCTATAAATAAATGATGAATTCTTCATATATTCTTACACCATTCTTGTAAACTCTCTATAGAATCCTTATTTCTTTCTTGTTCAATTTATCCTAGTTTTATGGTGCAATAGAGAAACTCTGAGTCGTCAAAAAGCCGACGAAAGAAGTTTTTAGAGTTGGAGTTTACCTGCATAATTTTTCGGTTTTCGTTAAAAACCGGTAAGTTAAGCTACACTATTCTATTTTCAGTGTAACTTATATTTATAGTCATAAGTCGTTATTATGAACCTATAAACAATATATGTGCTAAGTATTATAAAATATAAAGTGTTATTATAATTTCTTTTAACTACTCGCGGTACGGGGAATCTGGTTTGAAGGGCCACATAGGGTTGATGGATTTCAGAAGTGCTATACTGCCAAAATGGTCATGCCCTTTGGTGTTTCATATTTGTCCCATGTCTGTACATAGTGTTTGAAAAGTATAGTTTAATACTTATAAAATAATAACGCTTGTAAATAGTCGTGATAAATATTAGACTAAAATCTAGTGGTAATAATACTATGTTTCGTTGAAGGAAAATAAATTATAAGCGAAGCGTTGCCTGAGTTGGGAATCATCACTTTAACAAGTGAATGCATAGTTACTTTCATCTTACACATAGATATGAAGTATTTAATATAAATTACGTGTTATGTGTGCATATTATTCGTGTTCCTGATATCTATGATGGATGAACGATTTATACATGTTTTAAATGATTTAAAATGTATATGTATTTTATATCTACAAATGTGTTAGGTAGAACATGGGTAGATGAAATAGTTGATGTGTGTTGAAATAAAATGATGAGAGACCTCGATGTTTACGATAATTCAGTCATCTAGCGGAGTATAGATGACCACCACGGACAATTCTAGACAGTCTAGTGGAATGCTAGCAAGCTCGCAACCTATAGGTGTTTGTGAACTATGTGTTCACTGGTGTACTTCATCCCCCTCATGGTTTCCTTACAGACATATATCGTTGAGGAATCCCCTTAGCAGTAGTGTCCATCTCGATGAAAATCCTTAGGCTAGGTCCCTTAGATTGGATGCTTTAGGGATAGAAAGTGAGGATAACGAGAATGGGTAATCGGGCTGATTGATGTGATGAAACTAATAAACTTAATTATTGTGGGTTGAAAATCATATGTGCTCACTAGACTCCCAAGCCTGACCCACTCAGTTTCTTGCATTACAGGTAGTGGCACAAGAGCATAGATGTGATAATCGGATGAGAGTTTGTGGATTATAGGCCAGTAGATATAAATAAATGTTGTAAGATCTATGTTGTTTAGGTTTATGCTTTTGATCTATATTGACAATTACATCCCGAGGTTTTAATATAATGAAATACATTTCTTCGGAAATGCTTTGATAAAATATTTATCATATTTTTTGGAACAAATTCCGCAACACTTTCTTTAAAAAGTTACTCTAATTTTTATATAAAGTATAAACAAAATCAAATTTTTCTGGCCGTGAAAATGGGGATGTCACAATATGTGATGAAAGCTTTAATAATGGTAGATACACCACTTTTATGCTTTAATAAGTGTACCCAAGTACATATGTTGAAATCATCTACCATGGTTAAGAAGTACTTAAAACCATTGTAGGTTTTCACTTTGTATGAGCCCATAAATCAACATGCACCTGGTCAAAAATATTTTGAGAAACAATTTCACTTAACGAAAAAGATAGTTTATGTTGTCTAGCTTGATGACAAACAGTATAAGTGTTGAACACATCATTATTACATCATTTATTTGTTAGAGATAGTAATCTTATTTTCACAAATGGTAAAATGTCCTAAGTCTATGATGCTAAAGAGTAACATCATCTTTGTTACAAGAAACTAAATGATTGACACTAAGGCCATCCGTTATGCTTGTCATGAAGAACGGAACCACGAGGACCTTCACGAACCATGGAACGGTGTTGGTGTACCGGAGACGACAACGAACGGAGAGAGAGGGAGAAGAAGAAGGCTGGCTGAGAGAGGAACGGTCGTGGTCTTCCGTCCTCCCCACCATGAACCACCACGACCACGAAGGTCCAGGATGGTGTGCACGGACAACGCTCGTGGCCACGTAGACCACGAGCCCCTTCGTTGCCGGTATACCAGAGGGCCTTAGACTTAAGATCTTGAATTTGTGTCCCCAGAGATATAGATTGTGCACTGTTTTTCCTATAATGAAGTTATCTTTAGACAAAGGGGCCTACATTGCACAAAATGTATCAATAAAAATCACCTAAACTTTAACTGGTCTATGATTTTGGAAACAGAGATGAGGTTGTGATTGAATTCAGAAACATAGAGAACATCACTTAGATTGATAGTGTTATGAATTGGTACTTCACCATTTTGAAACACTAGTATCAATTGACCATTTGGTAAAAAAAATGGCTTTGAGGAAGACTTATTAATTTGGAAAATAATTCTTTATTTGAGCAAATATGATCGGTAATACCAGAATCGATGATCCATGTAAGCTTTTCACCATTAGTGTTATTAGATATGTTAGAAATATATGAGACATGATTTCCTCGAAGAATCGATATACCTACCTTCCATATCCATCGCACCACAATAATTGCATAATTGATATGAGTAGATCTATTCTTGTTGCTCAAAAGCTGCATTAACTATTTATATTATATTGCTCCGGTGAAATGGATTATGAATTATCTACAACATGATTAGCCATATACTATGTTTTCTTTGTTTCAGTGAATTTGAAATCACTTGGGAAATTATTTAGATGATAACATTATGTCTTAAGGTGACCATATTTCTTGCATTGCGAACAATTTAATTCAGATTCAATCGATTATTAAACATGTTATATTGGAAAGAGGATAAACATATCAACCCGTTTTGAACCAATTTAATAAACATGTTATATTAAGTTGAAAAGTGTCAATCTATTACTTAAACATGATATAATGAATTAAATTTTTTTTAACATATTTAATTAAATAAAACAAACTGAAAATGATTCAGCCTAACTCATCGACAATGAGTTCCATAAAATTTTCAAGTTGTCTTGTTATGATATATTTTTATTAATTGTTTAGTTCTTGGAAAAAGTTATTAAAACAACATATGAAGTAAAATAAAACATTTGGTAACGAATAATAATACAAAGGGGTATACATGTAATTAAGCACATGCATTAGGGCGGGGAAGGTGCCAAAGTGGGGACCGAAGTCCCTCAACATCACCCACGGGATTAATACAAAAACCTGCACGTGCATTGCAACAGTGATAACGCGTTTGTTTATTTATTTATTTATTTATTTTGCTGCAGGTTATAAAAAAATTCTTAAAACATTTAGAGGGTAGGCTTATCTCGACCGTTATAAGTTAAGATTAAGTGTTTGGATAGAAAACATTAAAATTCAGTTTATTATGGTAGATATAAGCTAAATAAACAAATTTTAAAAAGCATCCCCCTTGCTTATAACTGTTTTCTCACACCGGTATAAGCTAATTTATGCAAACACACTCTTAATGTTTTCTTTCCTTTAAATTTTGTTAGTATATTTTAATTTTATGGGATAATGACTTGAGAGGACAACCAACTATACCATTTGTATATATTTGGTCACTTAATTTTTTTTTTGTGCACTATTAATCAATAAACTAGTTTTTTTGTTTAAAATATACCATTATGAGTGGTAATAGAGAGTTTTTCCGGTTTCCGACGTCTTTTCTGGCAAAGTATGATTTTCTGGTCATCTTCTTCGGTTAAAATAGATTTTTCGGCGAGTTCTTGAAACATTTTTCAGGTTTCTTCTTTCTTTCTTTCTCTCACTTTCTTATCTTGTGTTTCCAGATTCGTGGATTTTTGAAGGGCTCGATTTAGGGTTTCTTCAAAAACAAAATTCTTCATCAGATGTGTGTTTGAGTTAAACTCGATAAAGATGAATGGGTCTAGAAACGAGACATGATATCCACCATATGTGAACTCGAATGGGTCTAGAAAGCAGTGGTGGTGGTCATTTTCTCGACTATGGAAAACGAAGGTGATTCCGATAATTGAGGTTGAAGACGAAGCCAGAGGTGATGGTGCTTGATGGTAGGGGTGTGCAAAAAAACCGCAAAACCAAAAATAAATCACAATAACCTCTTTTCAAATATCCATCCTATCAAATTATTCCAGAGAGTTGCAACCCAAATGGACTATGCTATTTTCGGGTCAAGTACATACCAATTATAGTTATGGGCTTAGACACATAATCTAACAGTCTTCCACTTGGATAAGTCTAATAACTATAATTGCAAATGCAACTTCAAAATCCAATTAGCAATCATAGCTCTTTAA
This sequence comes from Lactuca serriola, assembly GCF_051521515.1. Taxonomy (NCBI): domain Eukaryota; kingdom Viridiplantae; phylum Streptophyta; class Magnoliopsida; order Asterales; family Asteraceae; genus Lactuca; species Lactuca serriola. The sequence continues at coordinate 35,993,936 of NC_136414.1, read as the reverse complement.
AGCCGTTTTCGAATATTGATGCGTCCATTAGATAAGGGATCATATAATCCTCTGTTCTTCAAGATATCATATGGACAATACATGGAACATAGCCATACTTATTGTCCAACAGTTTGTTTCCTGATTTCTTATTTGTTTGACATAGAACTTAATTGAACACATCAATTGAGTCCTGATCGGGCCCGAAACATAAGTCGAAACAAAATCATCGAAGGGCCCAAGATATCACTTTTAATCTTCTTAGGATAAAAGGAAAATATAAACTTCGACTTATATGCTTGTACTAACTACACGTTAAATCATACAAAATAGCACGTTTTATAACATCAAGTTACTGATGCGTTTTTGCATTATCAATGTACAACCAACTCATAATAAAAACTCATATATCTTGGTTTGAAGATTATACAATATTATCATCTCACAATCACTCGTGATAAATTCCATGAAGTGATTCATGTGAGTGTAGGTTTAGTCCAATACTCAAATCTTATTTCAAGAGCACTCATGAATGTTTGTAGCAAACTTTGCTATGTCTAACACCTTAGACAATCTTACAAAAACCCATTCATGACAGTCTACTTTCATTACCTACTTCCAAAGTATGATCGACTGTGGATAATTTGAATAATCTTATTATTCTGGAAGTCAAAACATGCAAAATGAAACAATAGTAAACAATTGACACAAGATAGTAACTTTACTTATAAATAACACTTTTTTTTATTCAATCATCAAATGTCAATTACAATTTACCTATTACAAGTTTCTAAACATCTATCTAATCATTAAAACTAATATCGTCCTTCAGCCCAATACTTATTGCATGTTGCAAGTGCTTATCCCTGCTTAGTCCCTTTGTAAGGGGATCCGTTAGGTTCTCTTCTGACGATATCCTCTTTACTATGAGGAGTCCTTATTCCACTTGATGTCGTATAAAGTGATATTTTCTGTCGATGTTCCTAGAACCGCCATGATCACTCGGTTACTTGGATAAGGGAACTGCACTCTCGTTGTCACAGAAAATTTCCATAAGCTTCTTTACAGCTGGTACGACTCCAAGGTCTCCAATGAAGTTCTTCAGCCATATTGCCTCCTTTTCCATTTTGCTTGTTGCAATGTACTCTGATCTGCATGTTGAATCGGCTACAATTTCCTCTTTGGAAATTTTCCATTTTACTGCTCCTCCATTTAAGGTAAATACCCAGCCCGAATGAGAGCGGAAATTATCTATGTTGGTCTGAAAGCTGGCGTCACTATACCCTGTCACTCTCAAATTATCACTCCCAACGAGGGTAAGGACCCAACCCTTAGTCCTCCACAGGTACTTAAGAATGTTCTTTACCGCAGTCTAATGAGCTCTACCAAGGTTCCCTTGATATCTGCTGACCATGCTCAAAGAAAAGGCCACATCAGGGCGAGTACATGTCATAGCATACATGATCGACCCAACTACCGAAGCATATGGTACCTAACTCATATCTGCTATCTTTTCATTTGTACTCGGACTCTAAGCCTTGCTCAGTTTCATATTGATCTGGATAGATAATTAACCTTTCTGGGAATTCTCCATGCCGAAACGTTTCAACACCTTGTCCAAGTAGGTGCTTTGACTAATTCATATTAGTCTTTTACTCCTGTTTCCCAATATCCTTATCCCTAGAATGTAAGCAGCTTCCTCAAGGTCCTTCATAGCGAAACACTTCCCAAGCCAGGACTTAACCTCCTGTAAGGTTGGGATGTCATTTCTTATGAGAAGTATGTCATCCACATACAACACCAGAAAGCTAACTATATTCCCACTAGCTTTGACATATACACAGGACTCGTCCTTTTTTCTCGAAAAACCAAACTATTTAACTTTCTCATCGAAACAAAGATTCCATCTGCGAGATGCTTGCTTTAAACCATAAATGGATTTCTCAAGCTTACACACTCTATTAGGGTATTTTGCATCTACAAAACCCTCTGGATGATTCATGTAAACATCTTTAGCCAACTTCCCATTAAGGAAAGCGGTTTTGACATCCATTTGCCATATTTAATAATCATGAAATGCACCTATGGCTAGCATAACCCATATTGATTTAATCTTCGCTACTAGTGAGAAGGTCTCATCATAGTCAACTCCAGGAGTTTGAGTAAAGCCCTTCGCAACCAATCGGGCCTTATAAGTGTGTACTTTCCCATCCGTGTCGGTCTTCTTCTTGAAGATCCATTTGCACTCGACTGTCTTACGACCCGGTACATTGTCAACCAAGTTCCAGACTTGATTGTCATACATGGACTGAGTCTCGATGTCCATAGCCTCCTTCCATTTCACAGACTCGGGGCCTACCATGGCTTCCTTGTAGTTGTTAGGTTCATCCAAATTTACTAGTGTACTATCACTGATAAATGTGTCACCTTCAGAAGTAATATGGAAACCATAAAACTCAAGTTCCATTCTAACTTTACTGGAACGTCTCAGAGGTAAGGACTCGTCAATTGGTTCAATAGGAGTTTCCTCCTCGGGTTGAGCGCTAGTGTTTGAGGTTCCTTCATCACTTAACTCTTGAAGCTCTTCAAGGTCAATTTGCCTCCCACTGTCCTCTTGGCATATGAGTTCTCGCTCGCGAAAGACTCCTCTCCTCGCAACAAAGACAACATTGTCACTCGGTCTATAGAAGAGATATCTGTAGGATTGATGTGGGTAGCCAATGAAAATATATCGCTCACTACGAGGTTCGAGCTTGTTGTGAGTCTCTCATCTTATGAAAGCCTCGCAACCCCAAACCTTGATATGTGCTAACGAGGGAACCTTCCCTGTCCACATTTCATGAGGTGTTTTGGCAACCTTTTTAGTTGGGACTAGATTAAGGATATGGGCGGCAGTCTCTAAGGCATACCCCCAGAATGGGATAGGTAATGAAGCTCGACTAATTATGGAACAGACCATGTCCAACAAGGTTCGATCGCGCCTATCAGCCACACCATTAAGTTGTGGTGTCCTAGGCGGCGTTAATTGTGAAACAATTCCACATTCCTTAAGATAGTCTTGGAACTCGATACTAAGATACTCACCACCTCGCTCGGATCAGAGCATCTTTATCTTCCTGCCCAGCTGATTCTCCACTTCTTGTTTAAACTCTTTGAACTTTTCAAAGGTTTCTGATTTATGCTTGATTAAGTAAATATAGTCATATCAGCTGTAATCATCAGTAAAAGTCACATAGAAGCGGTTCGCATCCCTTGTGGTTGATCTAAAGGGCCCACACACATCGGTATGTACGAGATCCAATAAACCCTCACCCCTTTCACAAGTTCCAGTGAAGGGTGACTTGGTCATCTTTCCAAGCAAACAAGATTTACATGTGTCATCTGACTTTAAGTCAAATGACTCTAAAACTCCATCCTTTTGGAGTTGGGCTATGCGCTTCTTGTTAACATGTCCAGGACGACAAAGCCATAAGCATGCTTTATCCAAACCATTAGACGAATCGATATGCAACACATTATTTCCTAACTTATCTACAACCATCACAGTTTCATATATACCATTACAAGGCAATGCTTCAAAATAAAAAATTCCATTATAATAAGCATTTATTAAACCAATTTCATTATTAAACGAAAAGGTAAAACCTTGTTTATACAAACCATGAAAAGAAATAATATTTCTCGGCATATCAGAAGAGTAGAAACAATTATTCAATTCTAAATTTAACCCACTACTAAGAAATACAGAATAAACTCCAATCTTGGTGACATGCGACTTTTTCTTATTCCCTATGATCAAGTTCATCTTCCCGTGCTCCACATCCCTACTTCCTTTTAGACCCTGCAAATCAGAACAAATGTAAAAACCACATCCTGTATCAAGGACCCAAGAATTAGCATGTGATGAGTTATTAGACATAATAGTGTAAATACCTGCAAAGGTTAATCTTCCCATCCTTTATGTCCTGCAAGTATTTGGGGCATCTTCGTTTCAAGTGCCCTTTTTCATGACAATGGAAGCACTCTACTTCCTTTGGGTTGGGAGAGGGTTTAGCAGAACCAACTTTGGTCCAACTAGAAGAGGACCCATCATGGGAATTTCCCTTGTGGATCTTAGAAGGAGCCTTCCTTCTTTCTGTGACAATAGTCAAATTCGGGTCAAGTCTAAGCCGGACAAAGTCAACGAGTCAAACCGGTCAACTCTATTAAAACTTGTATATTAGGGTTTGTATTATGTAATTTCTGTATAACTCACTATCTTAATGAGAAAACATCACCTGGAAAAATTGTGTGTTTAATTTTTCTTAACCTTAGTGCTAAGCAATGAACAAGAACAATAAAACAATGTTGCATACTCATAGGGAGCGTGTAAGATCCTAAAACATGGCATAATGGGGTTTACGGACCTTGCATTGCGAAGCCGGACACTCACATTCGTCACACACAAAACCGCTCTCAGTCGTTTTCACTCTATCTCTTCTTATCGAGAATCTCTCCCAAATATCTCTTTGTATGAGAAATCTCTCCAAGAATATCAAATCTCTCCCAAATCTCTCTAAGTATGTGAAATCTCTCCCAAATATCTCTCTGTATGTAAAATCTCTCCAAGAATGTCAAATCTCTCCCAAATCTCTCTAAGAATATGAAATCTCTCCCAAATATCTCTTTGTATGTGAAATCTCTCCAAGTATGTCAAATCTCTCCCAAATCTCTCTAAGAATATGAAATCTCTCCCAAATATCTCTTTGTATGTGAAATCTCTCCAAGAATGTCAAATCTCTCCCAAATCTCTCTAAGTATGTGAAATCTCTCCCAAATATCTCTTTGTATGAGAAATCTCTCCAAGAATATCAAATCTCTCCCAAATCTCTCTAAGTATGTGAAATCTCTCCCAAATATCTCTCTGTATGTGAAATCTCTCCAACAATGTCAAATCTCTCCCAAATCTCTCTAAGAATATGAAATCTCTCCCAAATATCTCTTTGTATGTGAAATCTCTCCAAGTATGTCAAATCTCTCCCAAATCTCTCTAAGTATGTGGAATCTCTCTCAAATCTCTCTCGAAATCTCTCCCAACTTTCTATAATCACTCGGGGCATCCTGACCCTCGAATTTGGCGAAAACAGCCCAAAAACGGAAGTCTAAGCGAAAAACGGACTTAAGGAACCGAAACCCCTCTTAGGAACCGAAAGTCCCCTTAGGAACCGAACCCTCCTGAGACGAAGGCTGCTGAACCGAACCTCACTCAAAGAACCAAACTCGAAGGCTCCTGGAACCGAACCTCGCATGCCTCACCCGAACCCAAACGTTCGGTCCATTTCGGGTCAAGGTTCCCTCGGTCTAGTTCGTTTCTGTCTTGCTTCGGACCGAGCCTTCAGACTGACCCCTCGCCCTTCGCTTCTCGCTTCTGGTTCGCACCTTTCGCTTCCGGCTCAGCACCAGCAAGGACCGAACCTCGGCCTAGGACCGAGAGGTCTCGCTGGGAATGCTTTTTCTCCCGGTTTTCGACTAAATTCGCATTTTAGGCCCGTTTTTAATTGTTTTAACACGGGATTTTCACCCAAAACTTTATTTTAACATATAAGGACCCTCAACTATTAATTAATCACATTTTTAAGGATAAAACCTTATCCAAAAGAGAGTGGGTGAAGTACAAAGGTAGAGTGTTGACTTTAGTTATTTCTATGAAATAAGCAACCACTCCCATACCCACTCCATGTCACTATTCACCACCAGCCCATCCCTAGTCACTTCCAGGGTCATTTTTCATTATTTTCAACTATTCCCACGTTCTTAGGGCTGGAACATCCATCCTCTCTCCTCACACTTCATTCATTCTCTCATTTTTACCAAGAACCACACTCCAAACTCTCTCATCTTTTTCTCTCTAATTCGAGAATTTCAAGGCATACTCCAAGAATTTTCTCCTACAATTAGTAAGTATCATCATCTTTCTTATGATTATTACACATCCTCCCACTCAAAATCATAGATTGCTTACACAAACATCATCACATTCTTGTTAGATCTTCGAATCTTCAAGTGATTCTTCAAGTGTTCTTGGGTTGAACACTTCTCTTCTTCAACACTTACCTACTGAAATCACTCAAGGTGAGTTCATACCCCTACATTTTCATGTTTTCTCAAGTTTTTAGGGGGGGAATACAAGTTAAAACACCAAGAACATAACTAAACTTTTCTAACAGCCTTCATCAGAAAAGTTCAACTCCATCCACGGACTGTTTTGGACAACTTAAACATTTTAGTTTTCAAAACTGTTTTACTTGCATGTAGTTCCACTTCTTAGCTTTAAAATGACTACTTTCACATCTCCATACGATTTTTCTACAATTTATGGTGATTTTTACAAAACTGCCTATCATTTCAAACACCAATCCGGACCAGTCTGTGATTATGGACTTTTTCACCCAAGTTGGAGGTCATTAAAAATCATGATAAAAATTATGAGTAAACTAGACACATTTTGGGAACTCTCAGAATTTACGGATTTAGTTTTCAACTTTGTATGATTTTTCTATGACTTTTCAAAAACAGTGTAGAAAGGTTGAAAATTTGTTAACAACTTATAACTTTCATAACACTTTGTATTATGTTGAGCAAAGTGTATAACGATAAGTTCTAAATATTGAATGTGTTTCCTTGTTAGTTTATCATCATAAACTGAAACATAGTCATTCATGATAAGATTATTCATTCATTTAGAACACGTATATTAAGCTATAATGAGCATAGTTTATGGATTCATAGCATTAAGGCATTCATAAAAGAATTCTTATACATTACAATCGTTTTGGATAAACTATAAAAGGTATAGTTTATGTATCATTTACTTCTCAAACTTATTTACCAAAGGTTTTCAGTTTAGTTCACGTAAATCTGTTAATGAATAAATTTGTGAGTCATTCCCTTCGGGTTACTTCCAAAGTAACAAAGTCGAAAAGTCCTGTAAATTGTAACCAGAGTCTCTTGTAGGGAGAACGTGATAGTTGTGTATAGATCTATATTGGGTTTGACAAACCCACACCAGAGCTGCTTGCAACAGCTAGACCGGCAGGTCTGTGGTGACAAGTGTCATTTAACGGCGACGCCTGAAGAACGTCGTATTACGAAGCCGTCTATGTCAAGTATGGTTATGATAGCTCACATGTGGTATTAACAATCATAAGATTTACGGGTTCTAACTTTAAATTAGTGAGTTATGTCGATCTAGCTCTCAGAAATTACTTTAAGTATGGAATAATACTTGTGCGCTTTCATGTCAAAAAGGGGTTTATGCTGATTTTAAACCACGTTCATATCATTAACTCTGGAAATCACTTGTTCATTCTCGGTCCTGGTATTTAGGATCACATAACTTTTATAAGGAAAATATTGGATTTTCTTGGTAGCATACAACTCATTATAAAGATCGATTTTTCCAACTCTTACTGTCAAAAGCTTATGAACTCACCAACCATTGTGTTGACCCTTTTTCAAACTACTTGTATTCTCAGGGAATCGCTAAACAGGTAACAAAGTACTTTTGAGGATGGGACGTTGAGGCGTCAAACTTATCATATTTTGTCAACATATTGTAATTGATTTTGAAACATGTAATTCATACAATGATGTAACTCTTTCAATTATATATATGTTGGTTGTGTTTACTTTCATCACTATTGCCATTGTTGTTATGATACTACACATGAAGTCCTCCACCCCCGGACGTTTCCGCCATCCTTGGTTTGGGGGTGTGACAGATTGGTATCAGAGCACAGTTTATAGTGAATTAAGTATATCAAACAACATATGATATACAAACTATAAACACATTTGGGACTGAGAGTCTCTGATTTTAAAACATTCTAACGGGTCATACTTTTAGAAAATGAATGGATTCTTGTTTAAAAGTATACCTACATGCATTGCATACTCGCGTAGTGTCATAACTAGAAGAACATAAACTAAAAGAAGAGGAGTTGAACGCTACGAGTATGCCTTGGTATGAGTAATCAGTTTTGGGAAGGACATAGTCTGATCAACTATATTCGTTCGGGAAGTGACTTACTCATATCGGGGGATAGTCGTAGGAGGGCAACAAATCTAATAACCTAACTTCACCCTACAAAGAATGCTATAAGAACCAAATCTAAACATTTAAAATACTATAGGAGTATTTGTATGTTGCTATATCGCAATATTATTAATATTTACCACTATCTGCTTCTTACACCCCTATCCTCGCGCAGACGACATGGCAGGATTTCACCTACCAGGAGACCCATACTTTCCCAACCAGGGAAATGCCGGCTGGATTGAGGAAGAGCCCGAAGAGCTGATTGAAGAGGATCCCGAAGAGGATCCCGAAGAAGAACCCGAAGAAGAAGAAGAGGAGGTAGACGAAGAAGAAGAAGAAGAGGAAGACGACGAGGTGGACATAGATGAGGATGAAGGTGAAGAGGAGCCAGAGGAGGAAGTCTTCAACCCTCCTTACATCGCGAGGGTACCTGCAAACCGCTGGGGGCACAACGGGCCTGAGCCCCGTTGGGCAACCATGATCGAGAGGTGGAGCCGGCAACAATGCTAGAGGTCACCCTATGGCGACCAACGAGGTTACTATGACCTCAGTCACGGGGGACCGGCTGACAGAGCTCTCCCCGTTATGACCCAGCACATCACGAACTTGGGGAACCAGAGTAGGGAAATGGCAGACCAGGTTCGAAATCTCCGCGCTATCACGGCAGCCACCGATGCACGCACACGGGATTTGGAGAGGGACTTCTATCCAGTGGACCAACTCATCGAGGACCTTACCGCTGCTCGAGCGGAGGTAAGGGAGTACCAGGAGAGGCACGCAGCTCACGAGGAGAGAGTGATCGCGGCTGAACGCCGGATTGCGGAGCTTCAGGGAGTCTCGACCTCATCCCAAGGCCACCATGGACCAGATGCTAATCGCCGCGAGTAGTGTTCGCGCTACTCATATTTTGTTATAAATCTAGGATTTCGAGTATGCGTTGGTGCTACTCTTTATTGCGAATAGGTTGACCTCGCGACTAAGTGATCACACTAGTCAAAGGGGCTTTTGTACTTCCAAAACTTTATCTTTTATTGTAATGAAATGTAGACCCTTGTGAGGTCAAATTCCTCAAAACAATATGTACTAACAAATTATCAATGAATGTGGCATGTATTTTACTTCCTTGGATGCTGACACGAACCAAACACATGACTCTGTTCGGGTCAACACTATTTAATTCATAAGTTTAATTGCATAAACTTTTCTATGAATTACCTTCTAAATTAATAAACTCGGACAAAATACAATTGAGATGAAACAAGTAACGCTCGAATCGTTATCACCATTGAAGTCTTACCGAAAAGTCTTTTCTTTTTATATTTTTTTTATGTCAGAACCATGCCACCAAGGAAAAGACCAAGACCTTCCGGAAACTCAGCACCACCCCCTCCGCCACCACCTCCGGAGTTTGATCCTGTGATGTTTCAGGCTGCAGTAACAGCAGCCGTGGCGGCAGCAATGTCGCAAATGGGTACAAATGGTTCCGGCGGTTCCGGATCCGGGAATACTAACTCGAATCAGAGGGACAGCACGGGGCGTACTAAGGAGTGTTCTTACAAAGACTTCACGAATGGCAAACCCGATCCTTTCGACGGAAGCGGGGGCGTCATAGCGCTGATGCAATGGTTCGAAAGGACCGAAGCAGTCTTCGAAATCTGTGCTTGTCCCGAAGCGAGCAAAGTCAAGTATGCGGCATTCACTTTCACAAGAAAAGCTCTTACTTGGTGGAATGGCCGAGTTAAGTCACTTACTCCTGCAGTGGCTAACTCCATAGGCTGGGAAAACTTAAAAGCGTTGATGTTAAAGGAGTATTGCCCGAGGGGAGAAATACAAAAACTCGAAGAGGAACTCTGGAATCTCAAGATGTCGGGGACGGATCTCGAAGCTTATACCGCCCGATTCAATGACCTAGCACTCCTCTGTCCTGCAATGGTCACTCCGGAGGAGAAAAAGGTAGAACGATACCTTTGGGGGCTATCATCCCAGATTCATGATAGTGTTCTGGCCTCGAAACCTACTACCTTTGAGAGTGCCAAGGAATTGGCACAGCAACTTATCGATCATAGGGCCAGCCGTGGCACCATGGTCGCCACCACCGACCAAACAAAAGGAGGGAACAACAAGAGGAAGTTTTGGAACAGTAAAAAGAAACAACTGGCGCAGGACCCCACAAAGAAGCAACAGACTGTTGCTGTCCGTGCAGCCACTACTGCTACCTCTCCAGCGCCACCAAAGCAATGCGCAGGAACTCTTCCCAAGTGCAACTTCCACCATACCGGTGCTTGTCGGGAAATGCACTGCAGTAATTGCAACCGGAAGGGACACACTGCTCGATTTTGTAAAGTGCCAGCCCAATACGCCCCTCAAGTCGCCCCAGCCGCCAACACCGGAGCAAGTAAAACCTGTTACGGATGTGGAGAGGCAGGGCACTTCAAAAGAAACTGCCCAAAAGCACGAAACACCAATGCTGGAGGTGTAGGGAGAGTCCTGACGATGGGACACGGAGAAGCAGTCAAGGACCCCTCGGTGGTTTCTGGTACGTTTCTCCTCAATAACACACATGCATGCGTACTATTTGATAGTGGAGCAGAGAGGAGTTTTGTGAGCCATGAATTCAAACAATTACTAAAACAAACCCCTCATTCATTAAAAGATACATACGTAGTAGAAATGGCTAATGGGAAAGAAGAGCACACTAATGATATATACTCAGGGTGTACCCTCACTCTAGACAACCATTCGTTTAAAGTAGACCTGATGCCGGTCACTATAAAATGCTTTGACATAATCATCGGTATGGATTGGTTAAGTTCCCATCGTGCCGACATTCTATGTTACGAAAGGGTCGTTCGCCTTAATCTGCCAAATGGCGAAACCCTCTTCATCTATGGCGACAAACCCAGTTCAAATTTGCGAGTCATCTCTTGCGTCAAGGCCCAAAAGTATCTCCGAAAGGAATACCACGCATTTCTAGCCCACGTAGTAGATACGAAACAAGAGGTGAGGGATATCAACGACATTCCCGAAGTGTGCAACTACCCCGATGTATTCCCCGAAGATCTTCCAGGTGTACCCCTCGCACGACAAGTCGAATTCCGGATCGACTTAATCCCAGGAGCTACCCCCGTCGCCAAGGCTCCATACCGCTTAGCACCGGTAGAAATGCAAGAACTTTCCAGCCAGTTAAATGAACTGTTGAGCAAAGGATTCATCAGGCCAAGCTTCTCACCCTGGGGAGCACCGGTCCTGTTTGTAAAGAAGAAGGACGGATCTTTTCGCATGTGCATAGACTACCGGGAGCTAAACATACGCACTATCAAGAACCGATATCCCCTACCCCGAATCGATGACCTCTTCGACCAACTCCAAGGAGCAAGCTACTTTTCAAAAATCGACCTGAGGTCGGGTTATCATCAACTACGAGTTCAAGAAGAGGATATCCCCAAGACTGCGTTTAGAACTCGCTACGGGCACTATGAGTTTGTGGTAATGCCCTTCGGATTAACGAACGCACCGGCAGTATTTACGGACCCGATGAATCGAGTGTGTCGACCCTACTTAGACAAATTCGTGATTGTATTCATCGACGATATTTTAATCTACTCCCGAAGCGAGGAAGAGCACCGTCAACATCTCCGGCTAATCTTGGAAACACTGAGGGCTGAGAAGCTTTACGCCATGTCTATTTGCCAAGACAGGGGTAGCAGCAGTATGAGTAGGTACAACATATTTGCCTTTCAAACTGATTTCAGCAGTTCTCAAAAGACCTTGAAGCTTGCTTAGAGTGACCTCCTCCTTGTTCATATGATAAGTCATATGAAACTTATCATAACAAGGAGGCAAAGAGTGTAGGATAATGTCAATGGCCAACTCTTCATCGAAATTGACATTCAACTTCAGCAAGTGGTCCACAAACCTTTTCATCTTCTACAAGTGGGTCGTGATAGAATCTCCATCCTTTATTTTGGTAGTAATCATGGAGACAATGATTTCATACCTTTTCTGCCGAGCACTTTGATGGTACCTTTCCATCAAATCTTGGTACATTTCATAAGGCTAAAAGTCCTCATAAGTCTTTTGAAGCTCAGCGGTCATGGTAGCAATCATGATACATGACACCTTTGTCGCGTCCCTCTCATGAGTCTTATGTTCGGGAGTAGCAGTGTTTTCGTCAATCTCCTTTAGCTCTTTGTCGAGAACATATTCTTTGTCCTCGTACCGAATGGCCATGCGGATGTTTCGAATCCAATCATTGAAATTTGATCCATCAAAAATGACCCTCCCACATAAGTTCATGAGGGAGAAAGAGTCGGAAGGGATTGGGTTGGAAGCATTGTTTGAAGTAGACATCTGAAAAGAAGGATAAAGTTTAGACTTAGATGGGGATCCTTAATATAACACCCAAAATGAAATATTAAGACTAGGACCCAACACAATATTCTACAATTCGGAAGAGGGATGTCGTAATCCAATTGTAAAATATTTGAAGGTATGTAAATAATGATTTACCAATTTACACCATGAAAAACAAAAATGAACATTTAGGTTTTAAATGAATTGAAATTCCTAGATTCTTTTGATATTCATTAAACTTTTTAATGACATGTTTAAATCTCGATTATGCCCTTCAAGTTTGTGACTGGGATACTGAGGATCACAAACAAGGTGTAAATAACCATGCACATGTGTTTGGTACTCTTGATGTTACATATCACTTGATCAATGTGTCGGTTAACCACATACGCTCCATTGATCCATGATTAACATCAAGCTACCCTTTGCCACCCTTTCTAGTGGTTAACCACACACGCTCCACTAACAACTCAGCAAGGTGTAAAGTGCAATTTCCATGGGATAGCACCATTTTCACATTTTCCTAAAGTAACTAAGATTGGTAATTTATAAAAGTTTAGTTACTTTATAATATCATTATACTTGTTAAATGAGGATTAATGTCTTATCCTACCCGTTCGGCTAACGACCCTCCATCACTCAAGGAAGCGGTGGGTGAGAGTAGACACCCATTAAACCACCATTTTATAGGGAGTAACCTTATACCCCCATTATAGACTGGTTTCGTGAATGAGACCTACTAACGGTAAGACTGACTTGTCTTATATATATATATATATAAGTATTAAACTTTAATATTATAATAGTATAGAGTTGAATTTTAAACTTCTAAAATTCTTGGGTTTGGAATTAAATTTTCATAAATGAGACTTTTCAAATTCCAAAACTTGAGGACAAGTTTTGAAACTCTTCAAAACTCTTGAGTTTTAGAATTCATGTTACATCAATGTGAATTTTGGAATTCTGTAAGTTAAAGATTTAATGCTTCATGAATGAGACTTTTCATATTTCATAACTTGAGGATAAGTTATGAAATTCTTCAAGAAACATTTAGATCTAATTAAACTAATACAATTATAATATAATTTATCATTTACCAATTGACCTAATTCAGTTCATGTAGCATGACAATTTCTAATTCTACAAATAATTAGTTTTTTCACAAAATCATGTAATTATCTTAAAATTGCCAATCATCATGTTATTGGATGGGGATAATCATTACCATATTAGTAAAATCAAAATTTATGAACCAAAACAGTTTGTGGTAATGATCCTAATCCAAAATAGGCCAAAAACTCAAAAATCATGCCAACAGATGACCCAACTCGTCGAGCCAGGCAATGGACTCGTTAAGTTCATGGGAAACTTCATCCAACTCGTCGAGTCCCTCTTAGGACTCGTCGAGTTCATCAGGCAGTGGCCAGAAATGTCATATTTTCAACTTTGAAAATCAAACAGTTGCATCAATATAATAGAAAACACCCTGCGCTCTGATACCACTGATGGCTTTTATGTACTCTAACATTAATATGGTGCACATACAACCCTAATGCTTTGGATCTAAGTTTTCTCTAATTATACATGCAATATTGGTTTCTAAAGCATCAAGCCTAAACTAGCATACAAAATTTGATATATGAATCTCAAGTCTAGTTAGAAGATTACCTTTTGATGTAGCTAGTAGAACTTTGGCCTTTAGGAGCTTAGCACCTCAAGTGTGATGCCTCAAATGTCTTACAACAAACCAAGAACAAAAGGAGGAACTTGATATAGAGGTTAAGGAGCAAAAAATCAGCTAGCTTTTACTTTAGTGTGCAGTGACGGGCCACTTTTAGGGAGTTAGTGGTTACTTTTATAGCCTAGGATTTCATCCATGCAAACCCTAATTCACCATGACTCTTCACATTACATATGGATTTTGGGCTAAACCTTTATGTACTCTCATATAGGTTTAGTCGAACCCTAATCAACATGGATCATGGGTCCAACTATAAGTACTACTAATTTACCTAATCAGTCCCCGTAACTTTAATAAATCTCTTTTGATCACTAAATTAATTCTTGACCAATACTAATTAAATAATGTGATTTCTCAATTAATATATTATACTTTTAATATATTAATAAATCACAATTACCTCTTTTCAAATATCCATCCTATCAAATTGTTCCAGAGAGTTGCAACCCAAATGGACCATGTTATTTTTCGGGTCAAGTACATACCAATTATAGTTATGGGCTTAAACACCTAATCCAATAATAATCTCCAATTCCGAAAAGTGCAATACATCGCACAATCAATCCTTACCGCCTGATATAAGAGATCCAAAGCGGACTCAAGATTTTGATAGTCCTTCCACTAACTAGCTCACCACCGGAGCCAGGACTAACCCTGGTCTTTCACATACGTGCTCATCCTCATTCTGCATAGCAGCTATTCCCATGGTCCAAGCATAAAGAATAATTCTCCTTACCATAAGCTTCTTAGATTCTCCAAGATTCTCACTGATTCGAGTATGTATCCTTTGCTTTTAGTAGTACAAACCCAATACTACCTTCCACACCTATCCATACTTTCCTCAGCAATCCTCCCGAATCCTCTAAGTCACATACTCCATTGATGCACCAAATATCCGCTAAACAGTAGCACAATACCTATCGAAGCAGTTCCTAGGCTTTCCTAGGTTTCCAATACCTATAACTGGGATATACTTGACCCGATAGTAGCATGGTCCTTCTGGGTTGCCTTCACCGGAGCAATTTGATAGGATGGACTTTTGAGAAAAAGGTTATTTGTGATTTATTAATATATTAATTGAGAAATCGTATTATTTAATTAGTATTGATCAAGAATTAATTTGGAATTAATTTAGTGATCAAAAGAGTGATTAAATATACGAGGACTGATTAAGTAAATCAATGATTCTTATAGTGTGGGCCAATTATCCATGGTTGATTAGGATGGGCTAAACCAATATGATATTCCATAGAGGTTTAACCCATGGAGCCTAAGAAATATGAAGGGTCATGGTGCATTAGGGTTTGCATGGAAGAAACCCTAGCCTTTGTCACACTATAAAAGCAAACCCCTAGCCCTAAAATGGGTTCCTCATTCATTCTAAGAGAGTGATAACCGATTTTGAGCTAACTAGCCTACTCTATCAAGCCTCCTCTTGCATTTGGTGTTTATGACACATTAGACGCAACACACTTGAGGTGCTAAAGTTTTCTAAGGCCAATAACTACAAACTACATCAAGAGGTATTCATCTAACTTCGTTTTTTATGTTGTATATTATGACAACCGTCAATTTCCAGCCAAGTCAAAGTCAACTAAAGTCAACAAGTCAAACCGGTCAACTTAATTAACCCTTGTGTACTAGGGCTTACGTTAGGTAAGTACTAAACAACTCGCTATCCTAATGAGAAATCATCAATTGAAAAGTTCGTATATCTAGATTTCCTTAACCTAAAATTGTGGTAAGTAATGAACCAAACCGATAAAACAATGTTGCATACTCATTGGGAGTGTGTAAGGTCCTTAAACATGGCTTAACGGGGTTTACGAACCTTGTGTTGCGAAGCCAAACTCTCAAAAAGGGCACAACAGAAGTCTCTCAATCTCTTTCACTCTATCTCTCTCAAATCTCTCTCTGTATGAGAAATCTCTCCAATAATGTGAAATCTCTCCTACAACTCTCTTTGTATAAGAAATCTCTCCAAGAATGTAAAATCTCTCCCAAATCTCTCTAAGTATGTCAAATCTCTCCCAAATCTCTCTGAGTATCTCAAATCTCTCCCAAATCTCTCTAAGTATGTCAAATCTCTCCCAAATCTCTCTAAGTATGTCAAATCTCTCTATGTATGTCAAATCTCTCCCAAATCTCTCTCAAAACCCCTTTTGATTTATTTTAATCATTTGGGGCATCCCGACACTTGACTTGGTGAAAAACCATTCGAAACGGGAAGATTCATTGGAAATTAGCCTTGTAGGTCCGAAGCCCCTCTATAAGGACCCAACTCTTCTTGAGCCGAAGCCCCAAGAATCAAGTCCGAAGCCTCCTTAAGGAACCACATCCATTGGACCGGACTGGATCTGCTGAGAACCGAGGCTGTTGAAGACCGCAGCGCTGATCCGCACCCGCAACTGAGCACCCGAACCCGACCTTCGCTTCCGACACTCCTGACGAGCCGCCTGCGATACCTCCTCGGACCGCAGTCCCTTCCCCTTCGAATTCACTTCAGCGACCAAGTATCCCCTCTGGTTCTAAGGCTGCTAAGATCCGAAACCAGGCCTTGACTTCGGATTTCCCCATTTTTCACCCGGTTTTCGAGCACGACTCCGTTTTAAGTCGGTTTTAATTATTGTAAGGAGGGATTTTCACCCAAATTTATATTTTGACATATAAGACCCAATAAATTCATAAATTCATCATATTTTAGGTAAATCCTTATTTAAGGATAAAATTTATTAAGTAAGATCTTGAGGTGGAGTGTTGACTTCACTTTAGTTTATGACACAAGCAACCACCCACACCCACTCCATGACTAGCCCACACCCATCCCCACCACACCTGGTCATTCAAGAGTACTTTCTCCACCATTTTACCAGCCACACTCTTGGTCAAAGGTTGAAAACTCTTATCTCTCTTCACCTTTCTCTCATTTCTCACATTTCCACCCAAAGAACAAACACCTCTCTCTCTCACTTCTCCCTCCCTCAAATTCGAGATTCAAGGGATGATCATCAAGTTTCCTCTCGTTGTGGTAATTTAAATTATCCTCCTTATGATTATTACACTTCCTTTTACTTAAATCATAGATTCATTACACAAACTCCATCATATTTGTGTTAAGATTCTCGAATCTTCAAGCAATCCTCCAAGTGTTCTTGAGTTGAACACTTCTTCCCTTCAACATTCATCCACTGAAATCACACAAGGTGAGTTCATAACCCTATCTTTTCATGTTTTCTTAAGTTTTTAGGGGGGGGGGGGAATACAAGTTAAAACAACAAGAACACCACTAAACTCTTCCAACAGCTTTCATCAGAAAAGTTGGACTCCATTCACGGACTGTTTTAGACAACTTAAACATTTTAGTTTTCAAAACTGTAGTAGGTGCAAATAGTTCAAGTCCTTAGCTTTAAAATGACTACTTACACATCTCCATACGATTTTTCTACGATTTATGGTGATTTTTACAAAACTGCCTATCATTTCAGAAACGAACTCGGACTAGTATGTGAATATGAACATTTTAACACAAGTTAAAGACTTCCAAAAATCAAAATAAAAATTAGGAATAAAGACACAATTTATGAACTCCCAAAATTTACGGATTCAGTTTTCGACTTCGTATGATTTTTCTAAAACAGTGCTGAAAGGCTAAAAACTAGTTAGCAGCTTATAACTTTCATAACACTTTGTATTATGTTGAGCAAAGTGTATAATAATAAGATCCAAATACTGAATGTATTTTCTTGATAGTTTATCATTATAAACTGAAATTTAGACGTTCATGATAAGGTTTACTCATTCATTTCGAACACATATAATAAACTTCAATGAGCATAGTTTATAGATTTTTACTACATGAAAAAGGTTTTACCCTCAAAACAAATGGGTTTATCATATCCTACGTGATAAACTATAACAAGTAATATTTTAAGGAATTCGTATCACTAATTTATTCAGAAAATGTGATTTTACTTCCTCCACGGAAGAGGTTTTAATATCAAACTATGTGTAAACTAGTTAACTTAGGTTGTGAGGCAATTCTCTACCCGTACGTTCGAGTGTGGGATCCAAATTCCTGTAAGTTATAACCGGAGTCTCTTGTAGGGAGAGCGTGATAATTGTGTATAGATCTATATTGTTTTTGACACCCCACACCTTGCTTCTAGCTAGAGTGGGACCGGCAGGTCTACGGGTGACAAGAGTCATAGTATCTTAACGTCTGAAAAACGTTGTGCAGGTTATTTCTAGTCATAGTATGGTTATAGCGACTCACATAGGTAGTTAACAATCTTTCAAGTTTACAAGGAAACTTTTACCTTAAAAAGGGGTTTACTTCTAAGTCAAACGAGTTTATGTCGATTTAAACTTACATGAATTATTTTAAGTATAGAAAAATACTTGTTCATTTTCGGTCTTGGGATTTAGGACTACATAACTTTTATAAGGAAAATATTGGATTTTCTTTGGAACAGATTCTATTAACACTACATCTCGTCTAGAATTGTTAGACTACAACAGTTCATTTAACTCAATTTCTATATAACTTATATACGCTGAGTGATCATAGAAGAAATCTAAGGGTTCTTCTAGAATTCATTATCGTATAACATAGGAGCATTCATTTGTGACTTCCTCAATTTCACGGCTAGAAAAGCCCGATTTTTTATGCTTTGTTTTTTTAAAAGCAGAGTAAATCGTTTTGATTAAAAGAGTTGCGGAATTTGTTCCCAAAACAAAATATGATAAAATTTATCAAAATGTTTCTCAAAGAGAATGTATTTTCATTAAATAATAAAACCTCGGGATGTCATGTTCCGATACAGACCAAAAGCATAAATAATATAAAATAGACCTTACAACAGTTATTTGTAACTACTGATCTATAATCCAAAATCCCTCGTCAAGTCTACCAATTTGTACTCTTGTGCCATTACCTGTAATGCAAAGAAAACTGAGTGGGTCAGACTTGAGAGCCTGGTGAGCATATAGGGTTTTCAACCCACAATAATACATTTATTATATTCAATTATGAAACAATCAACCTAAATACTCATTCCCATTATCTTCTTTATTTCTTAAGGATTTACCCTAAGAATCAACTATCCTTTATCCATTTATTCCTAAGGATTGACCTAAGGAATTGACACAAAGTCCACCACTGCCAAGGTCCACAAATTACGACTGGTAAACACTTAGTTCAACATACTTAACAAACACCTAGTGCTAACACTCCTAGTGAACAATTAATTCAAAACATCTGGTGAATACTTAGTTCTAAAACACTTAGTGAACACACTCAGTTCAACAACACCAAGTGAACACATCTAGTTCAAAAATACTTAATGAACACATTGAGTCCAAAAATACCAAGTGAACACATAGAGTTCGGAAATACCTAATGAACACATTGAGTTCAAACACCAAGTGAACACATAGAGTTCAAAAATACCTAATGAACACATTGAGTTCAAACACCAAGTGAACACATAGAGTTCAAAAATACCTAATGAACACATTGAGTTCAAACACCAAGTGAACACATAGAGTTCAAAAATACCTAATGAACACATTGAGTTCAAAAATACTTATTATTTTGTCTCACATAAACTATTTCATCTACCCATGTTCTACCCAACATATTTGTAGATGCAAACACATATACAGTTTCAATCTTTTAAAACATGTATAAACCATTATTTCAACATCTATCTCAAGTAAACAAACAATGTATAAACACCTAGCACGTACTTCATAGCAAATACTTCATATCTATGCGGTAGAAGAAAGTGAATATACATTCACACATATAACAACAAAATATACACATAACACATATTTCGTATAAAATACTTCGTATTTATGTGTTAGAAGAAAGTAACCACACACTCACTTGGTTAGACGATGCTCGGACAGCACTACAACTCTAAGAGTAGTATTCTTTGGTGAAACTGGGATCACTTCGCACACCGGGCTTCTCGTGGGCAGAGCTTCGACTCGGAAACTCTTTTCTTCTCAGGATCTTCGGGCTTCGGGACTTGCTTCGGGTCTCGGGGTTGATACCGTGGCTTCGGGGGTACTTCTTTGCACGTAAATCGAGGTAAGACAGGAGAGAGAGAAGAGAAAATAGCAACCCTAAACGCCGGCCCTTCAAATCTATTTATAGGGAAAAATCTGCCCTTGCCACATCGTGGCACCTTTTTCCACGTTGTGGGCTTGATCGTCACTGCATGCGTCATCGCAGGTTGCGTCTGGGGGACTTCAGGAGGTGTCAGAAGACTTGCCACGTCGTGGTATCTGACACAACTTTGGGGTTCGCGCCCCGAACTTCAGAAATTCATAACTTTCGCATACGAACTCCATTTTCGACGTTCTTTATATCGACGCGAAAGTGAGATTATGCTCTGCAACTCTCGTTTAGACTCCATTGGCTAATTTTGACTTTAATTTTAATATATTATAAATATATGACTTTTATATTATTTTTAGTAGGCCGGCACAGGAAAACTCCGTTATAAATTCATAACTTCTTCATCTGACCTCTGTTTTCGCCTATCTTTTTATCGTTTTACTACTATCGATGAGATCTTAGATTCTCATTTAGATTGTTTTAGCTACAAATCACTCGATCTCAAATCGAGGATTCGGCTGCATACTGCTAAGTCGAAATTTCGGAAAAATCATAACTTCCTCATACGAAGTCAGATTTGGGCGTTCTTTTTATGCACGCTTTCGGTATAATGTATTCTACGACTTTCATTTAGATTACTAGGGATAAATATCACCCTATCTTAATTTCGTATTTTACGTCATTCAGCATCGTGTCGGTTCTGTCGCGAAACTTCGACAGGTCATAACTTCTTCGTTATAACTCGGATTTCAGCGTTCTTTATATGTACGGAATCCTTGTAACATATAATAAAACTTAGTTAAGATTATTCCTTCAAAATAATCTTCCATCAAAAAGTCATTTTTTGACGCTTATTGTCCTTAAATTGACTAGCCCTAATCTACGGGCGTTACAATTCCACACTTAACTAAGAAAATATTAGATTTTCTGGAAATCATACTCTATCTGTTTTACAAGGAAAACGGTTTCTTCGTCAAACAAAATCTTATGAACTCACCAACTTAATTGTTGACACTTTTTCAAAACTACTTGTATTCTCAGGAAATCAGTGAAACAGGAAAACCAACAGCATTTTGAGGATGGGACGATAAATCGTCAAACAGTACATTTTGTCATCATAATGTAATTGATTTGAATCATGTAAACATATACGTTGGTGTAACTTTTTCAATTATATTTATGATGGTTGTATTTAATTTGAGCACTGTTATACTCGTTGTTATGATACTATACATGAAGTCCTCCACCCCCGGACGTTTTCCGCCATCCTTGGTTTAGGGGTGTGACATTATCCTCTATTGTGTGCTAGTTAAGATGTATGCTTTGGAAAATTGAAATTGCATGTATAGTTAGAGAACACTTAGATCCAAAGCATCTAGGGTTGCATGTGCACCATAGGAGTGGTATAGTGCTTAAAACCCAACAGTGGTATCAGAGCCTAGGATTGTTTTCTATTATATTTGATGCTTGGTTATTTTTCAAAGCTGAAAAACAATTTTCTAGCCTCTAACTGATGAACTCGCCGAGTCCAATGATCTGACTCGACGAGTTCACTCGCTAAAAGGGTCAGTTGACGAATCCAGTTCGTGTACTCGTCGAGTAGAGGCTTTTGTTTGCAGAATTTCGAGTTTTTGGCCAAAATTGGATTAGGATCATTACCAGAAATTGTTTTGTATCATCAAAATCGTACTTTCTGATTTGGTAATGATGATCCTCATCCAGTTAAAGGACAATTGTCAAATTTTAAGATAATAAGATAATTATTTGTATTATTTGATATGAATTGCCTTGCTATATGAGTTAGATTAGATCAATGGTAAATTGTATGATAATGTTGTTAGTTAAAATTGATCTAAGTTGTTCTTGAAGTGAGTTTGGTAACTTGTCATCAAGTTATATGAAAAGTCGCATTCATGAACATTAAAACTCATAATTTTTCATAAGTTATGGAAACAAAAAGTTTTAAAAGAGTTACAAAACCTTCCCTCAAGTTTTGGAATTTGTAAAGTCTCACTTATGAAACATTTAATTCCAAACCTTAGAATTTTAAAAGTTTAAAATTCAACCCTTATACTGTTACAATATTATAAGTTATATATATATATATATATATATATATATATATATATATATATATATATATATATAAGACAAGTCAGTCTTACCGTTAGTGGGCTCATTCACGAAGTCGGTCCATAAGGGGGGTATAAGATTACTGCCTATAAAATGGTGGTTTAATGGGTGTCCACTCTCACCCACCGCTTCTTTGACTAGTGGAGGGTCGCTAGCCGAACAGGTAGGATAGGACATTAATTCTCGTTATATGTATAATGATAATTATATAAGTAACTAAATGTTTTATTTTAATTCCCAATCTTAGTTACTTTAGGAAAAATGTGAAAATGGTGTTATTCCATGAAATTGCACTTTACACCTTACTAAGTCATTAGTGGAGCGTGTGTGGTTAATTAACACATTAATTTAGGACTAGCAAGGGTGGAAAAGGGTAGTTTGATGTTAATCATAGATCAATGGAGCGTGTGTGATTAACCGACACATTGATTAGGTGATTTGTAACATTAAGAGTACCAAGCACATTTGCATGGTTATTCACACCTTGTTTGTGATCTTCAGCATCCCAGTCACAAACTTGAAGGGCATAATCAAGATTTAAACATGCCATTAGAAAGTTCAATGAATCTCAAATAATCTAGGAATTTCAATTCATTTAAATCTTAGTAATATATTTCATTTTTCATGGTGGAAATTGGTAAATCGTCATTTACCTAGCTTCAAATATTTTGCAATTGGATTACGGCATCACTCTTCCGAATTGTAAAATATTGTGTTGGGTCCTAGCCTTAATATTTCATTTAGGTGTTATGTTAAGGATTCTCATCTAATCTAAACTTTGTTATTCTTTCTTTTCAGATGTCTATCCCAAACAATGCTTCAGGCTCCAAGCTCATTCTCCCTCATGAACTTGGTTGGGAGAACTATCTTCGATGGGTCAAACTTTAACGATTAGATTAGAAACATTCGTATGGCCCTTCGCTACGAGGACAAAGAATATGTCCTCGATAAAGAGATGAAGGAGATTGATGAACAAACTGCTACTCCCGAAAAAATCGAGGAATACAGGGTTCGTGAGAGGGACGCGTCAAACGTGTCGTGCATTAGGATTGCTACCATGACTATTGAGCTTCAAAAGTCCTATAAGTTATGGCCCTACGAAATGCACCAAAATTTGATGGAAAGGTACCATCAAAGTGCTCGGCAGAAAAGGTATGAGATCATTGCCTCTATGATCACAACCAAAATTAAGGATGGTGAGTCCATCACGACCCACTTGCAAAAGATGCAGAGATATGCGGACCGCTTGCTGAAGATGTATGTGAACTTCGATGAAGAGTTGGCTATTGATGTCAGCCTACATTCATTACCTCCTTGTTATGATCAGTTTAAAATTATTATCATATGAACAAAGAGGAAGTCACTCTGAGCAAGCTTCAAGGCCTACTAAGAACTGAAGAAAGCAATTTGAAAGGCAAGGTTGTTGTACCTACTCCTACTGCTGCTGCCCTTGTTTTGGCAATTGGACATGGGAAAGGGAAGAAGAGTAAGGATCCTTCTAAGAGCCGTAAGGGAAAGTCTCTTGATGGGTCCTCTTCCAGTGGGACCAAAGTTGGTTCTGCTAATCCCTCTACCAATCCAAAGGAAGCGGAGTGCTTCCATTGTCATGAAAAAGGGCACTGGAAACGAAGCTGCCCCAAATACTTGCAGGACATTAAGGATGGGAAGATAAAGCCCACCTTCGCAGGTCTTTACACTATTCTTTCTAATAACTCATCACACGCTAATTATTGGTTCATTGATACAGGTTGTGGATTTCACATTTGTTCTGATTTGTAGGGACTAAAAAGAAGTAGGGATGTGGAGCATGGAAAAATAAACTTAATAATCGGAAATAGGAAAATGCCACCTATCACCAAGATTGGAGTTTATTTATTGCTTAGTAGTGGGTTAAATTTAGAATTGAATAATTGTTGTTACTCGTCGGATATGGCGAGAAATATTATTTCCTTTCATAGTTTGTATAAACAAGGTTTTACCTTTTCTTTTAATAATGAAATTGGTAGTATTAATGCTTATTATAATGGTACATTTTATTTTGAAGCATTACCTAGTAATGGTATATATAAAATTTGTGATGGTTGTAGATAACCTAGGAAATAATGTGTTGAATATTGATTCGTCCAATGTTTTGGACAAGGCATGCTTGTGGCATTGTCGTCTTGGACATGTCAACAAGAAGCGTATAGCCCAACTCCAAAAGGATGGAGTCTTGGAGTCATTCGACATGAAGTCGGATGACACTTGAGAATCTTGTTTACTTGGAAAGATGACCAGGTCACCCTTCATTGGTAATTATGAGAGGTGTGAAGGTCTGTTGGATCTCATACAAACCGATGTGTGTGGACCCTTCAGATCTGCTACGAGGGATGCTAACCGCTTCTATGTGACTTTTATCGATTATTACAACAGATATGGCTACATCTACTTAATCAAGCTTAAGTCAGAAGCCTTTGAAAAGTTCAAAGACCTTAAGAAGGAAGTGGAGAATCAATTATGCAGGAAGATAAAGATGCTCCGATCCGATCTTGGTGGAGAGTATCTTAGTATCGAGTTTCACGACTATCTTAAGGAATGTGGAATTGTTTCACAGTTGACGCCACCTAGGACACCGCAGTTGAATGATGTGGCTGAGAGGCACAATCGAACCTTGTTGGACATGGTTCGTTCCATGATGAGTCGAGCTTCATTACCTATCTGATTATGGGGTATGCCCATATCCTTAATCTTGTCCATACTAAGAAGGTTGCCAAAACACCTCACAAGATGTGGACAAGGAAGGTTCCCTTGTTGGATCACATCAAAGTTTGGGGTTGTGAGGCTTTCGTAAGACGAGAGACTCACGAAAAGCTCGAACCTCGCAGTGAGCGATGTATTTTCATCGGCTACCTACAAAAATCCTTTAGATATCTCTTCTATAGACCGAGTGACAATGTTGTGTTTGTTGCGAGGAGAGGGATTTTCCGAGAGAGAGAACTCATATGCCGAGAGGACAGTGGGAGGCAACTTTACCTTGAAGAGTTTCAAGAGTTAAGTGATGAAGGAACCTCAAACACTGGTGCTCAAACCGAGGAGGAAACTCCTGTTGAACCGATTGACGAGTTCGTATCTCTGAGACGTTCCAGTAGAGTTGGTGTTCCACCTGTGTTATATGGTTTTCATATAACAGCTGAAGGTGATACATTTATCAGTGATAGTACATTGATAAATCTAGATGAACCAAATAACTACAAGGAAGCCATGGTAGACCCCAAGTTTACTAAATGGATCGAGGCAATGGACAACGAGATTCAGCCCATGTATGGAAATCAAGTTTGGAACTTGGTTGACAATGTACCAGGTCGCAAGACAGTCGGATGCAAATGGATCTTCAAGAAGAAGACCGACATGGATGGGAAAGTACACACATATAAGGTGCGACTGGTTGTGAAGGGCTTCACTCAAACTCAGGGAGTTGACTATGATGAGACCTTCTCACCAGTAGCAAAGATTAAATCTATAAGGGTTACGTTAGCCATAGTTGCATTTCATGATTATGAAATATGTCAAATGGATGTCAAAACCACTTTCCTTAATGAAAAGTTGGTTGAAGATGTTTACATGTGTTAGCCAGAGGGTTTTGTCAATGCAAAGTACCCTAATAGAGTGTGTATGCTTGAGAAACCCATTTATGGAATGAAACAAGCATCTCGCAGATGGAATCTTCATTTTGATAAGAAAGTCAAAGAGTTTGGATTTTCGAGAAGCGAGGATGAGTCCTATGTATATGTCAAAGCTAGTGGGAGTATAGTTAGCTTCCCGGTGTTGTATGTAGATGACATATTGCTCATAGGAAACGACATCCTAACCTTGCAGGAAGTGAAGTCCGAGTACAGAGGCTGAGATAGCAGAGATGAGTCGAGTACCATATGCTTTCGCAATTGGATCGACCATGTATGCTATGACTTGTAATCGCCCTGATGTGGCCTTTGCTTTGAGCATGGTTAATAGATATTAAGGGAATCCTGGTAAAGCTCACTGGACTGCAGTAAAGAACATTCTTAAGTACCTACGGAGGACTAATGACTGGGTTCTTACCCTCGGTGGGAGTGATGACTTGAGAGTGACAAGGTATTGTGATGCCCATTTTCAGACCGACGGAGATAATTTGCGCTCTCATTCGGGATGGGTGCTTACCCTAAATGGAGGAGCAGTAACATGGAAGAGTTCCAAGCAGGAGACTGTATTTGATTCAACATGTGAATCAGAGTACATAGCAGCTAGTGAAGCATCGAAAGAGGCGATATGGTTGAAAAACTTCATTAGAAACCTTAGAGTTGTACCATTCATTAAGGAGCATGTGGAGATTTTGTGTGATAATGAAGGGGCGGTTGCCTTAACCAAGGAACCGAGAGATCATGGTAGATCTAGGCATATCGACAGAAAATACCACTTCATAAGACATCAAGTAGAAGAAGGACACCTCGTTGTGAAGAGGATTGTTATATTAATGTCTAAGTCCATAACTATTTTGGTATGTACTTGACCCGATTATGAGCATGGTCCTTTTGGGTTGCCTTCACCATAGCAATATGTAGGATGAATTAAGGAGAGAGAGGTTTAAATATGATTTATTAATATATTATGAGAATAATATATTAAAGGAGAAATCATATTGTTTAATTAATATTAGTCAAGAATTAATTAAGAATTAATTTTGTGGCTAAAAGAGATTAATTAAATTTAGGGGACTGGACTGCAATTATTGGATAATTGAGTTATTGGGCTAAGGAATGCTAAAGGAATAAGGGGTGAATGAAATTATGATGGAAGCCCATCATATTTTCGTCCATGGCCTTATCCAGAAGGTTCCATGGGCTGCTTAGAGTTTAAGCTGTCCATTAGGGTTTTGACTGAAACCCTAGCAGCCCACACAAGTATATAAAGGACCCCTTAGGCTCCAAAAAGGTGGAAAACTGATTCTCTAGGGTTTCTAGTCGTTTTTGGGCAGCCTCCTTTCTTCTCCTCTTCATCCAAGTTGTATATGGTGTTTGTGACTCCATTAGAGGTGTAGCACTTGAGGCACTAAGCTTTTGAAGCCAATCCGAGCGAGGAATTGATTGTTATTACTATATAACAATCAAAGGTAATTCTCTAAACCCTAATTCAGTTTATAATATGTTAGATCTAAGTTTATTAGTCTTGGATTCAAAGCATGTACAATAGAGAAACCTAGATCCAAGCATTAGGGTTTGTATGAGCACTTAGGATTGTTCTTGTGCATAAAACCTATCAGTGGTATCAGAGCCTTGATTGGTTTCTGTTGTATGTGATGCTATGTTGAATTATTTACTGAAAAACGAGTTTTTTGCCTCTGCCCGACTCAACTCGGCGAGTCAGTATCTGGACTCGGCGAGTTGGCCCTACTCGGCGAGTCCAGGTCTGACTCGGCGAGTCAGTGCGTCAGCCAGAGGGTATTTCGGGATTTAGCTGCTGTTTTGACTTGGATTTGATGCTTAATTCATTTTTTGAAGTTAAAATCCGATTTTTATCTTAAATTAATGATTATCCTTGCCAAAACAATAGATAATTTCAAATCTTTTAAATATTGGTTGTTTATATGATAAATATGGATTATTTCAAATTATTTGGTAATTATCTAGTGACTAAAATAAGATTAGGTCAAATATAGATAATTATGAAATTAATTGTTTAATTTGAATTATTTGTTATTTGATCCCTAATGTTTTGAAATGTTTCAAAACTTGCCCTCAAGTTTTGGAACTTAAAAGTTGATTAAAAGTTTAATTTTGAAATGTTAAATTCTAAAACCCTAGTAATTTGGAAAAGTTCAAATCACACCCTTATGGTTTTGTTAATTAATTAAAATGCATAATTAAAAGTGATTTAATAAACCCATAAAGTTTTTGGTTTACATTTAATTAAATTAAAAGTATAATTTGCTAAATTAAACCACCTAGTATTTTAAAAGTGTAAAATACACCCTATACTATATATAACATTAAAAGTCTAATATTATACATATATGAGTAAATAGTCAGTCTTACCGTTAGTAGGCCTCATTCACGAAGCTGGTCTATAAGGGGTGTTTGAGGAAATTGCCTATAAAATGGAGATTGAATGTGTTGGGGTTGCAAAGTTATTCATTCATGACTTTGTAAATGTTTGACTTTTGTAAAACCCACTTGCATGTGGTGCTTTAGCCTTTAGACCCATTTGTTAGAGAGTGAGAGAGAGACATGTAAACACCTCTATAAATAGTGGGTTCATACCACTTGTAGAGGTGTGCTTGAGAGATGTAGAAGTGAGTGTGTAAGTGTGTGTTAATTATGTAGTCTAGATCTAGTCCTTTTTTGTAACACCATATACATTCAATATATCTCTTAAACACCCAAATCACCATGTTCAATTGTGCAAGCTTTAATTCCGCATGCCAAACCATGTTCTTTGTCACTACAATTGGTATCAGAGCGGGTCTTCAAGATCAAGGTGATTTTTAAAGAACGATTCTCGGTTTGGCAATTTTTGTTGCAATTTTGAGCAATTTTGGTGAGTCTCTCTCTATGATCTCTCTTAATTTCGTTGAAATCGTGCTTAACGTTTTTGATTTGTGATCATTTGACTCGTTGGATCTAAATTTTTGTTGAAAAACCCATTTGTTGTAATCCAATAAATTTTTATTGATCAAGTCCCGATTCAATTTTATATTCGTTTATTCGATTTGAGTTTCAAATTGCATGTATTCGTTTGAATCAAGAACTTGTCCAAATTCATTGTAATTCATTTCATATCTGGATACTGTTCATCGAGTAGCCCAAATCATCAATCAATTCATGAAGAGCCCAATCAAAAATTAAATTACTGTTCATGATCTCGATTTGAAGCCCAAAATCAATATTCTTTACTGTTCATCGATCCACTTTATTGAGCCCAAATCTCAAATATTCATTACTGTTAAAACACCTTTGTGATCCAATTTTACAAGCTTTGTTCTATTCAGTGAATTCAAGTCTACTACATGTATTTTGTTCGTCTATTCGATCTTTCTTGTCAAACGAGTTCGTATGATATTTTTTGTCGATCGGTTGGTTTGTAGACTATCGTGTTCGGAATCGATTTTTATTTTGTTAATCATTGATTGAATGCAAGTCGTATTTGATTCAAACTTGTATTTGATGATTGTTCGATTTTGACGAGTTCTTAAGACTGATGTCTGTTTATCGACTTTTGATTTACTCGAAATCGATTTTGATTTTGATTATGATTCGATGATGATAATGAACGATTCAAGAACAGATATTAGTGATGAATGAAAAGTCAAAAAGGAAAGTCAAAATCAAAGAGTATACTAAAGTCGACTTTGAGTTTTACTGAAATTGTTCTTGGATGGAGTCAATTGGGAGTCGTATATTTGATTTCAAAGGTTTTTGTTTGTTGATTGAACGAAGCCTTGAAGATTTTGCAGTCGATGTGTTTGTTCTTGATGTCGATGAGTTTGTTCTTGATGTCGATGAAGTTTGGGAAGAAATGTTATTGATAGCAAAAGAATCGTTGGTGAATGAAAGGCGAAGGATCGACAATCGATTGATGAACAGATGACGAAAAAAAATTAATTTTGATTCCTAAGGATTCGCATGATTTGGATGGATGTTAAGAACGAACAGATGAAGAAATTGAAGGAGGATGCGAAAAGATCAAAAATTGGGTTCGCATTTCTGTGATTGGAGTCGATTTTGGGGTTAGATTTCTAAGGTTAGATGATCGATTTGGGTTGCTGATTGAAAAACAAAAGAGTGAAATTTCGTAATTTGGACGATTGGTTTTTAGCTTTAGATGTCGGTGTTGAATTACTGGAAGAACTGAAAAATCTTAAGTTCGCATCTTCATTGGATTCGCATATAAATTTTTTGGTTCGCATCTGCAATGTTGGTTTAGTTCGCATTTGGAGCAGATCACATGTAAAAGCAAAAATGTTCGCATTTGGTAATACAGACCAAAATCGGGTTCGCATTTGAGTATGTCAAACATGAGTTCGCATCTATGACTTGTGTTCGCATCTGGAATGGAAAATCGGGTTCGCATTTTGGTGAGTTAAACATGCGAAACATTAAGATGCGAAGTCTGTGATTTGGGAAAGAACACAAAGCTTTTACAGTAAAATGCGAATTGGGGAAGAAACACACATATTTCGCATTTTGATCCCTGTCCTTTTCAAGAAATAACACAAGTAGTCCAACTTCGCAAATTTGAAGAACATGCAGAAATTGTCAAAACGAGTACTTGTAGTTTCGCATTTTTGACAGTCTATACCCAACTTCGCAAATGGGGTCATAAAATGCTGAAATTGCAGAATTTTCAAATCTGGTCCTTGCAGTTTGTGCGAATTTACACATTTTACCCAGTTTCGCAAATGGGAGTGTGTTTCGCATATTTGGCTGTTTTGGGCGCAACGGGTCACTGCAG
The DNA here is from genome assembly GCF_051521515.1 of Lactuca serriola. NCBI lineage: Eukaryota > Viridiplantae > Streptophyta > Magnoliopsida > Asterales > Asteraceae > Lactuca > Lactuca serriola. The sequence continues at coordinate 35,963,063 of NC_136414.1, read as the reverse complement.
AATTTTGAAATTGACAATTTCTACCCATTTTTGAGAAATTTTGTCAAAGGCAATCCGTGAACGACGATAAAAATTCATTATTTTTTGGGTTTTCCGGATTGAAGCACAAAGTTGATGCCACATGTTAAGGGGGAGTTTTGACATGAAAAAATCCAAATAGAGCACGTTCTTTTTCCTTTGGAGTTTTATAATCAAATTTCGATTATAAAAAGGGGGTGAAGTTTTATATGGAAATTCGAACTTGAATTTTTCATATTACGCGGATTTGAAGACCGAAGTGATCTTGAAGTTTTGAAGATTACGAGATGATGAAATTGGAAGTTCGGAAGTGATGTATTCGAAATGGGTTTGGAATTATTGAAGATTTTTGGGGTGTGTTTTTATGCGCAACTTTGGGGTGATTATTTGAAGTTAATCATTCGTTGCTGCTTGGTTTGTATGGTCTCACATCCTAGAGCCCAAATTGAAGAGTCATGGAAGAATTGAAGATTGAAGTTCGTTTCGACATGTGTCACCTTTGAGGCTCGAACCGCGTAGTGCTTGATTTTGGAAGATTTGAAGTGGGTCATTCATTCCTAACTTTGAGGGGGAGAATGTTGGGGTTGCAAAGTTATTCATTCATGACTTTGTAAATGTTTGACTTTTGTAAAACCCGCTTGCATGTGGTGCTTTAGCCTTTAGACCCATTTGTTAGAGAGTGAGAGAGAGACATGTAAACACCTCTATAAATAGTGGGTTCATACCACTTGTAGAGGTGTGCTTGAGAGATGTAGAAGTGAGTGTGTAAGTGTGTGTTAATTATGTAGTCTAGATCTAGTCCTTTTTGTAACACCATATACATTCAATATATCTCTTAAACACCCAAATCACCATGTTCAATTGTGCAAGCTTTAATTCCGCATGCCAAACCATGTTCTTTGTCACTACATAATGGGTATCCACTCTTACCCACCGCACTCTTGACTAGTGGAGGGTCGTTAGCCGAATGGGTAGGATAGGACAGAAACCTTCCATTATAAGTATAATGAAGTACAAAGTAACTAAATGCTTTTTCAAATTCCCAAATCATAGTTACTTTAGGAAAATGTGAAATTGTATGCTAATCCATAGAATTACACTTCGTACCCCTGTCAAACGTTAGTGGAACGTGTGTGGTTAACCGGCACACTAATTTGGGGATGAAATTGGTAGCGAAGGGTGACTCGATGTTTGTCATAGATCAATGGAGCGTGTGTGGCTAACCGGCACATTGATTAGGTGATTGTAGCATTGGGTGCACCGCGTGATTCGTATGGTTATTCACACCTTATTTGTGATCCTCGGCATCCCAGTCACAAATAGTAGGGCATAATCGAGATTAAACATGCCATTGAAAAGTTCAATGAATCTCAAAAGATCTAGGAGTTTCAATTCATTTAAAACTTAATCTTCCTTTTTGTTTTTCATGGTGGAAATTGGTAAATCGTCATTTACCTACCTTCAAATATTCTACAACTAGATTACGACATCCCTCTTCTAGGTTGTAGAGTATTGTGTTGGATCCTAGCTTGATGTTTCATTTGGGTGTTGCATCACTCAATCAACTTAACTTGAATTTTCTCCCGTTTTGTAGATGTCTACATCTTACAATGGTCTTCTCAAATACTTTGGAACAAGCTTTCCAAATGAAGATGACGTTCCGAGATACGATCAAGGAAATGAGAGTCATGCTTCACTTCCTCCACCTCCTCCAATTATTCTCCCTGACCCACAAGTTCAAAGGCTTGAAAAGTTCAAGCTCACTCAAGCCCTTTTGGCAAGTAAACACGAAGATGGGAAACCTGTGTGTGCGCACGTCTTAGAGATGAAGTCACACATTGATAGGTTAAACATGTTGGGTGTCGAGATTTCAAGTGAGTTGGTTGTTGACTGGGTTCTTCAGTCACTTCCTGAATCATATAGTGAGTTCGTTAGAGAGTACTATATGATGGACCACGACGTGACCCTAATTGATCTCACCTATTTGCTTATAGCTGCTGAATCAACAATGATTTGGCGTGCTGGTCAAGCAAATTTGTCTGGTGAATCAAACTCTCAAACTTCAATGGACACTGGCAACATTGGAAGTCCAGAAAGAACTAAGTCTGTGATTGTCCGATGTGCTGTGCCAAAGGAGTCCATTTGCTTTTATTGCCAAGAGAAGGGGCATTGGAGACGAAGTTGCCCTAACTACCTGAGAGATCTAAGAGATGGGAGAGTCAAGACGTTTGGCTCTACTTCAGGTGAAATCCATTATCTAACTCTTTTAAGTTCCTATTCTAGATTCTTAATACATGATGTGATAAGATTGCATTTTGATGTTTTGTAGGATCGAAGAAAAGAGAGGAAGCTTTAAGGGAAGAAGTGAGCTGAATCTAATAGTGAAGAAATGGATTTCGATCGCATTACTTGAAGAATGGATTCTTGAGCTACTACTTGGAGTTAGAATAGATTGTTAAGAAATATGTAATAACATAGTTTTCAATTGAATTGCATTATAAGGACAAATTTTTCCGCAATAAAATGAATTTTGACTTTATCTTATTTATTTATCCTTGCAATGGCATGTATGAAAGAATTGATGTTTGAATGTTTCTATTATTAGCAATAATGGATTTGATTCTTAATTATGTTATTTGTGGAAATGTCAAAAGTTTACCAAATAGGGAGAGTTTCTCATCGCCCAAGTTTCAATTGGACAGAAACTTGAAATCATGCAATGTGTATTGTATGATGAATGAAAAACTTTCACATTTGGGAAACTTAGACTAATTCTTTGACAAAGTGTAGAATGAAGGACTAGGAGATCGAGTACACTAGGTTGTACGTTGATCAAGTCTACCACAATAGTGACAAACATATTCGTCATGATTTACTAAAGTTTAGTAAATATAGTTATACTTATAAGATTGAGTATAATTCTGAGTTAACTGAAAGAGTTTCAATCAATAGCAGAACGAATAAGAAGAATCAAGAAGGTAGAAAGATAAAAGTTTCTCCATTCTAAGAAGAAGGGAGAGTACCTTTTATTGTGGCTTAATGATTAAGAACCATGTCTCAATTGATCCTCTAAGTGAGTCTTAGTGCAATTGCATGTATAAGAAGAGGAATCGAGAATTGTAGAAATGGTTAAATCAAGAAGTCAATCGTACTTCGTTCCAATATCAAGTCTTAGAGTCAAGATTGTGACATTGAGTGAAAAGTCTTAAGTAGGTTTATAACACTCATCAAATGTGGAACTTGGAAAAGTTTCCTTATTCTTGCACATTTGAAATTGGTAAGTTGTGCTGTCTTGGATAAGACAAAGACCAACTAGGACCAATTATGTGAAGTGTTTTGTCTTGATAAGAACTACACTAACTCTTGAACATTTGCTTTGTCAAGAAATGTTTCTTGACAAAGAGAATCATATATGTCAAGAGGTCAGTGGGAGTTTTAATGTTTTTGAAAAAGTTTCAAGAACAAATCAAGAATAAATCCTATCGATCATCACTAGCACACGACTTGAGGTTTACAACCTATCGTGTTGACATTATTTTGTTTTCGGTGTCGTTCCAATTGATTTAATTGTGCATGTGAGTTCTATGAGTTCTCATTTGAATGCATAAAGACAAAGTAACTTGATCAATAGATAGTACATTGATAGGTAAGGATAAGTTACTAAACTACTTGGAAGACATGGTGGGCACTCGTGTTACCATAAGGCAAGAAATCAAGATTAAGAAAGTTCAGTCCATATGAGTTTGGATTTGTCGCAAACCTTGGTTTTCGGCAAATTCACATGGATAGGAACTCATACACCATAAAGTCTAAGTGTCATAAGATTCCCTCCTTCATGAAAATGACTGTGAGGAAATGCTTTCACTAAGAGAGATCTTAAGAAGATAGCAATTGTGAAAATTGTATTCTCAAATTCGATTATGGTTACGGCATCCCTTTCCATAGTTCGAATTGTGAGATTTGGCAATTAGGTTGAACATTTGGAACTTAGTAACATAAGTTCTATATTGTTTAAACACACATATGAGCTATCTAAGGCAAAGGTGTATAAGTTTAAGAAGCTTAGATAAAGGCTTATCGAAGCATCTGGTATTAGAAATATGAATTTCAGAAATTCAATAGGCATTGTTTTCTGGAAGTTCATTTGTTTTCTGAATACATGTCAAAGCTAGTGGGAGCATAAATGTTATGCTTATATGATAATCATCATGATAGTGGGAGCATAAGTGTTATGCTTGTATGATTATTATGGCAAGTATTGCAAGTTAGCAATATTAATTATAGAAAAACAAAGATTCAATTTGCAAAGTTGCATGGGTTGAAAAGTTGTTTTGCTATAATTAAGGGAGAGAATATTATACTTCGTTTCAAAATCTAAAGCTTAGATTGAGAAATTTTAATATTTTCAGTCAAAGGATACATTGTGTGTTCTTAAAATTCGATTATGATTACGGCACCCCTCTTCATAGTTCGAATTGTGAGAACATGACACATAAAATATTATGGCAGAAGATTGATAAAGTATCATATCTTTATGTAAGATATTATGCATCGTGTCCCATACGCTTCGGGTATAGGATCGATTGCAAATGCTATAGTATTTTACCATTCTAAAATTTTCCAAATGTCTAGCGCATTAAGAGGGAAAAAGGACTAGAATTGGTTTTGACTAAAATAATTAAACAACTATCAAAGGACGATCCAAAGTTCGCTGAGGATTGGTCGCTTGTGAGTAGTTGGAAGTATGGTATTGGATGGACCATATCGACATTATTATGAATAAATAAGATTCTATTAAGAATGAGTTGTCATATGGCAAGTGTGGAAATGTTTCCATATTGGGAGTTGGATATTGAGAATCTATGTCTAGATTAGAAACTTTTATGCAAGAAGGATGTTCAAAGGAATGCACTTTGAATGTGAGACTTCACGTCTATAGAATTGTCTTGTAACAATTTCCGATATAGTACTTTGTAATTTCATTGGCTAAGTCTTGGGGACTTTTGTGCTATGATTTTGCAAAGGGATCATTGAATAAAATGTTAGAATCTAGCATATTCTAGTAGTGGCAAGAACCTTGTGTTCTTACACTAATAATTAGGATTAAGGAATTGTGAAATGAGCATCATTGGAAAAGTTTTCAGATGATCTATTTCACAAAGCGTGGACCATAGGAAACAAAGTGTGCATGTTTAGAGCATGGGAAAATTGTTGTCGTAATTCAAGTAATGAGTTGATTATCCGAAACATTAAATGATAAATAATGAGTAATCAATATGGTGGATAAATAGAAGTGTTTTATTTACTCTCACAAGTTTGGGGCCATATAAGATTAAGTATTATTGTTATGTTTCAGTTTGCATGTTTTGACTTCCAGAATAACTAGGTTATTCAAACATCCACAGTCGTTCATACGTTGGGAGTAGGTATGAAGGAAGACTGTCATGAATCTGTCTGTAGATTGTCTGAAGTGTTTAGACATGGCACAAGTTTGCTGCAGAGTTCATGAGTGCTTTGATAAGATTAGAGTATTGGATTAAACCCACGCTCACTTGGATCACTTCATGGTTTTATCACGAGTGATTAGTGAGACGATAATATTGTATATTCTTGAAACCGAGACATGTGAGTTGTTATTTGTTGGTCGGTTGCACATTGATAATAAGTAAACGCACCAGTAACTTGGTGTTATAAAACTTATTGTTGTGTGTGATTCAATCAATAAATGCAAGCGAGCATTTGAGTCGAATTTTATCCATTCCTTTTACCCAAAGTGGGATAAAAGCAATATCTATGGGCCTCTCGATGATTTAATGATGACACCTAAGCGCTTGGCCAAGCCGGGACTAAGTTGATGTGTTCAATTATAGTCTGTTGTCTGTCATCATAAATCGGAAGTCGGGAAACAGTATAGAGAATGATTGAAATTGATGTCTTTTGTCTATACGATATCTTGAGAATGGAGGAATATATAATCGCTTATCTAGAGGACACGCTATCTGATAAGATCAGAGTTGACAGCGGCTTTTGAAAGATACGATTGCTGATCAGGTTCTAAAGTCATACGGAAAATAGTTATTAGACTTATCCAAGTGGGAGACTGTTGGATTAATGTCTAAGTCCATAACTATTTTGATATGTACTTGACCCGATTATGAGCATGGTCCTTTTGGGTTGCCTTCACCATAGCAATATGTAGGATGAATTAAGGAGAGAGAGGTTTAAATATGATTTATTAATATATTATGAGAATAATATATTAAAGGAGAAATCATATTGTTTAATTAATATTAGTCAAGAATTAATTAAGAATTAATTTTGTGGCTAAAAGAGATTAATTAAATTTAGGGGACTGGACTGCAATTATTGGATAATTGAGTTATTGGGCTAAGGAATGCTAAAGGAATAAGGGGTGAATGAAATTATGATGGAAACCCATCATATTTTCGTCCATGGCCTTATCCAGAAGGTTCCATGGGCTGCTTAGAGTTTAAGCTGTCCATTAGGGTTTTGACTGAAACCCTAGCAGCCCACACAAGTATATAAAGGACCCCTTAGGCTCCAAAAAGGTGGAAAACTGATTCTCTAGGGTTTCTAGTCGTTTTTGGGCAGCCTCCTTTCTTCTCCTCTTCATCCAAGTTGTATATGGTGTTTGTGACTCCATTAGAGGTGTAGCACTTGAGGCACTAAGCTTTTGAAGCCAATCCGAGCGAGGAATTGATTGTTATTACTATATAACAATCAAAGGTAATTCTCTAAACCCTAATTCAGTTTATAATATGTTAGATCTAAGTTTATTAGTCTTGGATTCAAAGCATGTACAATAGAGAAACCTAGATCCAAGCATTAGGGTTTGTATGAGCACTTAGGATTGTTCTTATGCATAAAACCCATCAAGGATATCGTCTGAGGACAACCAAGCATATCCCCTTACGAAGGGACTGAGTAGGGTTAGGCACTTGCAGCATGCAAGGGGCATTGGGCTAACTGAAAATATTAGTTTTAGTGATTAGATAAATATTTAGAAACTTGTAATAGCTAAACTGTATTTGACATTTGATGATTGAATAAAAGGAGTTTTATTTATAAGTAAAGTTACTATCTTGTGTCAGTTATTGACTATTGTTTCACTTTTGCATGTTTTGACTTCCGGAATAATAAGATTATTCAAATTATCGACAGTCCATCATACTTTGGAAGTAGGTTATGAGCTTAGACTGTCATGAATTGGCTTGTAGATTGTCTAAGGTGTTATACATTGCAAAAGTATTCTACAACGTTCATGAGTGCTCTTGAGAAAAGATTTGAGTATTAGATTAAACCCACGCTCACATGAATCACTTCATGGAATTTGTCATGAGTGATTGTGAGACGATAATATCATATAGTCTTCAAACCAAGATATATGAGTTGTTGACTACGAGTTGGTTGTGCATTGATGATATGAAAACACATCAGTAACTTGATGTTATAAAACATATTGTTGTGCATGATTTAACGAGTAGTTAGTACAAGCATATAAATCAGAGTTTATCTGTTCCTTTTATCCTAAAAGGATTAAAAGCGATATCTTGGGCCCCTCGATGATTTTGTTTTGACTTATGTGTCGGGCCCGGTCAGGACTAAATTGATGTGTTCAATTATGTTCTATGTCAGACAAATCGGAAATCGAAAAACAAACTGTAGCAAATAAGTATGACTATGCTCCATGTATTTGTACACATGATATCTTGAAGAACATAGGAATATATGATCCCTTATCTAAAGGACGCGTCACTGACTAGGTCAGAGTTCGACAACGGCTTTTGAAAGCTACGATTGCTAATCGGATTTTGAAGTTACATTGGCAGTTATAGTTATTAGACTTATCCAAGTGGGAGACTGTTGAATTAGCTGTCTAAGCCCATAACTATAACTGGGATGTACTTGACTCGATAGTAGCATGGTCCTTTTGGGTTGCCTTCATTAGAGCAATTTGATAGGATGGACTTTCGAGAAAAAAGTTATTTGTGATTTATTAATATATTATAAGTATAATATATTAATTGAGAAATCATATTATTTAATTAGTATTGATCAAGAATTAATTTTGAATTAATTTAGTGACCAAAAGAGACTGATTAAATATACGGGGACTGATTAAGTAAATCAATGATTCTTATAATGTGGGCCAATGATCCATGGTTGAGTAGGATGGGCTAAACCAATATGATAATCCATGGAGGTTTAACCCATGGAGCCTAAGAAATATGAAGGGTCATGGTGCATTAGGGTTTGCATGGATGAAACCCTAGCCTTTGTCACACTATAAAGGCAAACCCCTAGCCCTAAAATCGGTTCCCCATTCATTCTAAGAGAGTGATAATCGATTTTGAGATAACTAGCCTACTCTACTAAGCCTCCTCTTGCATTTGGTGTTTGTGACACATTAGAGACATCACACTTGAGGTGCTAAAGCTTTCTAAAGCCAAGAACTACAAACTACATCAAGAGGTATTCATCTACCTTGGTTTTTATGTTGTATATCCTATATTGCATGCTAGTTAGGATGTATGCTTTGGAAAATTGAAATTGCATGTATAATTAGAGAAAACTTAGATCCAAAGCATCTAGGGTTGCATGTGCACCATAGGAGTGTTATAGTGCTTAATACCCAACATGACTCAGTTAGCACCAAGGGTGGCAACACTAAGCCTAAAAATGGATTAGAACCATAGAACTTCATCCTTGGGACCAAAATGAACTAAAACTCAGAAATAAGAGATATAAGATATCAATGGTAAAGTTCAGAGCTTTATACCTTTAATAAGTTGACAACTAGTCACAAAATCCAGATCCATAAGCTTCTCCTTGATCCCCATCTTTACATCATATTCCACCTTCTTGAAATGGGTCAAACAATCCAAAACATTGGACTCCATAAGCTCAAAATGCCACCATGAATGCTTAGGGACAATTTCCATGGTTTTAGAGGGTGGAGGCTAAAGATATTAGGGTTAGGTTATGAGATAAGGAGCTTAAATAGGGTCCAAGACCCTAAAATAGGGTTCTGATCTGACTGACGTACGCCTAGCATACACATGGTACGCCCAACATACTCCGGGGAACATTCGCGACCATCCTGGTCAGTACGCCCAACGTACTCCAAGGTACACCCCACCTACTACCTTCTTCACTAGTACGCCCCACATACGCTTTGTGTACCATAACTTTCAAAACTTCCGAAGACCATAACTTCTTCATTATAAGCCCGATTTCGACGATCCTTATATCAACGGAAAGGTAACGAGAAACCCTACACTTCTATCAACTCATACCTTTCTTAAGACCTTCCAAAAAAAAATCCATTTGCCACAAAAGCCCAACTGACACTTTACCAAAATACCCCTAGGCTCCAAAACACGAACCGAACACCTGGATCACTTCTAATACATCACCCGCTCCCAAATGGGCCTAGATCCTGCCTTTTCAAAAGCCCTAATCCTTATGATGACCGATCTTCAGGGCCACAGCCTCAGACTAGGAATCGATTCAGAACAAGATGTTACACGGAGCTTGGACCTATTCAGCTATAGTTTGCATTTGAGGTGAGTCTTCTCACCATACCAATAGGTATAAGACACCAAGGCCGGCCCATTTTATGATATATGGATTATTGATTTGTTTACAGTTATGTTGGTATGACATTTGCATGAAAGACCCCGGGGGGTTCCCGAGGCAATAGATTGAGACCATGTGGGGGTTCCCATGGCATTTGGTGTAAGACCTTGGAGGGTTTCCATGACATCCTAGTATGTTTGCATGTTTAGCTTGTATGATATTTTCTTAGTTAGTGAAGACCATGTGGGGGTTCCCATGGCAGGAAGACCATGTAGGGTTTCCCATGGCGGATAGTTAAGACCACGTGGGGGTTCCAGTTGCATTAGGTATAAGACCTTGGAGGGTTTCCATGACATCATTATATGTTGTATGCATGGCTTATGTGGTTTATGTAGCTTTTATAGCTAATATAGATTATGTGATTATGTGGATTGTGTGTGGTATGCTCTGGGGAACTCACTAAGCATTAGCTTACAATTTGTTGGTTTGTTTTAGGTACTTCTAAGCCTAAGGGCAAGGGCAAGGCTTGATGGCGCGATCTGCACTCTGTCAGACGTTTTTATGGGACACTCTGATATTTGAAATAAAAATGTTGATGTTATGAATTTGAAAACAATTGTTCTTAAGATTTGGTGGTTTATTGGAAACGTTTTGATTATTTAAAAATGAAAAATTTTCTTTGGAAAAATTGGGTTGTTACAAAAATAACCATAAAATGATATTTAACAAATTGAATGAGAGTATGACAAGTGGCAAAAACAAAACCTTTATTTATTCGAGAGGATAGTTAGAAACTATAAAAATGGTCATATTTTTTATAACGACATTATTTTTATTTTAAAAACCCTAAAAAGTTGTTAGGCACATAACAAAAAAACAATTCGCAATAAGTGTGCAACATAATTGGAATACATTATACCATAAATATGTATACATATTTATGTATACACTTTTAGATACTACAAACCTTTTTTTTCTTTATTTATCAATATCTTATAAATGTGTTCATATATTTTTCATGGGTCTCGGTACATTGTCAATTTGTCTACATCTTACCTAATAAATAAGAGGTTTTTTTTGCCACATGTCATCACCTAATTCAATATGTCAAATAACATTTTTTTTAATTTTTTCAATTGCATTTAAATCCACTTGGCAAATTGTGGTTTTTTTAGCTTTGTTATTAAATTATAAAAAAATGTAATATGAAAATATAATTAAGAACATAAGGAAAGTTAAATATCAAATTCAATTGAAATTCAAATCAACCTTCCAATTTGAAAAACATAATTTTCGGCAATCCGTTCTGAATTCACGATAATTTGCAGAAAACTTGCAAAAGTTTGTTTATCCACTGCTATTATTGACATTCTTTCCAAATTCAGTTTTATAAATTATTAAACATGTAATGCTTAACAAAATATATTATTTGAAAAAAAAACCGTATATTACATGGATCTCACACCTAGTCTTTCTATTATATCTACATATTTGTTACAACCATGTCACTATATTACGAGACCTTTTATTTAGGATTTACATGTGTCATGTAATTACTGAATTTTTGAATAAAAACAATTAAAAAAATAGTTACATTGACTTTGACTATTTAAAGAAGACAACTGAACATATAGTCTGTTGATATAGCAATGAATATCAAATGACTTTTCTTAAGGTCGAGAGTTCAAGTCCCGTGGTGGACATAGGTGGAATTAGGTGTTAGTTTAGGGGTAGATTATAATATTTGTATTTTTCGGTTAAAAAAAAAGCAATGAATATGTTTCAAACATTTATATGACCTCCTACCTTGCATTATATCACATTAAATCCAGACATTTTGCTATATATATATATATATATATATATATATATATATATATATATATATATATATATATATATATAAAGAGAGAGAGTGTGTGTGTTCAATTGAGAAAATAACAAAGATTGAGAATGAAGAATCATTCTCAGCCAATGCACTGGCGTACCGGGTCGACGAAGGATGAGCATTGAGCAATGTTCATCTCCCTCTCCCTATTCTAATAAATAAATAAGTTTATTCTTCTATTGACAAGTGTCATAATATTAGAAATTCTCATTAATATTATATGTCACCTATCATGCTACATGTCAACCTATTAATTCTCCATTTCAAATTTTAAATATCTCATTCTAATTACATTAAATTAATAATTGATTTTTTATTTCAAATTTCAAATTTTAAATTTCACACTCTAATTACATTAAATTAATAATAATAGAATAAAAAATAAAATAAAACTTATATATATATATATATATATATATATATATATATATATATATTATAAGGTGATATAATTTCATGTATTTATTTAAATCGACGATTATAACTTTATATAACTAAAAATATATTTCTTAATTAATAATTTATTTCAAATAATTGATTAATAATTTTAAGTTTTTACTATAAAATTTTAATTAATTTTATAACTGTGGTTCTCAAGGGTTATAAACTAGTATATGAATATAAATATAAACGAATTCATATATGAATATAAATATAAGTGTATTCATATATGAATACATCACCTCCCCTATCCACAAACCACCACCACTATCGCAACCAACCACCACCGTCACCTCTATTACCACCACCACCTCCACAACTAACCACCACCAACAACCGTCACCCCCGCCACTACCCACCGCTGCCATATTCATATATGAATAATCACTTTCGCTATACTTATTCATATATGAATATACGTATTCATATATATATATATATATATATATATATATATATATATATATATACACTTATTCATAATGAATATAATTTGTTCTGTGGACCAGGTACGCTAGAGCGTTTAAGCGACAGATTCGAAATGAGTGACCCAGATTTATTTCCTCATTCTCAACTTTTTTTTTTCTCGATTAAACCCCACATGTGTGTGTGTGTGTGTGTGTGTATATATATATATATATATATATATACACACACACACACACGGTAATAAATAAACTTTTGGTAGGAAAGTAAAAAAAATTAATTTGCATATATTTTTGGCGAAAAAAATATTAGATTATTTAAAAATAAATGATTCACTAAAAAATACGGAAAAAAAAAACAAGTCTTTATGATTTATTTTTAGGGTGATTTTGTTGATATTCTCTAAAATTATCCGCAAAATGAATTTTTGCATGATTTTACTAAAAAATTAATCCTGAATACTTTTTTTCGGGATTTTTTTTAATCATGTTACTTTGATTCATTTATTGATTTATTTTGTTGGTTCGTTAAAAAAATATACATATAAAAACTTCATAAGTTCTTACAAAAAAATTTCCTTTTTATGTGATCCAAATTCGAATATATATATATATATATATATATATATATATATATATATATATATATTATTTGAGACCATGTTAATTTTGTGAGAACGTGAGACGAAATCTAAAAAAAAAAATTTAATGCAAAATAAAAGGAAAAATCCAAGAATACTTTTTTAATTATTATTTTCGTCATTTTCTTACATAAAAAAATAAAAATAATAATAATAATCAATAAAAAAAATTACCATTTTTTTAATACATGAAAAATCTAATAGAATATTACACTGTAAATATTCCAATGTGATTTTTAGAATGTTAGGATATTCTAGTATTCTAGTAGACTTGTCAGATATGTAAAATATTTTAATATTCTATTAGAATATTTTACAGATATTTCAAAAAAGCGGTAATTATTTTATTTTATTTTTTGTTTTTTTGGATAAAAAAAGTGACGAAAATAAAATTTTCAATTATTTTGCATTTTAAAAATGTTTTTTTTATCTACAAAATGAGTGATTAGGATTGCGTCTTTCCATCTCACAAAATATAGTGGTCTCACATACACTTAACTATATATATATACACACACACACACACACACGAGAAAAATGAATATACATTACAGCGCCAACTAAATTTAGGTACTAAACCTCATAAAACTATGTCGTTTTATTATCGAAAAATTACAATTAAGGGATTCATGATTAACACTTGACGTTGCAGATTCAATACTGAACAAATAATTTTAATAGGGAAGCAAATATGTTAATTATCTTTAACCTTTGTGATGGTGGAGAACAGTAATGTTTACTGACGTTAAGTAATAAAAGGTAATAGAGGAAAGAAAACATGAATGGTTAAACGATAATATAGGAAAGAAACACAATGGAGAATTGTGTATTTACCAAATAAAAAGTGAACTGGCTATATTTACTAAGATAAAACTGTATAATTTAGAGGTTTAGTACCTAAGCTTAGGTGAGGCTGTAATATATATTTCCTATCCTCTCTCTCTCTCTCTCTCTCTCTCTCTATATATATATATATATATATATATATATATATATATATATATATATATATATATATATATAGGGAGAATTTCATATATGCCCTTCTTAAATATCAAAATATCATATTTACCCAACTTAATTTCTAAATATCATATTTATCCTTTATAAAATTTCTAAATATCATATATATCATTTTTAAACATTAAAATATCATATATGCCATTCTTAAATATCAAAATATCGTATATGTCATTGTTAAACATCAAAATGTCAATGATAATATCTAAAATATCTTCCATCTACAACATGATAATAATCAACAACAACAAAAACTAAACAATCAAAATATACATTCCATTGAGAGGGTTGAAGATGAATCTTTTTGTTTGTCAAGGAGGCGACATCCCAACAATTTAGAAGTAGACGTAAGGATAACATGGTTAAAATTTTTAATTATTATAATAATTCTAAGGTATAAAAATGATTATAAAATATTAAAAAACAGTATAAAAAAGGATTTGGGCAAATATGATATATATATATATATATATATATATATATATATATATATATATATATATATATATATATATATATATATATATATATATATATATATATATATTCAAGTGGGATGTATGTATTGTTTGGGCCGGGGCACAAGTGCACGAGTAACACCAAATGTAGATGTTTGGTGAGACGTGGTATCACATATTTGGCAAATTCTCAAAATACCAAATAATATCGGACAAGTCATGTGCCATGCTACAGTTAATATGACTTTTTCTACATTCTATCTTATATTTAAATCTTTTACACTTGATCATCAAGTGTGTATGATAACTTATTTCTATGTTTCCATATTGTTGTTAGATATTGTATTCAAACTGTTGTTGACAGTTTCAACACCACGTTTTAAGTTTGAAATAGTTTCCTTTCCTTTTTATAAACAACATGATTGGTTTTATTTTATTTTTATTTTATTTTATTTTTTTTTATTTTTTTTTGCTTGAACTGGGATTAAACGATAAGGATCTTAACTTATGTGAAGCAACTTTAACCCAAAGCTATATACTATGACTCTATTATAATAATCTTGTGAAGCAACTTTAACCCAATGTTATATACTATGAGTCTATGATAATAATCTTAAAAGATCAATTTTAACCTTGTTAAAACTTATTGGGAGCCTGCGAACTTGAGACTTAAAAGATCAATTTAAACCATTTCTACTTGTCACGTTGATATTTAATTAGACAAGCATGACGAAATTTCAGTGTCGAGACTAGATATAAGGAAGGTGTGTTCTAGTACCCACCTAATTTTTCTAATTTATCTAAAATTTATATAGAAACTTTTGAAGGACATATCTTAAAAAAAAAATATTAAGACCTACCTTACCTATGAATATCTTTGAATTTGTATAGAAAAATGTATATAGAAAAATTAGTGAACAATGTTGTTTTCTATTCTAAACTCGTCACTGCGAAATTTTACCTCTTTCGGTTAATATCCCTTTGTTATGTGGTCATAGTCAAAACTTTCAAGCAATGTATAATGGTATTTTTTTTTTTGGAATAATTTGAATACTAGTCATTCTATTACAAACATATTCAGAAGTTCAAGAGCAACTACTTTTACAACGAAAATTGTTAAGAGACCTTTAATTTAGGCCTCTATTTATCTATGGGCTTCCACTTAATAGTTTCAGGCCGCCAGCTCTACCCCAAAATATGTCCATTAACATGTAAGGTGCAAGACTCAAAATTTTGGGCTTAGATGATTTAAAGTGTAATATCTTCGGTTATCATGCAGATAGTTATTGTCTAAAATTTACATAATCGTTTTAAACATATGACTCAAAAAATGATTTTTTTTTTTTTTTTGCTCTAAGTATCTTCATTCGTATTAGTTGATTTGAACGAATAAAACAAGTTATTCAAACTTATTGGTTGTTATTAATAAATAGAAACAAAATAAAATAAAATTTCATAGGTAAAGAAACTTTGTTATTTTATAGAATAAATTTTAATTAAATAAGGATAAATCATGAAATAAATTGCATATAAACATATTTAATTTCATTTAAAATACATATTATATGTTTGGCAAATAATTTAAAAATAATTAGGGTATCTATATGTTGCTTATAAATAGATGCACGTCTCTATCAACATTCAAGAAGCAAGATACTTATGTGTACACATAAATTTGAAGAGATAAATCACTGCAGGTTTGAGATTATATCATTTGGAGCAACTTGTCAGTAAAAGATTTTTTTTTTGTTTCTTTTTGAAAGTCAGGTGCAACTTTTTGTAAGTAACTGCAATTGTTTTTGGAATGTTAATAAAATTTTAATCACAGCGATCAAACTACATTAAGTATTGTATTTAGTTTTATAAATTTTCTATTACTAAATTAAATATTACTATATTTTACCGAAATTGTTTATCATTTGTCTGAAGTTGTTTAATTTGTTTTTGTTAGGGAAAATGACTTAGGAGAGTAATCAATGGTTTATTTTGTTCACATTTGATCACTTTTTTTGTGCGCGATATACCATCTAACTTGTTGTTTGTATATACCATAACCCTTTTGATTGACTATCACATGTTATTGAAGGTTTCTAGTGTCTTTGTCCTCTCCGGTGACTCTCCAATCAATTTTTCCGGGGAAAATCTAGAACTTTCTTGAACATTATCACATCATAACCCACAAACAATGAAAACTTAAAACTGAAATTGTGTTTGTGTATGGGAAATCAAAAACTGAAATTGCTTTTAGGATTTTCGTTTGAACAAGATGGCAAAATCCAATATCGAAATCGAAAATTGAAATCGTGTTTGTGTGTGAAAACCAAAACACCTTAAGAATCCAAGATATAGCTTAATGAATCGTGTTCAGAAAAAGGAAAGGGAGAACTCGAACTCGTTGATGGACACTGCTTGGGTTCACAGATCCGACACACACTTCAACCAACCGTTCGCTTTCTGGACCTTCAAACTCGTTGATGGACACACTATGTGTTCTTGAACATGAACCCATAAATTAAACATGAACCCACTATGTGTGTCTATGTGTTCTTGAACATGAACCCATAAACTAAGCATAAACGAAGAACTCGAACATTGAAATGGTTTTACAACAAAATGTATGTGGGTGGGGGGTGGGGGTGTGGAAAATAGAGAATCGTAGGTCTTCTCCTTGAATCAGTTTGCAGATCTGGAAAATAGGGAAGAAGAAAAAAAACGAACATTGGAATCCCTAATCGATTTGCAAATCTCAGATCGATTTATATGTTTTCTCTTTCTTGAATCGATCTTCAGGTCCTCTCCTTCCCAACCCCCCCTCTTCGGAAACAAACACATACAAGAACTCTTGAGTTCCATGGATGAACCTTCAAACGAACAAATTCACGCACATACAAATCAATTTCCATCGACACTAGCTTTGTTGTGGAGATATGAAGAGGTTCCCATTAGATTTGGGTTTCTAAGATCCGAAACACTTGCACACACACATCCTTGTTTTCCAGATTCGATTTTAGACCAAGAACTCGTCGGAATATTCATGTTTCGCTGGAGTCTTGTCGGAGAAGGTGACCGGAGATGACCAAGAGAGCAGAAACATTCAATAACAGGTGATAGCCAGTCAAAAAGGGTTATGATAAACATTAATAACAAGTTATATGATATATTACGTAAATAAATAAAAAAAAATCAATAATTAGTTACTCTCGTGAGTCATTTTTCATTTTTGTCATTTCAAGAGAATAATGAACATCTGTTTTTACTAGAAGTCATGATTAAACCGAGTAATTTTGTTTCTATTTTGTTAGTTTGTGTTTGATTTTAGCTAAATGATGTACACCCCCTATGGCCCTATCCCCTGTCATCAAGTAATATAAAAGTGAAACTAACCATTAATTAAATTATATATGAACTTCTAACAGTATTAAAAATGCATTTTGAGTGGCAAAAATTAGTTAGGGGATTAAAGAGAGACATCCATTCGAAAAAGAAAGGTTTGCAATCTTTTATATTTAAATAACCGGTTAAATAAAGAATTACTAAACCGATCATACAAACTAAAATCTTTTTATATTATATAAAACTACCACCAAATGTCATTTAATTCTAATAACAAACAAAATAAAGATTTGGATTATCTACATGGTGAGATCCATTGAACCAAATGGCATGAAAATGAGCTTCTCTTCATAATGGAGGTGGCTTTTGCAACATTCATTGTATTATTCTCGTTTTTTCAATATATATATATATATATATATATATATATATATATATATATATATATATATATATATATATATATATATATATATATATAGAGAGAGAGAGAGAGAGAGAGAGAGAGAGAACTAAGTTCAAATGTGTATTGACATCTATTGTGCGAACGTATGTACATTGTTATTCTGTGAAAATGACAAAGAAAATATATTATTTGATAGTATGAATACGTTCAATTTTACATAACTATTGTCATTATCACACATTCTTACTAATTAAATCGTCTATAAGGTTATTTTATATTTTTTATTATTATTCTCGTTCTGTCAGAATATTGCCAGAATGTTTATTGAGTCGTATTCTGTCAGAATGAAAATGAGTGAAAGACGATGTGCGAGAACAAAAATGAATAAGAATTAGTGAGAATACATGAAAATAACGATTTTTTTGTAAGGTTGAACGTATTCGCATTATTAAACAACTTATTCTTTTAGTAATTCTTATAAAATAACATTGTCCACACGTCCGCACAATAATTGTATATCCACATTATAACTTAACTCTCTCTCTCTCTCTCTCTCTCTCTCTCTATATATATATATATATATATATATATATATATATATAAACTCTTTTTAACATTTAGATGCCACATTATTTTTTTATATTTTATACTTTTTTGCATATGAGCTATGGTATGGTGATATTTTTACCTACCAACTTTTTTTTCTTTTTGTATTAAATATTAATTAGTATAAATCTATAGCTTTCAATCTTTTATTTACATTAACAATAAATATAAATCATTAAAATGTTTGATATTATTTTGTAAATAAATCCTTTTCTAAAACTTTTAATTTTATATTAATTATTATATTTTGAAATTTATTTGGTTTAACCATCAAAATACTTTTTTTTAATGATTTAATATTATCATTTGGATTTTTTTTTAAACCGCGGTATAACTAGAAAATAGAAAGAGGTGATAACAAAAAAGGAATCAATTGATAAAAAGCTAGGAAATCAATGTTTAAAAAGACAGAAGTAGGAAAAAAAAAAGGAAAAAAGTGCATTAATTTGAGCTGTAGAAATGGAGAGAGAAAGTGGTAAAGATCCACCACGAAATATACCGCCTATAATAATTGTCTTCCGGGACGGTGTTTACCGCCGGTAATATTATAGTTGTCAAAATCGTGATATTGATCATAAGATCATATGATCCTAGATATGAAAAACGATCCGGATCGTAAACAGATCGTATTTGGAGTAGGATCGTAAGATCGTAAGATTGGGATCCGATCTGATCCTATATTTCCTTGATTTTATTTATTTATTTATTTATTTATTTTGCAATTGAATTTTTTTATCCTTTACTAATTTACCATTTATCGTTTTGTGTTGTTACTTATGACTAATATTTTGAAGTTTTTATAAATTTTAAACGAAAAATTGAATGTTTGAAATATTTTTCATGTTTAAAAATTATAACTAAAATTGTGTTTTATTTTATGGGATCTTATGAACTCGATCCCGATCTTATGATCTCGATCTTACAAATCTTAAAATAATCCTACATAAAATACCGATCTTAACATTTTTAAGTAATACCATCCACGGAGGCATGCCCCGGTGAAAAGTTCATGACACCGTGCAGCCCAATATAAAGTTGACCTCATGCCTATTATTTTAGATCATGTATACCATCTGATGTAACTGCCAAGATATGGTAGGTAAGATTCAAATTTATGATAACATTATTAATGTTCATGTAATAACAACAAAGTGTTATTATTATTATTATTTTTTCTGTTTTACTTTATAATTGTTTTTCAGTATTCATTATTCAATATACAATTCACTTTGTTTATTGAGTGTATTTTTCCATGTATTATTTTTTTTAAAAGAGACGATTAATTATGGTTGAACTTTTTTAGTAAAAAGAAATGCATTAGAAATGTTGGGGTGTCAACCCCAACAAATAAAAGGATACAATAGACTCTAAAAACACATGTATAAAGCATTAAAAAGTAGTACGCAAGCAAGGTTGATCCTTAGATACACATGACAAAAGTCTATACATTTTTGCACAAGATACTTTGATTACAAAAAATAGGTTTGTATGCAAAATGTTAAGTAATGTAAATGGTTTAAGTCATTTTTAGTCACTGAACTTTTCTGGATGTATTATTTTGATCATTATCTTTTGTTTAAGCTATCAATAGTCACTGAACTTACTTATTTTGTTCATTTTGGTCTCTTTAACTAGTATAGCAGGTGTTTAATATCAAATAATGTTGTCAATGTTATAATTAGTCATTGAACTTTTATGGGTGTTTTATTTTATTCATTATACTTTGTTTAAGCTATTATTGGTTAGTAAATTTGTTTATTTTTTTTATTTTAGTCACTCTATTTTTTTTATTATCATTTATAAAAAATTAAAAAAAACATACTATTTTTTCTTTTCTCCACAACAAAACTTGTTACATCAATTATTTAGAGTACATTGTATTAATAATCATTGTGATTTAAGGTATGATGCTCATTTAGTCTTTAACTTTTTTAACTCGAAGACTCCTAGTGACTTAAAAAAAGACTATTTTGTCATTATCCATCCCATCACTCTGTAGAACGCATTAAATCATCATAGGGAAGGTAGTTTTACGTTAGGTGACCCCGTGGAAAGTCTCTGTATCAGGTGGCCCAAAGCAGAAAATATTTTGGTACATATGAATTAATTGAAAACACTCTCAAGTTTACGTTTTCTTCCAAAAGTCTGAATCAGGGGACTCAATCATCCTTCAATGCACAAAGGTTATGTTTTGTATGAAGCAATTGAAAACATTAAACATGCATGCTACCCTAAATCACAATGATTATTCATATAATTTACTCTAAAATAATTGATATAACAAGTTTAGTTGTGGAGAAATAGAAAAAAAATATAATTTCTTAATTTTTTATAAATGATAATAAAATAAAGAGTGACTAAAACAAATAAAAAAATTTCAGTGACCAGTGGTAGCTTAAACAAAGTATAATGACTACAATAAATCACCAAGAAAAAATCAATGACTAATTATAACATTGACAATGTTATACACCGGCTATCACCGGTTAGAGTGACAAGAATGATAAAAAATAAATAAGTTCAATGACAAATAAAACACTCAGAAAAGTTCAGTGACAAAAAATGACCTAAACCCTAATGTAAATAACAATCAGTTTTGAAAACATGCAAAAAATGAAATAGATTTGTAAACAATGAATTAACTAGTTCTAGTTCCAGTTCTCAATGTTGTCATTTAACTTAATTATGCCTTGATGCGATTCATGATTATGCTTCTATGTTAATACTTAAAGATAGTGGTACGCTTTAATATACTTCTCACTTCCAAATTATCTAATCAAAACATGAAATTTGACTAGACCTAGCTTTACTAATTCAACCTAAACACACTCTTAGATTGTATTGAAAAATTGCATTAAGTTTTGTACAAGCATCCTAATAATGTTCATTTCCTCTCATATGCTCGGAAGTGTGTAAACATGTAATATATATTCTACAATAAGAAAGCCTATTATTTGTTACATGTCATCAACTTCACAAGGCGATTAAGTGCCACACAAAGTCAATTAACTACACAAGAATTCAATTCATATAAGTGGTTAATCAAACACAAATCAAATTCAAGAATTATAGTTTAAATAAGAACATAATTAGTAGAATAGAATCATAAACCAAACATCAAGCCATATGCTTTAAATCAAACAATCAACATGTTTTGAACAATAACTAGAAACTAGGGTTTTTAGCCACACATGGTTAAAAAGAAATCAAACAAAGAGGTGAAATTGGAAATGTTTACATATTGTAGTTAGAAGTGTTTGCAATGATTAGAAGTCTTCAAAATCCTCCAAAAATCGCCTAAAGTCGCCCCAAGAAGTTCCAAAACCGCCAGTGTTCCAAATGAGCCAATTTCTCATATTTTAGCACAAGTCGTAACCACATTCAAAAAAAGGCACGACCCATGCGTTTTGGCACAAACTGTGATTTTCAGCTCAGGATCATGTATTTTTGCTTATGACTGTGAGTTTTGCTGAAACCTCAGTAGGCCTTCAATCTCGACTTCGTCTTCATTCTAACTTCAACCCAAGTCGTATTACTCAAATATATGATAAAAAAAAGATAAAAACAACTCGTGTACGTGTAACACAAATTACATTTTAAACATAATCCTTTGCTATGATAATCTGCTACGACTTGAGTTATGTCTTCAATTGTTCTTTCGCAACTCCTCCGGTTCATCTTCTCTCCTTGCTCCAAGCTCCAAAGCTCCAATATCTAATCCCGCTTCCATAGCTCCATGCTCACTGCTCTGCAATGCCTACAAAATAATTCAAAAATAATGAAGTACCAAGCATTCTGAATAAAACATGCAAGTGCGCTAATTATTAACTAAGTGCAAGAATTAAGAACTAAAATGCAATAAAAAGACGGAAACGGATGTGCAAAAGATGTGACATCCTCAATTTCACCGCCAGAAAAGACCGATTTGTTTATGCTTTGTTTTTAAAATCAGAGTAATCATTTAAAGAAAACTGTTGCGGAATTTGTCCCCAAAACAAAATATGAAAAGAATTTATCAAAGCATTTCTTAAAGAAAAGTATTTTCATTATATAACAAAATCTCGGGATGTGATGTTCCGATACAGACACATAAGCATAAACAAATTACATTTATTTACACTAATGATTTACATCTCTTTTAATCTCTCAGTGAAATATGTCTTTGTATTAATACATGTGATACAAAGAAAACTAAATGGGTCAGACTTTGGAGCCTGGTGAGCATATAGGGTTTTCAACCCACAATAATTCATTTATTATTCAATCATCAAACAATCAACCCAAATACTCATCCTCATTATCTCCTTTATTTTTTAAGGTTTTACCCTAACAACCAATTATCCTTCATTCATTCATTCCTAAGGATTTACCTAAGGACTTGGCACGAAGTTCATTGCTGCCAAAATTTATCTATTAGATACTAAATCCATAGCTATCAGACGCTAACTCCATAATCACCAAGGTTTACTCAACAGGCACGAAGTCACTTCGTCACCAAGTTTTATCAAATAGGCACGAAGTCGCATCGTCACCAAGGCTTACTCAATAGGCACAAAGTCACATCGTCACCAACTATTCATCTACCCATGTTCTACCCAACATTTTTGTAAATATAAATACAAACACAGTTTAAATCATTTAACACCCATATAAAAACATCAATTCCAAGCCCTTCTCAAATACACAAATAATATATAACACATAGCACATATTTCATAGCTAATACTTTATATTTATGTGTTAGAAAGAAAATAACTATACACTCACTTGATCAGAGGATGATTGGACAATATTACGGCTTGTAGAAGTAGTATTCTTCGGTGAAACCGGGAGATCTTTACAAAAACCGGGCTTCTCGCGAGCAGAGCTTCGACTCGGAAATTTCATTTATCGGGATCTTCGGGGCTTCGGACTTGCTTCGGGGCTCGGGAATGATACCGGGGCTTCAGGGTATCTCTTGCATGAAAATTGATGCAAAATGGGAGAGAGAGAAGAGAAAATGAGCAAAGGAATCGGCTGCCCTCGCATTCTATTTATAGGGTGCTGAAACTCGATTTACATTGGGCGTAATTTCGGAGTACGCTGGGCGTACGCTTCGGATTAGTCCGGAGTCGTCATCGCTTACGAACTCATGCACTCGAGTATTGGTTCAGGTCGACGTGGCCCATTTCAGTTCATGCATATGGGTACGCTGGGCGTACTCCATTACGCTTAGCGTACACCGACATACCAAACTTCAAAATTGCGTAACTTTCGCATACGAGCTCCGTTTTCGACGTTCTTTATATCCACGCGTAGGTAAGACTAAGCTATACAAATTTCATTTAGACTCTATTGGCTAATTTTGACTTTATTTTTATTATTATATTTTTAACAGGCCGGGACATGAAATGTCCGTTAAAAATTCATAACTTCTTCATCCGACGTCTGGTTTCGTCTGTCTTTTTACCGTTGAACTACTATCAACGAGATCTTTGTTTCTTGTTTAGATTGTTTCGGCTAGAAATCACCCGATCTCGAATTCGAGTTTCGGGCTGCATACTACTAAGTCGAAATTTAGAAAAATCATAACTTCCTCATACGAAGTCAGATTTGGACGTTCTTTTTATACACGCTCTCGGTTTAACGAACTCTACGAATTTCAGTTAGATCACTAAGGCTAGAAATCGTTCTAACATAAATTCACATTTTACGTCACTCAGCGTCGTGCTGGTTCTGTCGCGAAACTTCGACAGGTCATAACTTCTTCGTTATAACTTGGATTTCAGCGTTCTTCATATGTACGGAATCCTTGTAACATATACTACAACTTAGTTAAGATTACTCCTTCTAAATAATCTTCCAACTAAAAGTCATTTTTGACGCTTATCGTCTCTAAATTGACTAGCCCCTGATCTACGGGCGTTACAAAATAGGTGCATAAAATTCTCCTAACAATCGACATTTTATAAAGGGCTAATGTCATAAAAACCCTTCAGTTTTCAGGTTTTTTCGGCTTTGCCCAAATTTGGATTTTACATCTGTTTTTACCCTCATACTTTTTCAAAAATGTTCAGTTTTAACCTTTTATTGGTGATAACAGGTTTTCCAGGTTACCATTATATTAACTTCACAAAAAAACCCTTAATTTTACGACTTTTTTTTTTTTTTTATGTTTTTACCCTGAAGTTTATAATTTTTTTTTACACTTTTACCCTAAATAATTTTTTTTCCTTCATTATACATATTCATGTAGAAAAATCGTATTTATATACAATAAGAATGTTTAATTAAATATTGTATTTATGTTCTTTTCAAATATTATTTCTTTATATATATATATGAGTTGTATTTCCTAGTTAAACCGTTTAAAACATAAAAAAAATATATGTTTTTAGAACTACAAATGTGTATTTTTATGTATTTAAAAGTATATATATATATATATATATATATATATATATATATATATATATATATATATATATGCTTAGGTTATTTTGTTTTCACTAACTATTGTGTGCCAGAATGCACAAATATGGACCACCGGATGAATAAAATCAACAATCATGATCTGATGGTCTATGATATTACAATAGGGTAGCATGTATCATATAATCACATAAATTTCAGCAAAAGGGCATTTTAGTCAATTAACCTATTTTAAAAAAGGAAATTTTTGGATTATAAGGGATCCTTAATTCCCTTAATTTTAAAAAATCTGAATTTTTTAAATTAATTCAAATTTAAAAATCCGATTTTATTCTATCAGAATGACTGAATGCCAACCACAAACTAGTAAATATATTTTCGATTTTATTCTTGCAGAATATATTTCCAATATAGGTATTTTTTATAATTAACCTGATTTAAGAATTCTAGATTATTATTCATATACATCCAAGTTGGGTCTATGATTTTATTCTTAATACACATCCGAAATAAAATACAAATTCATACATATTCTTACAGACTAATATCCCTATACATTTTAATATATTTATAGATATTCTAACAGAATATCATCAAAAATGAATAAAATTCTTAAAAATAGCATTCTTGAATTTAGTGTTCCATATAATCCACTTGATCTTCGCATATATACTTGCTGTTGAACTCGATTCCAAATATTTCTCTTTGTATGATCAATATTGAATTCATTCTCCATGCAATTCTGAAAGAATAAGATACATTACTCGTTAGTTTTACGTTAGTATTACCAGTTAAACAAAAATACTTGTTGTTAACAAACATTCTCAGAAGACATTCTAACAGAATGCATATATATAAATAAATTCTAACAGAATACATTACTCGTTAGTATTACCAGTTAAACAAAAATACTTGTTGTTAAAAAACATTCTCAAAAGACATTCTAATAGAATGCATATATATATATATATATATATATATATATATATATAAATAAATTCTAACAGAATATATAACAGAATGCACTTAAATCATATTATTTTTTTCTATATGCATAAACATTATAAAGCATGTATAAATGTATTATGTCAAAATTACTAGCAACACATGTTTTATGTAATACTTATATTCTCATAGAATGAACATGTGTTTGCATTCTAATATGAACCAATCCAAGTAACACATAATTGGAAATTAAAATTAAGAAAAAAGATAATTCATGAAAACTAATGGGATTCAAATTGAAAGAGATCACCAAGTGAAAGAAACATACATCATCCCAAATTGAAGCTAGATCCTCTAGAGTTTGAATTTTTTCTCTCTCAACATTAATGAAGGATTCCAATGGCTTGTGCTTCAATGGAGTGAAGCCATAAGCAAAGCTTGAAAAGTTATGGGTGGGAATTGAAACCCATATGTGAAAGTCCCCCTAGAATGGAATGCTTTATTCCGGACTCTCTTCCCACAAAATTGGTGAAGAATGACTGTTTTATGAAGAATGATGAATGATATTCAATTGAAGATAGTGCACTTCTTGTGAGTTTGGTTGCTACACATAGCATGGTGATTCTCTATTATGTAATGTAAAAGAAAATGTTATAGATCTTTCAGAGCTATACATATAAGATATCAAGAAACAAAAGTGTAACTCTTTTCATAGTAATAACTATAGATCAAAAACTATTTGACTATTTCCCAATTGAAAAGTTTCATGTTTGACATTAACAATCAAAATGCAGCTCTTAGTGTTGCTACAGAGAGAGAAAAAGACATTTCGAGGTTGGGTTTGAGTATACTTTAACCTAAAAGCAACACATGTCTTACACAGGACTGATCAAACTTCTTACTGGCATTTCGTCGCGCAGTTGGGATGCATCATATGTATGAAGCATCGGTTATTAGGCAGAAAAGATAGAAACAAGGATAATCATGAGGAAGATAGAAAGAACGATAGTTAAGCTAAAAAACCTAGAGCCTTTCTGGTTTTCTTCTTTATACTGACTTCCTCTGCATCCTCAAGAACCAAATTCATGTACTCATCAAAACCCTACATCAAACAACCAAGCATACGAAATTATAATCGGCCATGTAACGTCCCAAAATTCAAGACCAAAAATTTCTTTTTAATAAAACATTACTTTAAGCAAAGACATCATTCCAAAACATAATCTGAGTACAAGTTTTTAAAACACATGTTTATTATCAGAGTAAACATTCCCAGGCTGACTAATCTATGGTGTGTGCCATGCGATCACCCCGAGCTCCTCCCTCCGCTACCGGAAGTACCTGAAAACAAAACTGAAAACCGTAAGCACGAAGCTTAGTGAGTTCCCCACCCTACCACATACCATGCGCATAACTGCGCACTGTACATACTGGGCCACACCCTCTAACTAGCTGCAGCTAACACACACTGCAAATACTGGGCCACGCCCGCTATCTTGGGCCCCGCCCTCTACCTCGGGCCTCGCCCGCTACAACGGCCCCGCCGCTCCAGGCCCCGCCTAGCTTTGAGCCCCGCTCGGATACAGATCTGTTTCACTTAGGCCTCGCCTCTCACAGGGCCCTGCCCACTAACATATAATAGCACATAAACATATCACATAACATCTCATAAGCTAAACATATACTAACAGCTCTTGCTCTAAGGCCTCACCTATCTCTGGGCCCCGCCCGTGTCCTGCTACTGATGAGTCATGGAACCTCGTCCATACTCCTACTGATAGTGAGATACGGGCCCAGCCCACCCTCACTCCTTTCCTAACTTGGGCCTCGCCCCTGGGCTGCTGCTATTGAGATGTGGAACACCATCCACACTCTGCTATTGGTGAGATACGGGACCTCGCCCACCCTCACCTCCCTACCAGGCACATACAAGTATCACACAAACATCAAGTATAAAATATCGCATAAACCATTCCTTGGGCACCCGCCCTCTATCATTGGACCTCGTCCGAATATCATACTAGCATACTGTGCCTAGGGCTAACCCCCGGGTCTTCTACTCATAACTACATGGGCCGGCATTGTGGCCGTAGACCCATTCATACAAAGGGAAACTCACCTGATACTGCTGAACTGTTGCTGCTAATCCCTTTTTGGCCGCTACCTGACCACTGACTCCGAACTGCTGCTCCACTAGCTCCCCGAGCTACCAATATCAATACAACACTAAGTCAAACTGACCCCTGACAGACAACCAAGTCAACTCTGGTCAAGTCAAAGTCCTGGTCAAAGTCAACCTTCCACGTCAACCCTACTCGCCGAGTCCACCTACTGACTCGCCGAGTTCTTATGCTCAAAGTCCTTCTAATCGCGACTTGACTCGCCGAGTCTACTGCTTCCCGAATCCTGACCTGATCAACTCACTGAGTCCTGGCTCGACTCGCTGACTCGAGACTTAACTCGAAGGGTTTGGGACCACGCGACCTGACTCATCAAGTCCAATAACAGACTCGCCGAGCACACGGCAATCTTCATCCAACTCGCCGAGTTCATGCCTATCTTCATCCGACTCGACGAGCTGTTCATCCCACTCGTCGAGTTCCTCCTCATCTTCAAGCTACTCGTCGAGTCCACTCGAAGGACTCACCGAGTCTATTCAGATCTACATACATGCAGAGGACTTTCGAGTCATGCATGGACTCCAAACTGTAGATCTACCCTTCCCAAGCCTACCCCCCACGTAAAGTTGCAAACTTTACGTGTAGAGAGGGAGATCTAGGCAAAAAGCACTAAAAACTAGGGTTTAAGACCATGAGGCTCCATAATCCACTCAATGATTGATACTTTACGGGATTCTAAACCAAAACAAGCATGGATCTGAGGTAGCAACCTCAGATCTGGACCTCAAGCTCAAGATTGATCTTAAACATGGCCTAAAAGCCCCAAAACTCATAACCAAGGAAAACCTGGAGGAGGGAAACGACTTAATACCTTCAAATGCTCCGAAATGCTCCCCAAACTTCGGATCCAAAGCCACTCCTTGATGCTTTAGAGATTCCCACTCTTTCTTCTTCCTTAAAACCACTCAAAAATGGCTAAAAGCTTGAATGAACACAATGGAGGCTTAGGGTGCGGCGTTCTGGGTGTGAGAGACAGTAAAGGAGCCCTAGGAAGAAGATTGAGACGTTTAAATAGGCTCCAAGCCCCGAATTTAGGGTTTTCCTCGCACAGACCAGACTCGCCGAGTCCACTTGGCCGACTCGCCGAGTTGGTCACTTACTCCTCGACCCGGATCCCGCTCCGACTCGCCGAGTCCCCCTTAAATCTAGGGTTTCCTTTACTTTCTGGACTTTCAAGACTTTGGGTGTTACAACTCTCCCCCACTTAAACTAAATTTCGTCCTCGAAGTTTGCTATGGCCCACCGCCTGATCATTCTGACTAGCATCAAACCTTGCGGATAATCATCTCGGGTTAAACCTGACCCTGAACATTCTGAAACACAACTTACTCAACCGACATTCCTTCTGGTACTCACCGAGTACTGCACTGAACCCGTAGAGGTTCTCCACTTCTTTCCTTGCGCAAATTCCTTGCCTTCCCAAGGCCAAGCCTCATAACCGAATTTTTCCTCTGACGCTGTGAAGGTCCTATCCTTCACTAACTCCATCACCCCCGCTATTCCCCGAACGGGTCATCACTGTCAGTACTCACTGACACTCCTTTCTTCCAAAACTTGGTGCTGAGCACCCCTCGACTCAACCAACTGAATTCCACAATAACCCGCCTTCCCGCACTACCACTGACCGGATATTCTTGCCATTCCTCATCTGCCTTCCGGATGATCTGAGACCACTCTGGTCCCTTCCAACCTATCAATATCTGGATTACCGGCTCCCACTGGTAGCTAGTCCCAACACCATCCCTGGTCGCTCTCAGTGAATTCCAAAGAAACCTCGACCACCTATAACTGCTCAATCAATTCTGCCATTCAGGCACTACAAACCTGGGATCCCCGATCCCCTAACTTGACACTAAGGTCCCTGCCAGGTCCCACCTGCGCTACTAAAACTCACGAGCCTCGCCCACGGGTCCCACCCGCCTCTATCCTTCTAGACCCTCTGGTCTATTCACTCTCGCTCGGGCCTCGCCCACGGGTCCCACCCAATAACATTACTGAGCAACCCTGCTCCCAAGTCTCATCTACACTGCTAATCTCATACGGGCCTCGCCCACGGGTCTCACCCAACTATATCCTGGAGCGGCCTCTCCCAAGGTCTCACCTTTCTAGGGCTATACAGGCAACTCCCTATCATTCTCATCCACCACCCATTCCTGATCCCTAGCTGATCACTAGGAGATAAGGGCCTCGCCCCAACTCCGCTGACGAACTACTAAGGAATGCTACGGCTTACCCATAGTCTTACATCACCATCCATTGCCGGCTGCTAGTGAATGCTACGGCTACCCCGTAGTCTTACAACACTTCCTATCACTGACTACTAATACAAAGGCACCCATGTTCCATCAACTTTCGAAATCCTTACTCCGACTCCCTCGAGTCCTTCGGGCGATCCACAACCTGAATTCCAAATCACGCATTAACCATTACCAACACACGCACTAACTGATGGGGAGTTTCTCAAACTCCCAACCCTGAATCCTCAAACCATCAAACGCTGAGCTACTTCTTTTCCTTCTCGGAGGTCACGCACTCAATCTGGGTCTGCGTGCTCCTCCCTTGGCTTGCTCGAATGATTCTCCCCCACTTTGGTCCTGCTTACCCCTTGCTGGTCAAAACTCAAAAGAGACCCCGATCTTTGCTACCATTCCATAATCCATCTACTGATGAACCCAAGCCAGCCATAGCTAGGGATTTCACTAATCCATCTCTATCACTGAACCACTCCGAACTAATGAGACGTACCGAATCCCTCCCAAGCATGCTGCAGTTCTGCATCCTTCGAAACTTTCTTCAATAACGCACAACCCCTAACTACCATACAAATATCCAAGGTATGCATATGGCATATAACATAGTCACAAGCGAGCCACATCCTAATACAATACTCATACCAAAATCGATGCAGAACCATAACAATATAATCATGCACAATTAAAGAACTGAAAATGGAAATTGCATACCTGCGACGTCTGACGATGCTCGCGTCTCCAAGGTCGTCATCTGAAAAGCCCTGCTCCCTGCTGCAGGTGCCTCTACCCGGCCCCGACGGCCATTCGTGATCCTCAAAGTTGTAGGGGCGGGTGTCACCACCCGTCCTGCTGAAAACAAACTGGGGCACTGGGCCTTCTTGTGGCCCCGCTGGTTGTAGTGAAAACATAACAAATCAGATCCCAGTGCAGTGGTAGCAGTATAATCCCTACTGAAATGACCAGTCCGACCGCACCTGAAACAGCCAGACTCACCACCGCTACCACTCCTGCACGCGCCCCCGTGCGTCCTGCCACACTTCCCGCATCGACTGTGGTCCTGATAGTCCCTCGATCTCGAATCCGATCCCTTGGGCCTTTTGCCCGAACCTGTAGCTACCTGAACCTCGTCCGGTTTCCTCTTCCGGATCTGCTCCAAATCAATTTCCCTCTCCCTGGCCTGAGAAATCATATCTTCCAGTGTCTTACAGCCGGACCTGCTCACGAACTCCCTGATGTCGGCTCTCAACATCTCATGGTATCGGGCCTTCTTCATCTCCTCATCCTCCATACTGCGGTACAAGAAGAGCCCTCTCCCTGAACTTGGCGGTGATCTCCGCCACAGTCTCAGTAGTCTGCGTCAAATCCTGAAACTCTCGTGCCAGCTGCTGCACCTCAATAATCGGCGAAAACTCCGCCCTGAACCTGGCCGAGAAATCGCTCCAAGTCATCGCGTCCAACGCGGCATCATCCCCCAAAGCATGACCAATCTCCTCCCACCAATCCCTCGCTCTGTCCTTTAGAAGACAGGAAGCGAGTCTAACCTTGTACCCCTCGGGACACCTGCTTGTACGAAAAGCGTTGGCTACATCTGCCAACCATCTGCTGCTAGCAATGGGGTCCCTAGCCCCATGATAATCTGGTGCCCCGCAGGCTCTGAACTCTCGAAATGTCAAGGTACGCGCTCCCATCAATGCCATCATCTCAGTACGGAAGGTTCCCAACCTTTCATCCAAAATCTTCAGTATCCCCTCCTTGACCATGCCAAAGATCACAGGAGTCTGAGCTAGAATACTGCGCGTAACCTCATCTGATATCAACTCTCTCATCTGCTCCTCGAGCTACTCGGTCCCTGAACCCGAGCGTGATCCCTCTCCGGCGCCTGATCCGCCCGCTGGTCTCTCTCGCAATGTCACCATGCTGAAGTTATACCACAACCACTATCAGAATACTCACCACTAATGCGAGACCAAACATGCCCTACCAGGTTCCCGGTCTTGTCTCTGCCCTTCCCGAATCGAGTACAGATCCTCTGCTTTTAGTAGTACGGGCCCATACTACCTTCCATATCTATCCGTACTTTCCTCAGGAATTGCTTTGACTCCACCAGGTCCCTTATCCACTAATACTGCTCCCAACACTATCTCATCCTAGGCTTACCCTAGGGAAACCTCCGATTCAACTCAAACCAGTCCTCAGCTGCTGAAGGTCTCCTTGTGATGCCAATTATCCATCACCTGGATACCATCACATGCGACGAGGCTCAGATAATCCTTCAAGTAAAAGACTCGTCCCTACAACGGTTGGACTCAAACAAGAGCTGCGCAATAGGACCAAATCCAGCACTCTGAGATTATTCAACCCTGATCGCATGTGACGTGTTGTATCCACCTAATGGCTAACTCCCATCACTCAGAATCCCACAATGCACAAAGCAAGCAGCATTCGAACAAGGGAAAAATCTAACCATAACATACTCAAGCAATCATATCCACATAGCAAGAATCTGAACTAGCATGCAACACAAACTCACAACTCAGGCATAACCTAAACAGGCTATCCTACTATTGTCTACTCAGCACTACTATACAGCTCAAAACCACAAATAACAGGCACATAAGGCATCATCCCTAG
Organism: Lactuca serriola; assembly: GCF_051521515.1. Classification (NCBI taxonomy): domain Eukaryota; kingdom Viridiplantae; phylum Streptophyta; class Magnoliopsida; order Asterales; family Asteraceae; genus Lactuca; species Lactuca serriola. The sequence goes on along the minus strand of NC_136414.1, from coordinate 35,929,808 downwards.
ATCCTTAGTCCTATTCTAGCATGCTGTTCTATCAACTGATAATCATAACATAAACTTGTATGGGTATTTTGTGGTACTTACTTGAGCTCGGTTGATTGCATGCACCACACCTCTTTTCTCTTTTCAAAGTTCTTTTCTTTCCGAATTCTTTTTGCTTTTCTAAAACTATTTTCTTTCTCAAAACTCTCTTTTTACAAAACTATCTTTCTATTTTGAAAGCTTTTATACCAATTCCTCAGTTTGAGTTCAGACACACCCGAGAGCAGGTCTGAATCCCTCAAACCAAGGCTCTGATACCAACTTGTAACGTCCCAAAATTCAAGACCAAAAATTTCTTTTTAATAAAACATTACTTTAAGCAAAGACATCATTCCAAAACATAATCTGAGTACAAGTTTTTAAAACACATGTTTATTATCAGAGTAAACATTCCCAGGCTGACTAATCTATGGTGTGTGCCATGCGATCACCCCGAGCTCCTCCCTCTGCTACCGGAAGTACCTGAAAACAAAACTGAAAACCGTAAGCACGAAGCTTAGTGAGTTCCCCACCCTACCACATACCATGCGCAAAACTGCGCACTGTACATACTGGGCCACGCCCTTTAACTAGCTGCAGCTAACACACACTGCAAATACTAGGCCACGCCCGCTATCTTGGGCCCCGCCCTCTACCTCGGGCCACGCCCGCTACAACGGCCCCGCCTAGCTTCGAGCCCCGCTCGGATAAAGATCTGTTTCACTTAGGCCTCGCCTGTCACAGGGCCCCGCCCACTAACATATAATAGCACATAAACATATCACATAACATCTCATAAGCTAAACATATACTAACAGCTATTGCTCTAAGGCCTCGCCTATCTCTGGGCCCCGCCCGTGTCCTGCTACTGATGAGCCATGGAACCTCGTCCATACTCCTACTGATAGTGAGATACGGGCCCAGCCCACCCTCACTCCTTTCCTAACTTAGGCCTCGCCCCTGGGCTGCTGCTACTAAGATGTGGAACACCATCCACACTCTGCTATTCGTGAGATACGGGACCTCGCCCACCCTCACCTCCCTACCAGGCACATACAAGTATCACACAAACATCAAGTATAAAATATCGCATAAACCATTCCTTGGGCACCCGCCCTCTATCATTGGACCTCGTCCGAATATCATACTAGCATACTGTGCCTAGGGCTAACCCCCGGGTCTTCTACTCATAACTACATGGGCCGGCATTGTGGCCGTAGACCCATTCATACAAAGGGAAACTCACCTGATACTGCTGAACTGCTGCTGCTAATCCCTTTTTGGCCGCTACCTGACCACTGACTCCGAACTGCTGCTCCACTAGCTCCCCGAGCTACCAATATCAATACAACACTGAGTCAAACTGACCCCTGACAGACAACCAAGTCAACTCTGGTCAAGTCAAAGTCCTGGTCAAAGTCAACCTTCCAGGTCAACCCTACTCACCGATTCCACCTACTGACTCGCCGAGTTCTTATGCTCAAAGTCCTTCTAATCGCGACTTGACTCGCCGAGTCAGCCCCTGACTCGCCGAGTCTACTGCTTCCCGAATCCTGACCTGATCAACTCACTGAGTCCTGGCTCGACTCGCTAACTCGAGACTTAACTCGAAGGGTTTGGGACCACGCGACCTGACTCGTCGAGTCCAATAACAGACTCGCCGAGCACACGTCAATCTTCATCCAACTCGCCGAGTTCATGCCTATCTTCATTCGACTCGACGAGTTGTTCATCCCACTCGTCGAGTTCCTCCTCATCTTCAAGTTACTCGTCGAGTCCACTCGAAGGACTCGCCGAGTCTATTCAGATCTACATACATGCAGAGGACTTTCGAGTCATGCATGGACTCCAAACTGTAGATCTACCCTTCCCAAGCATATCCCCCACGTAAAGTTGCAAACTTTACGTGTAGAGAGGGAGATCTAGGCAAAAAGCACTAAAAACTAGGGTTTAAGACCATGAGGCTCCATAATCCACTCAATGACTGATACTTTACGGGATTCTAAACCAAAACAAGCATGGATCTGAGGTAGCAACCTCAGATCTGGACCTCAAGCTCAAGATTGATCTTAAACATGGCCTAATAGCCCCAAAACTCATAACCAAGGAAAACCTGGAGGAGGGAAACGACTTAATACCTTCAAATGCTCCGAAATGCTCCCCAAACTTCGGATCCAAAGCCACTCCTTGATGCTTCAGAGATTCCCACTCCTTCTTCTTCCTTAAAACCACTCAAAAATGGCTAAAAGCTTGAATGAACACAATGGAGGCTTAGGGTGTGGCGTTCTGGGTGTGAGAGACAGTAAAGGAGCCATAGGAAGAAGATTGAGACGTTTAAATAGGCTCCAAGCCCCGAATTTAGGGTTTTCCTCGCACAGACCAGACTCGCCGAGTCCACTTGGCCGACTCGCCGAGTTGGTCACTTACTCCTCGACCCGGATCCCGCTTCGACTCGCCGAGTTCCTCCTTGGACTCGCCGAGTCCCCCTTAAATCTAGGGTTTCCTTTACTTTCTGTACTTTCAAGACTTTGGGTGTTACAGGCCAATTCAAACAGCCATATCTGGATATGCGCTTTCTGTTTCACACATTACATAAAACTAAGAAAGTCAACCAATTCGTCCAAACAAACCTTTGAATGAAATTCAAAATGTGAGTAGATCTTACACTTTGAAGGAATCTGAATATTAGGTTCTGGAATTAAGAGGAAAAAGTTAAAGATTCTATTAGTCATAACTTCAAATAAAAGTGAAAATGCGCGAAATCAATTAGGGTTGCCAGTTAATTAAGTTGGTTTTGGAGAAGGAAAGAATATGTATGATAAGTTGGGTCATTATCCTCTGAACTTTAGTCGCCATGGTTGCTTGTTGAATACGAGACAGAGATCTTCACCCGAGTCTTTTGGTTTCGGGCTGAGCGAAAATATGAATCTTTAATCAAACAATTAATCTTCAATTGATTATTTTATCAAATCTGGAAGTGGCAGTTGCGGAAGAGAGAAGAAGAAAAAAACGGTATTACCGTCCTTTGAAGGTGTCCTCTCCGATGTTGTTTTTAATCGATCTAGAGGGGTGGTGGGAAGCGATGAAATCGATTTAGGGCTAATGTCTTATATTTATCTTTGCTTCTTGCGTGATATAAGGAATTGTTTTTGATCTACCATAATTAACTATGCAAAGATTACTATAATACCCTTAAATGATTTATTTAATGATTTATTTTTTCCTAATTTCCTATTGGTGCATTCATGCACACAATATGTGACATCCCCAATTTCACGGCCAAAAAATACCGGTTTGTTTATGCTTTGTTTTATAAAATCAGAGTAAATTCTTTTGATTTAAAAGAGTTGCGGAATTTGTTCCCAAAACAAAATATGATAAAATTTATCAAAACGTTTCTCAAAGAGAACATATTTTCATTAAATAATAAAACCTCGGGATGTCATGTTCCGATATAGACCAAAAGCATAAACAGTATAAAATAGACCTTACAACAGTTATATATAACTACTGATCTATATTCCAAAATCTCTCGTCAAGTCCACCAACTTATACTCTTGTGTCATTACCTGTAATGCAAAGAAAACTGAGTGGGTCAGGCTTGGGAGCCTGGTGAGCATATAGGGTTTTCAACCCACAATAATATAATTATTATATTTAATCATCAAACAATCAACCCAATAACCCATCCCCATTATCTTCTTTATTTCTTAAGGTTTTACCCTAATGATAAACTATCCTTCATTCATTCATTCCTAAGGATTTACCTAAGGAATTGGCACGAAGTCCATTGCTGCCAAAGTTTGTCTATCAGGTACTAAGTCCATAGTTACCAACATTTATCTCTCAGGTACTAAATCCATAGCTATCAAGCGCTAACTCCATAGTCACCAAGGTTCACTTAACAGTAGGCGCTAACTCCATAGTCACCAAGGTTTATACAATAAGCGCTAACTAAATAGTCACCAAGGTTTATCTAACAGTACGCGCTAACTCCATAGTCACCAAGGTTTATACAATAGGCGCTAACTCCATAATCACCAAGGTTTATCTAACAGTAGGCGCTAACTCCATAGTCACCAAGGTTTATATAATAGGCGCTAACTCCATGGTCACCAACTATCCCATCTACCCATGTTCTACCCAACATTTTCGTAGATACAATTACTTACACAGTTTAAATCATTTAACACATGTATAAAACATCAATTCTATGCCCATCTCAAATAGACAAACAATATATAAACACATAGCACATATTTCATAGAAAATACTTTGTATTTATGTGTTAGAAGAAAGTGATCACAAACTCACCCAAAACATATACTTAAAATATTCAAACAATACTTGTATTAAAATCGTGTTATGAAAGGGACTATACACTCACACATATAAACAACTTTATATTATACACATAGCACGTATTTCATAGCAAATACTTAATATTTATGTGTAAGATGAAAGTGACCACACACTCACTTGATCAGAAGATGATCGGACAACACTACGGCTCTTCAAGTAGATATTCTTCGGTGAAACCGGGATCACTTCACACACCGGGTATCTCGCGGACAGAGCTTCGGCTCGGAAACTCTTTTCTTCTCGGGATCTTCGAGCTTCGGTACTTGCTTCGGGTCTCAGGTTGATACCGGGGATTCAGAGGTATTTCTTTGCACGTAAATCGATGCAATACAGGTGAGAGATGAGAGAATGAGCAACGAAACTCGGCTGGCCCTTCAAATCTATTTATAGGGGAAAATCTGCCATTGCCATGTCGTGGCACCTTTTTCCACGTCGTGGGCTTGGTCATCACTGCATGCGTCATCACAAGTTGCATCTGGGGGACTCCCAGAGGTGTCAGAAGACTGGCCACGTCGTGGCATTGCTTGCCACGTCGTGGTATATGACAGTTTTGGGGTTTCGCGCCCCGAACGTCAGAAATTCATAACTTTCGCATACGAACTCCGTTTTCGACGTTCTTTATATCGACGCGAATGTGAGATTATGCTCTACAACTCTTGTTTAGAATCCATTGGCTAATTTTGACTTTATTTCTAATATATTATAATTATATTACTTATATATTATTTTTAATAGGCCGGGACAGAAAAACTCCGTTATAAACTCATAACTCCTTCGTCTGACGTCCGTTTTTGTCCGTCTTTCCGTCGTTGCACTACTATCGATGAGATATTCAATTCTCATTTATATTGTTTTGGATAAATATCGCTCTAACGTAAATTCACTATTTACGTCGCGTTGTGTCGTGCCGGTTTTGTCGCGAAACTTCGACAGGTCATAACTGATGGGTTTTGGTCATAAGACATCCTATGTGCTCATACAAACCCTAATGCTTGGATCTAGGTTTCTCTATTGTACATGCTTCGAATCCAAGACTATAAACCCTAATTCTAGCATATGGAAATCAATATTAACATATAATTAGGTTTAAGAGCATACCTTGATTGTTATACAGCAATAACAATCCTAATCCTCCTTGAATTGACTTTGGAAGGCTTAGAGTCACAAGTGTCACTCCTCTAATGGTTTACAAACACCATAAGCAAGTGGAGAATGTATAAAGAGAGAGGAGAGAGGTAGGAATTCATCCTTAGGACCTCTTTGAAAGGCTTGGACGAATTCATGAGCCTTAGGGGGTTTATATATGTGTAAAGATTAGGATTTTAGTCCTTATCCTTATCTAGTTGCTTGTCCACCAAGCAACCATAAGATAAGTCTTAGAAACCCTTATCCTAGTCGAATTCTAAGGCATTATCACCTCAAATTCGTTCATCCTATATATAAGATAATTCTTACCTTATTTTGTAACTATCACATAATTACAATTCAGCCCCTCTAGTTTAATTAATTACACTTGATCACAAAATTAATTCTTAATTAATTATTGACCAATATTAATTAAACAAATATGATTTCTCCTTTAATATATTATTCTTATAACATATTAATAAATCATAATAACCTTTCTCTCTTTATTTATTTCTCCAATCAAGTTGCTTTGGTGAAGGCAACCCAAAAGGACCATGCACCATCGGGTCAAGTACATACCAAAATAGTTATGGACTTAGACACTAATCCAACAGTCTCCCACTTGGATAAGTCTAATAACTATTCTACGTATGACTTCGGATCCCGATCTGCAATCGTAGCTTTCCAAAGCCGCTGTCAACTCTGATCATATCAGATACGCGTGTCCTTAGAAAAGGGATCATATATTCCTCCATTCTAGATATCATATGAGATATGATTTCAAATCATTCTCTTTGTACTATATCTCGATTCCCAATTTATGACGACTGACTAATTGAACAAATCAAATTAGCCCTAGCCCGGCCGAGCATTTACGTTTTTCATCACTAAACCATCGAGGGGCCCAATGATATCGCTTTTATTCTACTTTGAATAAAAGGAACGGATAAACTTTGATACAATGCTTGCTTGCACTCACTCACCAAATTACACACAACAATATGTTTTATAACACCAAGTTACTGGTGCGTTTTCATATTATCACTGTGCAACCGATTCGCAAGATACAACTCACACATCTCGGTTTCAAGAATATAAGATGTTATCGTCTCACCAATCACTCGTGATACAATTCATGGAGTGATCCAAGTGAGCGTGGGTTTAATCCAATGCTCAAATCATATTCATAAGCACTCATGAACGTTGTAGCAAACATTTGCTTATGTCTAATGCTCTTTAGACAATCCACACACCAATTCACGACAGTCTTCATTCATATCTACTTCCAACATATGAATGACTGTGGCCCATTCGAATAATTCGATTATTCTTAATAAACTCAATTATTCTGGAAGTCAAAACATGCAAATGTGAAACACAAGAATAATACTAATCCCATATGGCCTCAAACCTTTGAGTATAAATAAAACGCCTTTTATTTATCACCATATTGATTACTCATTATTTGTCATTTCGGGTAATCAACTTCTTACTTGAATTATTACACTTGTCCCATGCACCTAGCTTGCACACAATGTTTACCTATGGTTCTTACTTTTGTGAAATAGACAAATTGAACACATTTCCAATCATTCTCATTTTACAACTCCAAATCCTTTTTCATAAGTGTAAGAATATCAAATTCTTGCTACTTATAGAATATGCTAGATTCTAACACTTTACGCAACGAAACTTTCGTAATGTCACTGCACCAAAGTCACAAAGACTATTTCCAATGATATTACAAAGTCCTCTATCGGAGATTGTTACAAGACAATTCCTTAGATATGATGTCTCTCTCTCAAAGTACATTCCTTTGAACATCCTTTTGCATAAAAGTTTCTAATCTAGTCATAGATTTTTTTAATATTCAATTCCCAATATGGACACGCTTCCATATTTTCCATATGACAACTCATTCTTAATAGAATCTTATCTATTTGTAATGATGTCGATATGGTCCATCCAATATGAGAACATTTCCATATCTTCCAATACTATACTTCCAACTACTCACAAGCGACCAATCCTCGTCGAACTTTGGATTGTCCTTTGATAGTTGTTTAATTATTTTAGTTAAAACCAATTCTAGTCCCTTTTCCCTCTAAATGCGCTAGACATTTGGAAAATTTTAGAATGGTCAAACATTAAAACATTTGCAATCGATCCTATACCCGAAGCGTATGGGACACGACGCATAATGTTTTATTTGCTATGTTCTCAAAATTCGAATTGTGAAGAGGAATGCCGTAATCATAATCGAAATTTTAAGAACACACTATGTACCTTTGACTAAATCTATTAACATTCCACAACCTAAGCCTTTAGATTTGAAATGAAGCATAATATTCTCTCCCTTAATTATAGCAAAACAACTTTATAACCCTTACTACTTTGCAAGGTATAACTCTTGTGTTCTATAATTAATATTGCCAACTTTGCAATACGTGCCTTAATAATCATACAATCATAACATTTATGCTCCCACTATCATGATGATTATTATAAAACATAACACTTATGCTCCCACTAGCTTTGACATGTATTCATAAACATCTTAACTTTCAGAAATCAATACTTATTGAATTTTTAAGTTCATGTTTCTAATACTTAATGCTTTGATAATATTTTATCAAGGCTTTTTGAACTTATACACCTTTGCCTTCGATAGTTCATATGTGTGTCTAAACACTTAAGACTAATTGCCAAACCTCACAATTCAAATTATGGAAAGGGATACCGTAACCATAATTGAATTCGAGAATGCAATTTTACAATCACTATCTTTTTAAAATCTTTCTTAGTGAAAGCATTTCCTCACAATCATTTTCATGAAAGAGGAAATCTTATGACACTTAGATTTGAGCGGTGTATGTGTTCCTATCCATGTGAATTTGTTAAAACCAAACTTTACGACAAATTCAAACTCATATGGACTGAATTTTCTAAATCTTGATTTCTTGCCTTTATGTTAGCACAGCTGCCCACCATGTCTTCCAAGTAGTTAAGCAGCTCACCCTTTCCTATCAATGTACCTTTCATTGATTAAGGTGCTTTGCCTTTTATGCGTTCAAAATGAGAACTCATAGAACTCACATGCATAATTAACTTAATTGGAACAGCACAGAATCAAAATATTGTCAACACAATAGGTTGTAAACCTCAACTCATGTGCTAGTGATGATCGTTAAGGTTTATTTGATTTGTTCTTGAAACCTTTCAAGACCATTGAGACTCCCACTGACTCCTTGACATATAAGATTCTCTTGTCATTAACCATTTCTTGACAAACAAATATTCAAGAGTTAGTGTAGCTTTTATCAAAACACTTCATAAATTGGTCCTAGTTGGTCTTTGTCTTATCCAAGACATCACAACTTACCACATTTAATGAATGTTATAAACCTTCTTAATACTTTTTCACTCAATGTCATAATCTTAACTTTAAGACTTGTTTTGGAACGAAGTATGATTGACTTATTGATTTAACCATTTCTTCAATTCTTGATTCCTCTTCTTAGACATACAATTGTACTAAGACTCACTTAGAGGATCAATTAAGATATGGTTCTTAATCATTAAGACCTATCATAAAGCATAAAAGGTACTCTCCCTTCTTCTTAGAATGGAGAAACTTTTATCTTTCTGCCTACTTGATTCTTCTTATTCGTTTTGCTATTGATTTAAACCCTTTTTAATCAATTCCGAATTACACTTAATCTTATAAGTATAATCATATTTACGAATATCTTGGTTACTCTTATGGTGGACTTGATCAATATGCAACTTTGTGTACTTGATCTCCTAGTCCTTCACTTGACACTTTGTCAATGAATTAGTCTAATTTCCAAATATGAAATTTCTAATTCATCGTGCAACCAAGTTGCATGATTCCAAGTTTCTGTCCAATTGAAACTTGGGCGATGAGAAACTCTCCCTATTTGGTAGACTCTCGACTTTCCATAAATAACATAATAAGAACCAAATCCATTATTGCTAATAATATAAACATTCAAACATCAATTTTTCATATACGCCATTGCAAGGATAAATAAATAATATAAAATCAAAATTTATTTTATTGCGGAAAAAATTTGTCCTTACAATGCAATTCATTGAAAAACTATGCTAATACATCTTTCTTAGCAATCTAATTCTAACTCTAAGTAGTAGCTCAAGAATCTAATCTTCGAGAATTGCGATCGAAATCCATTCCTTCACGGTTAGATTCTGCTCACTTCTTCCCTTAAGCTTCCTTTCTTTTCTTCAATCTTACAAAACATCAATTGTAATCTTATCACATTATGTATTAAGAATCTAGAATGAAGCTTAAAAGAGTTAGTCAATGGATTTTACCTAAAGCAAAGCCATACGTTTTGACTCTCCCATCTCTTAGATCTCTTAGGTAAAAGGGGCAGCTTCGTCTCCAATGCCATTTCTCTTGGCAATAAAAGCAAATTGACTCTTTTGGAATAGGACATGGAACTACTTCAGACATTGCCTTTCTCTTATGATCAAAATTTTCGATCATAGCATGTCTTTCGTTGCCATTGTCTATATCCATAGAGGTCTTGAAGGCAGATTCACCAATTAGCTTTGCTTTTCTATTGCGCCAAACCATTGCTTATTCAACAGCAATAAGCATATAGGTGAGATCTATAAGGGTCACGTCGCAGTTTATCATATAGTACTCTCATGCGAACTTACTATACGAGTTAGGAAGTGACTAAATAATCCAATCAACAACCATCTCCTCACAGATAACGGATCCCAACATTCTTAACCTATCAATGTGTGACTTCATCCCTGGGACGTGTGTACACACCGTCTTTCCTTCTTTATGTTTACTTGCCAAAAGGGCTTGAGTGATTTTGAACTTTTCAAGCCTTTGAACTTGTGGGTTAGGGAGAATAATTTGAGGAGGAGGAGGAAGTGAAGCATGATCTCTTGTTCCTCGATCGAATCGTGGAATATCATCTTCATGTGGAAGGCTTGTTCCACGGGATTTGGGAAGACCATAGTTGTCAAACTTTGACATCTACAAAACGGGAGAAAACGAATTCAAGTTAGTTGATTGATTAAGTCCTTAGTAAATCACCCAAATGAGATACTAAGGCTAGGACCCAACACAATATTCTACAACTTGGGAGAGGGATGCCGTAACCCTAATTGCAGAACATTTGAAGGTAAGTGAATGACGATTCACTAATTTCCACCACGAAAAACGAAAAAGAAATTTAAGTTTTAAATCTATGAAAACTCCTAGATCCTTTGAGATTCATTGAACTTTCAATGGCATGTTTAAATCTCGATATGCCCCTCTTTTTTGTGACTGGGATGCCGAGGATCACAAAGCGGGTGTGAATAACCATGCAAACTTACATGGTGCCCTCACATGTTACAGTCACCTATTCGATGTGCCGGTAAACCACACATGCTCCACTGAACTATGACAAACATTGAGTCACCCTTTGCTACCTTTGCTTAGAACCAATTACTGTGTCGGTAAACCACACACGCTCCACTAACGTCTTCGCAAGGGCACAAAGTGTAATTTCATGGAATTGCATCAATTCACTTTTGCCTAAGTAACTAAGATTGGGAATTTTATGAAAACATTTAGTTACTTTTATACTTTATTATACTTATAATGGAAGGTTTCGTCCTATCCTACCTGTTCGGCTAACGACCCTCCACTAGTCAAGAGTGTGGTGGGTAAAAGTGGATACCCATTCAATCGCCATTTTATAGGCAATTTCCTTAAACACCCCTTATAGACCAGTTTCGTGAATGAGGCCTACTAACGGTAAGACTGACTTTTGCTCATACATATATATAATGTTAGACTTTTAATGTTATATATAGTATAGGGTGTATTTTAACACTTTTAAAATACTAGGTGGTTAACTTTAACAATTATACTTTTAATTCAATTAATTGGTTAACCTAAACTTTTATGGATTTATTAAATCTCTTTTAATTATCCTCCTTAATTAATTAATAAAACCATAAGGGAGTGATTTGAACTTTTCAAAACTAGGGTCTTAGAATTTAACATTCCTAATTAACTTTTAATCAACTTTTAAATTCCAAAACTTGAGGGAAAGTTTTGAAACATTTCAAAACATTAGGGTTAGAATTTAAATATGCATCAAAATTAAACTATTAATTCAAAATTTAAATTCCAAAACTTGAGGACAAGTTTTGAAACCTTTTTCAAAACATTAGGGTTTTAACTATTTAAATTTCAAAACAACAAAACTTTTGGGTTCAAATTTAAACTATAAAACCTAAAGGGCAAAATATGAAACTTTTCATAACAACAAGGATCAAATAACAAATAATCTAAACTAACATTTAATTACATAATTATCCATATTTGATTTGTTAAATGATTTCTTGCAAAACAATTTATCAATTTACTCAAAATAATTAATCAATTATCTTATAAGGAAACAATTATCTTATTAATTGATAAATATCTTCAATTAGATCAAAATTATAGTCAAATATATCAAATAATCGGATTAATATTGATCTAACATGATAAGGTAACTATCCATAAGCAAAAACAGCAAGAAATCCCGAAGTACCCTCCATCTGACGAGCCGACTCGTCGAGTCAGGCATGAACTCGTCGAGTCACCTTGGACTCGGCGAGTCCAGCCTCTAGAAACACAAAATTTGAAAATTTCAAACATATCAAGCATCAATACAATAGAAACCAATCAAGGCTCTGATACCACTAATGGGTTTTGGTCATAAGACATCCTATGTGCTCATACAAACCCTAATGCTTGGATCTAGGTTTCTCTATTGTACATGCTTTGAATCCAAGACTATAAACCCTAATTCTAGCATATGGAAATCAATATTAACATATAATTAGGTTTAAGAGCATACCTTGATTGTTATACAGCAATAACAATCCTAATCCTCCTTGAATTGACTTTGGAAGGCTTAGAGTCACAAGTGTCACTCCTCTAATGGTTTACAAACACCATAAGCAAGTGGAGAAGGTATAAAGAGAGAGGAGAGAGGTAGGAATTCATCCTTAGGACCTCTTTGAAAGGCTTGGACGAATTCATGAGCCTTAGGGGGTTTATATATGTGTAAAGATTAGGATTTTAGTCCTTATCCTTATCTAGTTGCTTGTCCACCAAGCAACCATAAGATAAGTCTTAGAAACCCTTATCCTAGTCGAATTCTAAGGCATTATCACCTCAAATTCGTTCACCCTATATATAAGATAATTCTTGCCTTATTTTGTAACTATCACATAATTACAATTCAGCCCCTCTAGTTTAATTAATTACACTTGATCACAAAATTAATTCTTAATTAATTATTGACCAATATTAATTAAACAAATATGATTTCTCCTTTAATATATTATTCTTATAACATATTAATAAATCATAATAACCTTTCTCTCTTTATTTATTTCTCCAATCAAGTTGCTTTGGTGAAGGCAACCCAAAAGGACCATGCACCATCGGGTCAAGTACATAGCAAAATAGTTATGGACTTAGACACTAATCCAACAATAACTTCTTCGTTATAACTCGGATTTCGACGTTCTTTATATATCCGGAAACCTCGTAACATATACTATAACTTAGTTAAGATTAATCCTTTTAAATAATCTTCCATCAAAAAGTCATTTTTGATGCTTATCGTCTCTAAATTGACTAGCCCGGATCTACGGGCGTTACACATTAGTTGCTAGAAACATTTGAACCTAGCTCTCTCTCTCTCTCTCTCTCTCTCTATATATATATATATATATATATATATATATATATATATATATATATATATGTAACGACCCGTCTCCGGTATGATAATTCCTTGGTATTTATTTTGAAGTTTTATAAGAGGGACTCGGCGAGTTCATAGCCTGACTCGCCGAGTAGGGTCGGGTTTTCGAGCACGTGTTAACTGGCGACTCGGCGAGTCCATATTCTGGACTCGGCGAGTCTGTCCGTCTGGGAGAAACCCTAAATCCCCGGGTTGCCCACTATTTAAGCCACCTTATAGCCCCCAATCTCGCCTCCTTCACCCTCAAAAGCTGTGAGAAAACCCTAATTCGTTCTTGAGTGATTCTAAGTGATTTTGTGTGCTATTGTGAAGGCTTGAAGAAGGAGAAGAAGAAAGGAACAAGGAGAAGAATTGTAGAGCAGAGATTCAAGGGAAAACAAGAGCTCTTAGAGGTATTTTCGGATCCCCTTCTCTTTTATGCCTTAAAACCCCTTTCTAGATTTTATTAATGCCTTATGTTGATATGGAAGCTCTCTTATGCCGAGATAACCTTAAACCTGTTCATTTAGGAGTTGTAGAGCCCAGATCTATTGCCTTTATGGAGCTATTTTGCGTATTAACCCTAGATCTACCCCTTTTAAACATCTTTTAGCCTTTATTCCCTTGTTCATGTGTTTGTACACGTAAAGTTGGAAACTTTACGTGGTAAATCAGCTTATTGGACTCAGATCTATCATTTGTATGTATTGGATTCGAGCAGAATCGAGTGTAGAATAGTTGCATGGCGATGACTCGGCGAGTCGGAAGAACGACTTGGCGAGTCGAGTCGCGAGTCCCCGATTTCTTCCTTTTGAGCGGTGTCGAGTGAGACCAGTGAGTAGTGGAGTGGACTCAGCGAGTTTGAGGGTAGACTCAGTAATGGAGGGACTCGGTGAGTTGTTCATACAACTCGACGAGTCCAAGGCAATCTTCTTAAGCTCAAGAACAACTCGTCGAGTTGTTCATATGACTCGGTGAGTCGGATGAAGATTGTCTGAGTTCTTGGATCGAATGAGTACTCGTCGAGTTGATGCCATACTCGGCGAGTAGCAGCGAGTAGGGTCGAGGAGTGAGAATAGGGACTCGGCGAGTTGGCGGCCCAACTCGGCGAGTCAGGTCAACTGAGAGTTTACTTTGACCGAGAGTTGACTTTGACCAAGGGTAAAAGAGTCATTTTACCCAGTGCAGTGTTTAGTATTTGATTGAGTGTGTTTATGGACTTGTAACCGGGGAGATACCGGAGCAGCAGCAGTTAGCCCTCAAAGCTATTCACTCAGCAGCCAGTTCACGAGGTGAGTTCCCTTTCAGTAGGAACGGTTCTAAGGCCACAATGCCGGCCCGTTTAGCTAGCAGTAGTATCCGGATTTTATCCGATGCAGTAGTTAGCATGTTTGATGCCTTCGTGGCTCAGACAGGATTGTGTGTGTTCATGTTAAGTGATACGTTTATGTTATGATCAGTCAGCTTCGGACTTCGGTCCGATGTCAGCTTCGGACTTCGGTTCGATGTAGGGGACAAGGTCCCAGTCAGCTTCGGACTTCGGTTCGATGTAGGGGACAAGGCCCCAGTCAGCTTCAGACTTCGGTCCGATGTCAGCTTCGGACTCCGGTTCGATGTAGGGGACAAGGTCCCAGTCAGCTTCGGACTTCGGTCTGATGTGAGCTTCGGACTTCGGTCCGATGTAGGGGACAAGGTCCCAGTCAGTCAGCTTCGGACTTCGGTCCGATGGAGGGGGCAAGGCCCCAGTATGTGCTTGATATATTATTGTATGGTATGTGGTAATTTGGGGGAGCTCACTAAGCTTCGTGCTTACAGTTTCAGTTTTGGTTTCAGGTACTTCCGCTAGCAGAGGGAAGAGCTCGGGTTGATGGCATCGCACACACCACATCTTCAGCTTTTACCCTGGGAGTTGATTTAGTTCTTGATTTTTATATGACATGGATATGATACAATTTTCCGCACAGTGTTTTATTATTATTTTGAGATACATCATGTATGGTTTTATGATATGACACTCAGATTATGGTTTTTGGTTATGTTGAAAAACGAAATTTTTGGGTCGTTTCAAGTTTGTATCAAAGCCCTGGTTTGAGGGATTCGGATGCACTTTCGGGTGTATCTGAACTCAAACTAAGGGGAAATAAAAAGATTTTTCTAAAAAGGAAAATGTTTTCTAAAAGAGTTGTGAAAGCACTTAGAAGGAAAGAAATTTTTAAACAAGATAAGGGTGTGGTGCATGCGATCAGCCGAGCTCAAGTAAGTACTCCCAAATTACCCATACAAGTTAATTGTTCAGTTTCAGTTTCAGTAGAACAGCATGCTAGTATAGGACTAAGGATCTAGGAGGATGCCTTATGTACCTGTTTTATGTGTTACAGCTTTATGAGTATTGCATGCTAGTATTGAGTAGACAGCAGTAGGATAGCCTGTTTAGGTTATGCCTGATAGTGTGAGCTTAGCATTGTATGCTAGTACAGTTTCTCGTTTTGAGAATAGTTTTGCCTGAGTATGTTTCCTTTATCCGAATGTTGCTTGCTTCGTGCTTTGTGGGAGTTCTGAGTGATGGAAGTTAGCCATTAGGTGAACACGTCACACCACATGTGATCAGGGTTGAATAATCCCAAAGTGCTGGAACTGGCCCTATTGCGCAGCTCTTGTTTGAGTCCAACCGTTATAGGGACGGGTCTTTTACTTGAAAGATTATCTGATCTTCGTCACATGTGATGGTGTTCAGGTGGTGGCTAATTAGCATTATAAGGAGACCTTCAGCAGCTGAGGACTAGTTGAGTTGAGTCTGAGGTTTCCCTAGGGCAAGCCTAGGATGAGAGTAGCAGAGATCAGTAGTAGTAGAAGTGACTTGGTGGAGTCAAGGCAGTTCTTGAAGAAAGTACGGATAGATGTGGAAGGTAGTATGGGCCCATACTACTGAAAGCAGAGGATCCGTACTCGAATCAAGAAAGGCTGAGACAAGACCAGGAAGCTAGTTGTAGTATCAATGATCCCTTGAGATATTTCGGTTTTCTGATGTAGTTGTGATATGTTTCAGAATTGTGGTTTTACGTTCGAGACCAGCAGCCGACAGTGGAGGTGCCGGGGAGGGATCAGGTTCAGGCTCGGGGGATGAGCGCATCGATGAGCAGACCCGAGAGTTTCTTTCTTCGGAGATTACGCGCATCATTATAGAGCAGACTCCTGTGATCTTCGGTTCGATCAAGGAGGGGATTCTAGAGCTGATGGATGAGAGATTGGGCACCTTCCGTGCCGAGGTGGCGGCCATGATGGGGTCGCGCACCCTTACTTTCAGGGAGTTTAGGGCATGTGGAGCTCCGGACTATCATGGGGCGCAAGACCCCATAGCGAGCACCAGATGGTTGGCGGATGTGTCCAACGCTTTCCGTACTAGCAGATGTCCCGAGGGGGACAAGGTCAGATTGGCGTCCTGTCTTCTGAAGGACAGGGCACGGGATTGGTGGGAGGAGGTCGGGCATGCCATTGGGGATGATGCAGCATTGGACGCCATGACCTGGGCTGATTTCTCTACCAGGTTCAGGGCGGAGTTTGCACCGGTCATTGAGGTGCAACAGCTAGCTAGGGAGTTTCAGGACCTCACCCAGACTACAGAGACAGTGGCGAAGATCACCGCCAAGTTCAGGGAGAGGGCTCTTCTCGTTCCTCAGTACGTAGTTGATGAGGAAATGAAGAAGGCCCGATATCATGAGATGTTGCGGAGCGATATCCGCCAGTTTGTGAGCCGGTCCAGCTGTAAAACGCTGGAAGATATGATTGCTAGGGCTCGGGAGAGGGAGATTGATCTCGAGATGGAGAAGAAGAGGAAACCGGAGGCGGTTTCGGGTTCAGGCGATTCGGGCAAAAAGCCCAGGGTTTCAGATCACAGGTCCAGGGGACAGCCGAGCCACGGTCGATGTGGTAGGTGTGGGAAGATGCACGAAGGAGCATGCAAGGCAGGGAGTTCCGGCTGCTACAAGTGCGGTCGGATTGGACATTTGAGTAGGGATTGTACGGCTCCTGCTACTGCCGTTGCAGCATCAGATCTGATTTGCTTTCAGTGCAATCAAAGGGGACATAAAAAGTCTCAGTGTCCGAGTTTAGCAGCAGCAGGGAAGGTGGCTGCACCTGCCCCTGCTACTTTGAGGATTACAGATGGCCGGCAGGGCCGAGCTGATGCGCCAGTGGCGAAGAGTAGAGCGTTTCAGATGACAGCAGAGGAGGCGCGGACGACTCCTGATGTGGTGACGGGTATGTATCTTCCCTTCATCTCTTATTTATTCTCATTGATTGAATATTGCTTATGATTGTATGTTTTATTTAGGGTCGTTCTCTATGAACGGCATTTCTGCTTTGGTATTGTTCGATTCGGGGGCTACCCGATCATTCGTATCGCTTGCGCTTAGCAAGAGATTTAGTAGAGCTCCTGGGGAGCTGGATTGTCCATTAGAGGTTGAGATAGCGGATGATAGGACCGTGAGGGTCGACAGAGTGCATAGAGGGTGTTCTCTTCAGTTATTTGATGAGCAGTTTTCAGTGGATCTGGTACCTATTCCCCTGCGAGGGAATAAGGTTATTGTGGGCATGGATTGGCTAAGCCCCAATGGGGCGGTGATTGATTGTGAGCTTCAGTTAGTGAGGGTTCGCACTCCAAGTGGGGGAGAGTTAGTGATTCAGGGCGAGAGGCCACAGCGAGGACCGACCTTTTGTTCCGCCGCAAGGGCGAGGCGCTATGTTCAGCAGGGTTGCGTCGGTTTTGTAGCTTACGTCTTGGATGCCCGGGAGAAGGGCAAGACAACAGTTGATGATGTTCCTATTGTTCGGGACTACCCGGACGTGTTTCCCGAGGATTTGCCGGGGATACCTCCTGAGAGACAGGTCGAGTTCAGGATCGACCTAATTCCTGGTGCGGCTCCGATAGCCAAAGCACCGTATCGACTAGCTCCCCCTGAGATGCAGGAGTTGTCTACACAGCTGCAGGAGCTGTTAGACAAGGGTTTCATTCGGCCGAGCAGTTCGCCTTGGGGAGTGCCGATCCTGTTTGTGAGGAAGAAGGATGGGTCGCATCGTATGTGTATAGATTATCGGGAGTTGAATAAGGTAACGGTGAAGAACCGTTACCCACTTCCGAGGATAGATGATTTGTTTGATCAGCTTCAGGGAGCGTCTTGGTTCTCTAAGATCGATCTACGCTCCGGTTATCATCAGATGCGGGTTAGAGATGAGGATGTATAGAAGACTGCTTTCAGGACCAGGTATGGTCATTATGAGTTTGTGGTGATGCCATTTGGGCTCACCAATGCTCCAGCCGCGTTCATGGATCTCATGAACCGCGTGTGTAGGCCGATGCTGGATCGGTCGGTGATAGTGTTCATAGATGATATCTTGGTATATTCCAAGACGCAGGAGCAGCACGAGGAGCACCTGCGGGAGGTGCTGGAGGCTTTGAGGAGGGAGAGACTTTTTGCAAAGTTCTCCAAATGTGAGTTCTGGTTGCGCGAGGTGCAGTTTCTTGGTCACCTCGTCAACCAGAAGGGTATTCTGGTAGATCCGGCCAAGATAGAGGTCGTGATGCAGTGGGAGGTCCCGAAGTCTCCATCTGAGATTTGGAGTTTCCTAGGGTTGGCAGGGTATTATCGGAGATTTATTCATGATTTCTCCAAGATAGCAGTGCCGCTCACCCAACTGACCAAGAAGTCGGTGGTATTTCGTTGGGGGCCTGAGCAGCAGACAACGTTCGAGACCCTCAGGCAGAGATTGTGCGAGGCTCCGATCCTTACCTTGCCAGAGGGAGTAGAGGACTTCGTAGTCTATTGTGATGCCTCGATCACAGGTATGGGAGCAGTTTTGATGCAGCGAGGCCATGTGATAGCTTATGCCTCGAGACAGTTGAAGCCTCACGAGGCTAATTATCCTACCCATGATTTGGAGCTGGGGGCAGTTGTGTTTGCCCTCAAGATTTGGAGGCATTACCTTTATGGGGTCCGTTGTACTATTTACACGGATCACAAGAGTTTGAGGTACCTTATGGATCAGCCGAGTCTGAACATGAGGCAGATGAGGTGGTTGGATGTGCTAAAGGATTACGACTGTGAGATCCTTTACCATCCAGGGAAGGCCAACGTGATGGCCGATGCCCTAAGCCGCAAAGTGTCGGCAGCCCCTATCAGAGATCTATGTTTGAGGATGACAGTGATCACTCCGTTGTTGGAGCGGATCAAGGAGGCTCAGGTGGAGGGCCTCAAGGAGGAGTGACAGAAGTGTGAGAGGATCGTGGGCCGAGTAGCCTCGTTTGATTATGATAGTCGTGGTTTGCTGACGCTTCACGGGAGAGTGTGGGTACCGTACTGGGGTGGAGTACGGCAAGTGTTGATGGATGAGGCTCATAAGTCTCGGTTTTCTATCCACCCAGGGGCGACGAAGATGTATCGAGATCTTCGACCTGATTATTGGTGGCCCTGCATGAAGCGGGACGTCGCCTGGTACGTCGAGAGATGCATGACTTGCCGGAAGGTCAAGGCGGAGCACCAGAGACCTCACGGCAGGATGCAGCCGTTAGACATTCCCGTGTGGAAATGGGAGGACATCACCATGGATTTTGTCACCAAGCTCCCCGGGACCGCACGAGGAGTGGATTCGATATGGGTAGTAGTGGATCGGTTGACGAAGAGTGCCCATTTTATTCTGATCCAGGAGAGTATATCGGCGGAAAAGTTAGCCGATATCTATGTGAGAGAGATTGTGGCACGTCATGGAGTGCCCGTATCGATGGTGTCAGACCGAGATGTCCGTTTCACATCCAGATTCTGGAAGCGGTTCCACGACGAGATGGGTACTCGTCTCCATTTCAGCACCGCTTTCCACCCTCAGACAGATGGGCAGAGCGAGAGGACGATTCAGACTCTTGAGGACATGCTTAGGGCATGTGTCCTAGATTTCGGTGGCAGTTGGGATACGTATCTTCCGTTAGCGGAATTCTCGTATAACAACAGTTATCATGCGAGCATTGATCGACCCCCCTTTGAGATGCTGTA
Source organism: Lactuca serriola (assembly GCF_051521515.1). Classification (NCBI taxonomy): domain Eukaryota; kingdom Viridiplantae; phylum Streptophyta; class Magnoliopsida; order Asterales; family Asteraceae; genus Lactuca; species Lactuca serriola. Next base: position 35,909,461 of record NC_136414.1, on the reverse strand, counting down.
TGGGAGGAAGTGTAGGACCCCGATTTGTTGGGGCGAGGTCGGTCAGCGGGTCATCGGGAGCACGGAGGTGGTGCTCAAGACGACTGAGTTGATCCAGCAGGTCCGTAGTAGACTGCAGACTGCTCAGAGTCGGCAGAAGAGCTACGCCGATAGGAGGGGTTCGAACTTGGAGTTCCAGGTGGGGGATATGGTCCTTCTGAAGGTCTCACCTTGGAAGGGTGTCATCAGGTTCCGGAGGAGGGACAAGTTGGGCCCCAAATTTATTGGTCCTTTCAGGGTTTTGGCCCGGGTGGGTCGGGTTGCTTATCGGTTAGATCTTCCTGAGGAGCTTAGTCAGATCCACAACACTTTCCATGTGTCTCAGTTGAGGAAGTGTTTGGTGGATGAGTCAGCAGTCGTTCCCCTAGAGGATATTCAGGTTGATAGTAGCCTGAATTATATGGAGAGGCCGGTCGCGATTCTGGACCGGAAGACCAAGACCTTGAGGAACAAGGTAATTCAGTTAGTGAAGGTGCAGTGGCAGCACCGGAAGGGATCGGAATGGACGTGGGAGGCTGAGGAGGAGATGAGGGAGCACTACCCAGAGATATTTGCAGATTCAGCCGTAGCAGACTTCGAGGACGAAGTCTGAGATAAGTGGGGGAGAATTGTAACGACCCGTCTCCGGTATGATAATTCCTTGGTATTTATTTTGAAGTTTTATAAGAGGGACTCGGCGAGTTCATAGCCTGACTCGCCGAGTAGGGTCGGGTTTTCGAGCACGTGTTAACTGGCGACTCGGCGAGTCCATATTCTGGACTCGGCGAGTCTGTCCGTCTGGGAGAAACCCTAAATCCCCGGGTTGCCCACTATTTAAGCCACCTTATAGCCCCCAATCTCGCCTCCTTCACCCTCAAAAGCTGTGAGAAAACCCTAATTCGTTCTTGAGTGATTCTAAGTGATTTTGTGTGCTATTGTGAAGGCTTGAAGAAGGAGAAGAAGAAAGGAACAAGGAGAAGAATTGTAGAGCAGAGATTCAAGGGAAAGCAAGAGCTCTTAGAGGTATTTTCGGATCCCCTTCTCTTTTATGCCTTAAAACCCCTTTCTAGATTTTATTAATGCCTTCTTAAAGCCTTATGTTGATATGGAAGCTCTCTTATGCCGAGATAACCTTAGATCTGTTCATTTAGGAGTTGTAGAGCCCAGATCTATTGCCTTTATGGAGCTATTTTGCGTATTAACCCTAGATCTACCCCTTTTAAGCATCTTTTAGCCTTTATTCCCTTGTTCATGTGTTTGTACACGTAAAGTTGGAAGCTTTACGTGGTAAATCAGCTTATTGGACTCAGATCTATCATTTGTATGTATTGGATTCGAGCAGAATCGAGTGTAGAATAGTTGCATGGCGGTGACTCGGCGAGTCGGAAGAACGACTCGGCGAGTCGAGTCGCGAGTCCCCGATTTCTTCCTTTTGAGCGGTGTCGAGTGGGACCAGTGAGTAGTGGAGTGGACTCAGTGAGTTTGAGGGTAGACTCAGTAATGAAGGGACTCGGCGAGTTGTTCATACAACTCGACGAGTCCAAGGCAATCTTCTTAAGCTCAAGAACAACTCGTCGAGTTGTTCATATGACTCGGTGAGTCGGATGAAGATTGTCTGAGTTCTTGGATCGAATGAGTACTCGTCGAGTTGATGCCATACTCGGCGAGTAGCAGCGAGTAGGGTCGAGGAATGAGAATAGGGACTCGGCGAGTTGGCGGCCCAACTCGGCGAGTCAGGTCAACTGAGAGTTCACTTTGACCGAGAGTTGACTTTGACCAAGGGTAAAAGAGTCATTTTACCCAGTGCAGTGTTTAGTATTTGATTGAGTGTGTTTATGGACTTGTAGCCGGGGAGATACCGGAGCAGCATCAGTTAGCCCTCAGAGCTATTCACTCAGCAGCCAGTTCACGAGGTGAGTTCCCTTTCAGTAGGAACGGTTCTAAGGCCACAAAATGCCGGCCCGTTTAGCTAGCAGTAGTATCCAGATTTTATCCGATGCAGTAGTTAGCATGTTTGATGCCTTCGTGGCTCAGACAGGATTGTGTGTGTTCATGTTAAGTGATACGTTTATGTTATGATCAGTCAGCTTCGGACTTCGGTCCGATGTCAGCTTCGGACTTCGGTTCGATGTAGGGGACAAGGTCCCAGTCAGCTTCGGACTTCGGTCCAATGTCAGCTTCGGACTCCGGTTCGATGTAGGGGACAAGGTCCCAGTCAGCTTCGGACTTCGGTCTGATGTGAGCTTCGGACTTCGGTCCGATGTAGGGGACAAGGTCCCAGTCAGTCAGCTTCGGACTTCGGTCCGATGGAGGGGGCAAGGCCCCAGTATGTGCTTGATATATTATTGTATGGTATGTGGTAATTTGGGGGAGCTCACTAAGCTTCGTGCTTACAGTTTCAGTTTTGGTTTCAGGTACTTCCGCTAGCAGAGGGAAGAGCTCGGGTTGATGGCATCGTACACACCACAGCTTCAGCTTTTACCCTGGGAGTTGATTTAGTTCTTGATTTTTATATGACATGGATATGATACAGTTTTCCGCACAGTGTTTTATTATTATTTTGAGATACATCATGTATGGTTTTATGATATGACACTCAGATTATGGTTTTTGGTTATGTTGAAAAACGAAATTTTTGGGTCGTTTCAATATATATATATATATATATATATATATATATATATATATATATATATATATATATTCCTACCTACACCTTACGGGGTTTTCCTACAACAACAGCTATCACTCCAACATTGGTGCCTCGCCTTTTGAGCTCTTGTATGGTTGGAGATGTCGTACCCCAATATATTAGGGAGAGTTTGGGAAGGACTGAAGTAGTCCTTCATACCATGAAGCATATTCAACAGATTAGGTAGAGACTGCAGACAGCTCAGAGTCGGCAGAAGAGTTATGCCGACTAGCGCCGATCAGAGTTGGAATTTCAGTTTGGCGATATGGTACTATTGAAGGTCTCGCCCTGGAAGGATGTGATACGTTTCAGGAAGAGGGGGAAATTGGGTCCCTGGTATATTGGACCATTCCGTGTGATCGCGAGGGTAGGCAAGGTGGCTTATCGGTAGGAATTGTCGAGTGAGCTCAGTCAGATCCCCAACACCTTTTGTGTTTCGCAGTTGCGGAAGTGCGTGTTAGACGATGAGACAATGCTCCCTTTGTACGATATTCAGTTCAATGAGCGTCTGAATTATATTGAGAGGTCAGAAGCGTTAATGGACATAATGATAAAGGTGTTGCGCAAATAGGAGATACCTTTGGTAAAGGTTTAGTAGCAACGTTGGAAAGGCTCCGAGTGGACCTGGGAGCTGGAGGCAGAGATGTGGGAGCATTACTCTGAGTTATTTGCAGCAGTTGAATTCGAGGACAAATTCTAGTTCAAGTGGGGGAGAAATGTAACATTCCGATGTTGAGATAATTTCAATTTTTGCCCTATGTATGGATAAATATTGCATTCTAGTCCTTGTTCTTGAGAAAGGGTGCAAAATGGACCATAGTGGCATTTTGGTAATTTCTTGCTAGAACTTAGTATGTTGGGCATACTTTTCATATACATGGCGTACATGCGAGGGACCTAGTACATTTGGCGTACGTGCGAGGGTTTCAAACCCTAAAATTTAGCGTTTGCACCCTATTTAAACAACTTTATGGCCCATGACCTTCACCCTAATCAACCTCCAACTGAGAATTCGACCCTCTAGTAAACCCTAAGTGATAAGTGTGCATTTGAGCTTATTTGTGGGCTTTGTTGGTGTTCTTAAAGAAGAAGAAGAAGTTGGTTCAAGGACCTTGAAGCTTGGAAGCAACTTAGATCTAGGATTCCCCACTTGCTGGAAACCTCCAAGAGGTAAAAAGTTCATAACTTGATCACTCTAGCTTGTAGATCTATTCATTTCTTCATTTTAGGAATTTTTGGTGCCAAATATGGTGATTCTTGAGCATGACATGCTCTTAACTCAATAAGTCGCCCTTTCAGACCTTATGCGGGGTCTTGAGTCATAAAAATGTGGTCTTGATGCTTAGTAGTACTCCATGCATGTTATAGAAGGTCTTAAGGCATAATGATATCGAGATTTTGTGTATTTAAGCACTTAATGGACATGAAAAGTCATATAGTTGGAAACTTTATGACTCTTGATGGTATTTTACCCTTGGATCTTCAATTGGACGTGTTATGTCAGAGAAATAAGCTCTTAATAGGTTAAGAAGGGGACTGCTGCGTAGGATGGGCATATAGAAGGGTACACTATGCATACGTAGATCTAGCCCTGATGCCTCGGATAGCTTGTACGCCTTGCGTACCTACGGAGTATGCCCTTCGTATGAAGCCTAAGTCGACTCGGCTGAGTTGACTCAGTTGTGTTGAATCGTTTAACTTGTTGATTTTGACCAAGGGTATTTTGGGAAAATGGATTAATCTAAAATGGGTAATGTTTTGATATTTAGGATTTGGGTTGAGCCAGTACTTGAGAGCAGAGTATTGATCAGCTATTCGTCAAACTGTGAGGTGAGTTTTCCTCACTGTACTTACGGGTCGAAGGCACCATGTAACACCCCATTTATTAAATAAATAAATAAATAAATAAATTGATGAGTGTATAGTAGCCCTAAAATCAATAATTTATATTGTAAGGTGTTGATCTTGGGGGTTAATGGTTACAATTTTAGAAGTTGGGGGTTAAAAGTGCAAGTTCTGGAGTTAATTTAAAAATGATTTCAGAAGTCAGAGTGCGTTTGATAAATTTTGGATTTAATTGAAATAAAATCATGAAGAGAGGGGCTGAATATTAAATAATGGATTAAAGTTGAAAAGATTTATAGAGGCAAGGGTTAAAGTGTAAGTTGTGATTTAAATTGAAAGAAATTATGGGTGGAGGGACTAATATTGGCATAATGGGCAAATGTTTGAAATGAGACACGGGATATACCCGTATTCCATCCCCACATCGTATCCTAAAACCCTAAACCTATCTTCTCCAGCCACCATGCGCAAGTTCAGCCGCCATCACCCCTCGTGAGCCTGCTCAGTTGTCGCACCTCTACCCGTTGTTCCGACCAGACGAAGCTGCTCGCCAGAGTGCCGCCAATATGCGACTGCCAGAGACGTCGTGGGCATGAAAGGACCGCCGAGGACCGGGGAAAAACCCTCCATGTGCGTCGTTGTGCAAGTCGTCTGCGATAATGAGGCCCTCGGTAAGATTGCTCGCCACTCACCCTTTTTCTCCTTCTTTGTTTTTGTTGGTTAGACGTCGTGGGACGTCACTATGTCGCCGATGATCTTTTTAGCCACCGTTTCTGTCTTTTTCGATGGCGATAGCCACTTGAGGGGTAGCTGAATATGAATGTGATCTTGTATTCAGGCTGTTATCGGTTTGGGTGTTTTTGTATGTGAAATATCTAGCCAAAAACCCGCCACTACCACCGCAAGGTGGTGGCTGCCACCGTATTCTGCCACCACCAGCCACAACAAAGGGTGGTTGTGTGTGTGTTTTAGTGTGTGTGAGCATGTATTTAATGGATGCGAAGTTATGCATCCAATTTTGGTCGGAACCACCATTGTCGCCATTGAAAATGGTGGCTGTCGCCGCCTGCCACCAGGAACTGCCGTCGTGAGCCGCCACCGACCACCACTACCTGAGGTGGTAGTGGGTGGTGCTTGGCATAGTGAACCCCAATCGGCCCAAATGTTTGATCTGGACTAGTTGGATGGTTATTGGGCTAGAAACCCTAATTAGGGTTTAGAAAACCCTAATTTTTGGGTTGTTGGTTTGGGCCTACTGGGACCTGCGTTTGGACCAGTGGACTGAAGTTATGACTCATGCCGATTCTATTGTTTGATGACTTAGTGGGAAAAATGGACTTGATGGGTTAAGTCCTTAATGGGTTAAGTGAGAACACTTAACCCTAATCGTCATTTCATGTGGACTAGAGTATTTAAATGGGCTTTGGGTTAAGGCCCATATGAGGGTTTGGGCCCAATTTGGAAAATTGGGCCATAGTTGGGCCATTAGTGGACTTTTGTGGACCTATTGGTATTGGGTCTTAGTGGGCCCAATGGGCTTGAGTTATTTATGGACCTAATTGGTGGACCATATTTGGACCTAATATGTGAAGGTTGGTCTTAAATCCTAATGGGGTAAATTGTGGGTTTGGCTCAGTGTTAGAAGTCGGAGTGCAGCAGCAGCATTTATAGGATCTGTTCGCCACCCGAGGTAAGTCTTCTCACTATACTTACCTGTGTGGTGACTTGTTTGTGACCGGTGGGTCTTATCCGTGTTATTGACCGGAGGGTCTTATTTACACTATTGACCGAAGGGTCTTATTATGTGATATTAAGACCGGACCGGAGGGTCCAACGAGTTGTGAGACCGAATGGTCCTCACTGAGATCGGACCGGAGGGTCCAACGAGCTGTGAGACTAGAGGGTCCTCACTGAGAACGGACCAGAGGGTCCAACGAGCCATGGGACTGGAGGGTCCCACTAAGACACATAGACCGGAGGGTCTTATAGAGTTATAGCCTCGAGTGGCTAAAGTGTTGTATGCGGTATTTTGGGGAACTCACTAAGTTTCGTGCTTACCGTGTTATGTGTTATGTGTTTCAGGTGCTTCTCAGAATCACGGGAAGGCGACGACTCGATTGTACACACGAGATGAAGAGTTATGTTTTGGAGGATCCTAGATTATTAATCAAACAATTATGGATTTATGTTTTGTTAATTTGATAATTGGGGATTTTTGTGTAATGTATTATGAGAATTTTTGTGATTTAAAAATGAAAATTTCATTTGAAATTTAAGGTGTTACACACCAAGGCCGGCCCATTGGATTGATATCCTAATTTACTGTATGTTGCTATGCTATAGTGATATGTTAGATTTGTATCCTGGTATATGGGTTGTTGCTATGTTGTGGTAATCTTTTAGATCTATATGGCTACATGTATATGCTAGTTATTGATTGTTATGGTATATGTTATATATGTTGATATGTGATGGTATAGTGGGTTGAGGCAGTCTTGCTTTGTGTTGAAGGCCACGATACCCAGGGCAGTCCGGATAGACTAAAGGCCTACGAGACGAACCAGTCAGGCTGAAGACCCGGAGAGCAGTCCAGATAGGTTGAAGGCCTAGGGAGGCCGTCCAGTCATATTGAAGGCTCGGTATGCATTTTTTTTTGTTTGTTATGTTTATGTGGTGGTACTTTGGGGGAAATTACTAAGCATTGACTTACAGTTTTAGGTACTTCTGAAGACCGTGGCAAGACAAAGACGTGACCGTACACATCCTTGGTTTTATATTTATTGGATCTTGGGAGACTCTGATTTTAAATAATGTTTTAGAAACAATGGTTTTGTAAACACTTCTTTTTTAGTAAATGTGTTGTTTTGAAAAGTTTAAATTTGTTGTGATTTTTAAGATGTTACATTTTTGATATAAATATATTTTAAGATATATACAGTTAAATAATTGTTTAAAGATGAATATATCTTACTTATTTTATTTTAAAATATAGCAATATTTGGTGGTATTGTATTTTTAGAAAATTTCAAAATAGCCAAAAATCTTATTAACTTAGCCAACCTTTGCAAAAAATATCTGTTGTTTCACGAATAGTCATTGAAATAGTAAGTGATTTAGGCCACCTTCGAATTTGGTATATCACATGTGATTTCCTTTATAGACTATAAAATCATCTTATTTTAAGCTCATATCATGCCGAAGTGTGTATTTATAAAAAACCAGATTTTTTTAGATATTTTTTGAAATGGTAGATTGCTAAGAGCTACCGGAGATTTTAGGTCTTTTTTTTTCGAATATACAAGTACTTAATGAAGGACTTGTGCATCAGTGACTTTGTACATTCAAAGCTATGATTAGAACACATGTGATTTAGCCTATATTACATTCGATTTCCTCTAAAAAAAATCGAACACTTCCATTTTTAAGCTAAGATCATATATGAGCCTATCTTAGATGTATAAAACCTATTAAAATACGAATAAAACATGAAATGTACATATCTTATAAAGGTTTCTTGAGAATATTGTTTTTGAGCTATTTTAGAGAGAGAGAGAGAGAGAGAGAGAGAGAGAGTTGTTTTTTCAACTTTAAAGAGTAAGCGTTATTTCAAAATTTCAACATTTATATACTTTGGTCCATGTGCCAAAATTGAGTCGATTTCATAGCCTACCATAGTAAATTCTAAAACAATATAGGTAAAATTACATGTGACCTTAATCCCGTGCGATTTTGATGGCTAAACTTAAAGATTCGAATCATTTGTTTCTTTGTTGTTCTGTAATTGTTCAACTTTTGTCTCGACACGGGTGTTGGATTGAGAAGACGATCTCGTCGTTTGTGCACATTCCTGATATGTTGGGTTGGATTGATAGTCAAAGGGTGTTGTGTTCCAGAAGGGAGATAACTGAGAAGGGAGATAGTTGATACGGTAGCTATGACTTTAACATGATGTTCGGAGGAAAGACTTATAAAAAAAAATATTTTGTTTGATTTTTTTGTTTCGTTTTCTTTTAATTGGTTTTGTTATTAAAATTTTAAGTTTAGGAGAAAATTTGTAGTGTGGTTGCATAACCTGCTTATGATCTAGTTGTTCCTTTGTTGCTTGTCTCTCGCGGGCTTGTTTTAATGTTGTCATTGTTCCAAAAAAAATCTTAAATTTTTTGGCTAAAAATGACTAAGTTATTTAGGATTTTAGTTATTTTTTAAATTCATGTTGTTTTTCTTCAATTGGGACTAGAATACTAAAGAAATGTGGAGAATTTGAGGCATGTTAAGGGTGTGGGTGTGGTTCGACATGCAGTTTTTTTAACAACAAATTTATATATAAAAACACTAGGGGTTACAAAAAATTACAAGGAAGCTACAATGAGATTAGATAACCAACAATCCAAACTAAAATACTTTTTTTTTCTTCTATTACAAACCAAAAAGAAAGACTTTGAAACTATATCATCATAAGGTTTGGCATGCGGTTTGCTAGCTTAGTCATGACAAACACCTCGTCGGGTGTATGGACTAGGCTCAGCTCTGTAACCCAATGTCACGATCTCTTTTTCTCTCTCTCTCTCTCTCTCTCGCTCTCTCTTCCTTTACTCCTATTGTTTTTTTTTTTTTTTTTTTTTAATTGAAATTTCAAACATCTAAACACCCACAATAAACACTTCAACCATTTTATGTGATTGACCAATCTATTCACCGATTGTTTACCATTATGGTGGTATACTAATGTTTCTCCACAACATCCACATCCACAATCACAATTCTAATCTGACAATGAATTTAGTCCCTTCGATTTTGTGTCTCAAACTCAACCCGATTTTTTTTTTCCAAAAATCAAGTTGAATCTGACATCATATTCATTCGAGTAAAAAATGGGAACCAGTAGAAGTGATGACATTGACATATGCATGGGTTGATGTATCCAAGGATCTGAAAGTGGGTAGAGACAAAAAAAAAATGTAACATCCCAAAGTAAGAATCAAGAGTTCAGTGGGTAAAAGTGTAAGTTTGGAAGAGAGGAACTCAGTGAGTAGGAGCTGCAACTCGTCGAGTCTAAGCGTGTGCCGGGCACATGTTAAGTGACCGGACTCGCCGAGTCCGTGTTGGAATGAGAAACCCTAATTCCTGGGGTTTGCACCCTATATAAGGAACCTTAAGCCCCACCCCATCCTCTTTAGCACCCCCTTTGATGTCCAGAAGCTTTCCCCATCGTTTCCAAACCCTAATTTGAGAGTGAGAGGGATTTAAGTGTGTTGTGGAGCTTGGAGAAGAAGGATACTTGAAGCAAGAGTTGGTGGGATCATAGAGGAGCGAAGTGGATCTGAATTCCTTGCTTGTTGGCATCAGATTAAAGGTAAAAAGCTGTTGCCTTGACTTTGTTGTGCTTAGATTGTTCATGAATGAAGTTTTAGGGCCAAATTGTCATATATGAGTCTCTTTTCGAGTATTGGGTTCAGATCTGTGGTTGCTACTACAGATCTAGACTGGTCTTGACTCATGAATCTGGAAAGTGATAGCTTTGGGGGTTGATTGAGAGTGTCCTTGCCTTAAACCTTCATTTTAGCTTGATTAGAGCTTGTTGAGCCTTGCATGTAAAGTTGGAAACTTTACGTGTGGATCTGGCCCTAGGAGTCCAGATCTATGTATTGGAAGCAATGGAATGGCCTGTGATCGTCTGAATGAAGATATTTCGTATGGACTCAGTGAGTCTGGGAGATGACTTGGCGAGTCGGGCTAGATATCAGACTTGAGTCGCATAGTGACTCGGCGAGTCACATGGGTAGACTCGACGAGCTGTATGATGATGGGCAGGAACTCGACGAGTCGGAATAACAACTCGGCAAGTCTGTTGAAGATTGTCTTGGACTCGGCGAGTCTGTTCTTTGACTCGGCGAGTCTGGTCGTAGGACCCTAACCTTTTCTGGTTGAGCTATGAATCGGTGAGTCGAGGGATGACTCGGGGAGTTGAGTAGGAAGGGACTTAGAACTTGTTGGACTCGGCGAGTCTTGGGGCGACTCGGCGAGTTGAGTCGTGACATGGGAGTTTCTGAGCATAGGAACTCGATGAGTCAATGGGTTAACTCGGCGAGTAGGGTCAACTAGGAAGGTTGACTTTGACTTGGACCAAGGGTTGACCAGTTTGACTTCCAAGGGTATTTTGGTAATTATTGGTGTTTATTAGTTTTGGTTATTTGGCAATGATCAGTGGTGGAGTTTGTGCTGGTGGTCGGAGCAGCGTGGTCCTATTTCTTCAAGTCGGCAGTTGCAGGTGAGTTATCCTCACTATATCGACAGGGTCTAAGGCACCAAGGCCGACCCTTTATCGGATGAGAATCCGAGTAGTTGTTTGTTATGTTATTGCTTTGCTATGTCTGCATCTTGGTAGTTAGGATGGTATATGTTAGAGACCTGGTTAAGGTCGGTATCCTGGCATATAGGATGATGCTATGTTAGTGACCGGTGGGGTTGGTATCCTAGTTAGGATGTTGCTTTGTTATGTGATCTACTAGATCGGTTGATTAGTCGTGAATTAATATATGATTATATGTTTATGTGCACATGGTTTTTGGACTGGGGTTGGGTTGAGGTGGGTCCTGCTTTATGTTGTAGGCCAACATACCCAGGGCGGACCGGTTAGACCGAAGGTCCGGCGAGCGGTCTGGATAAGCTGAAGGCCCCAAGAGGGCGGACCAGACGTGCCGAGGCTCGAAGAGTGGACCAAACAGACTGAAGGCCCGGTGCGGGCGGACTAGTCATAATGTAGACTCGAAGAGAGAGTGGACTGGGTGGACTGAAGGCCTGGTGCAGGCAGACCAGTCACACTGTAGACTCGATATGCATGGCTGTTCTTTTTATGACATGATATGATATGTGTATGGTATTGTGGTTGGTATTTTGGGGGTAACTCACTAAGCTTTCGGGCTTACAGTTTCAGTGTATTGTTTCAGGTACTTCAGGAGATCGTGGCAAGGCGAAAGCGTGATCGTACCGCTCCTCCGTTTTATGTTGATGTTCTGGGATACTCTGATAATAAAAGAATTGAAAACCTTTTTGTAATAACTTAATGAATATGGATTGTTTTGAAAAGTTCAAATTGGTTGTAAATTTTTATGGTGTTACAAAAAACATGACCGTTTTTGGAGACGAGTTCTAAAAAGGTCCAACAAAGAAATGAAGCTAGGAGATTATAGTACAAAGAGCAAGTGTAATCGAAATTTGTGGTTGCAAAATCCTAGTATCACTATTCATCTATATAATTTCTAGCTTTTTGCTAGTTTCTTAATATATATGTTGTCGTTATTAAAATCATGTTGCGTTTTGGAATTTCGTTTTTAAGTGGTTGTTGTGTTTGTTTTTGTAAGTTTTTAGGTTTTTTTTATTTCATGCTATGTTTTTTTTTAAGTTTTAATGTTTTTAGTTTCATGTTATGTATTTTTAATTTAGATTAATGAAATTGAAGTTTTTTTATTTAAATTGTTGAGAAAAAATAAGTATATAATGTCATGGTTACCACTCCTTATGTCTTGTAAAAATTTATGAATTTGCAGTATAAATAAGGTGAAACTTATAAGTAGGGAAAAAATATGTTATGGTAGGAAAAAAATATGATAGGGTGGCATGTCACCCTCCAATATTAAACAATAGTCACTCCCTCATTCAAGAAGTACAAATGTTTAGGAACTCTCGCCTCCCACCCTACACCTCATCAAGCTCATCTAGGGATGTTATTTGCGTCGGATCGGATCGAATCAACCTGAACCCGAATAACCTGAAAACCGAATAAGGGTAATTGCATGAACCGAAAACCGAACTGATTAACCAATACGAGTTTGGTTTGGTTCGGGTATTAATCAGTTCGGTTCGGTTATTACCCGAATAACCCGAATAACATGTACCAGATGATTAATGACCTAATATAACCGAAAAAACACCAAATAAACTGTATTAGGATTATATAACTTGAATAACCCGAATAATAGAATAACAATGTATTTTTATACATCAACATAAAACATTTAAAGACTAACATAATACAATAACAAATTGAAATAATAACATTTACGTAGTAGATTAAGATAATGAGAATTTAATTTACATGAGTTTCTTGAGTTGGAGCCTAATTTCGATGACTAGATAAAGTAAGAATTCATGAATCCTTAGAGACAATAGGAACGATCGATTTTTTAGAGTCTAAAACAAGAGGAATGATCGACATAAGTGATTTCGAGTTTGGAAACAAATGAGAAGATTGATCGATTTTGAAACGACCAGAACAAGGGTAGGGTTTTTTCTGTTACGAACGACAAAGACAAAACTGTGAATCGTGATTTTGATTTCTGACGATGGGACAAGGAATACTTATTCAGGTCAGGTATTTAAAACCAAATAAGCTCTTATTTTGGTAACCCAGGACAAATAACTCTAGAACCGAAGAAGCATAATATAGATACCCGAAATCCAAATCGAATTAGTTATTCATGCCTAATTCGGTTCGGTTCGTGTTTCCAGACCAAATTCTCATCACTAGGCTCATCTATTCTTATTTATACAAAAAAGTACATACCGACACTTCGGCTATTGGGCATGGTTTGCCTGCATCCGCAAGCACCCTCTGGCACTTTCAAGAGAGAGAACATGAGAGAAAGAGGAAAAGAAAAGGGAAGGCCGTCCACTGAGTATCTCCATGGTGTTCTACCCATCCTATCCTGAATGCAGTGTATACACTGGAACATCCCCAAACACCGAAGGAACTCCTTCGAAGAATAGTGTGTCATATAGCCTTACAAGATATCTACAATTCTTATTAATTACTATAACTGTATGTAAGCTAATATATTATTTAGAACAACAAATTAAAATAATAACATCGACGTTATGTGTTAGCTCAATTGACAATACTTTCGTCACGTAATCCAAATTTTGGCGTATTGCATTTGAAAAACTTATTGAATTCTAGAAGATGATATCATAATTTGGCGCAATAGGTTTGATAGTTTGAAAAGTACAAGTTGTAAATAAAATGTTAATGTTTGCTTGTAATTTTATTATTGACATAGAATTTAAAAAGTGGCATAACTCGATGATAATCTAACGAACGTTGGTATGCATGACACATTTGGTCTACTTGACGTTATTATTATTATTATTTAAATATTCTTTTTGGATGTTTTGACCAATTTGGTCAATAAGTTCCTTAATACTATTTTCACTGGGAAGTTTAAAACATCAAATTGTGCATACTTTCGAGTAAAAAATAAAAAATAGGTTCAATAATATATCAATAAATGTATATATAATTTTCACTTAAATAATAAACTTTGTTGCTATTATTGGTTTTTGAATGCGCGATTCTTTGCTTTGCTGTGCTAAGGGGTATAGCTGCATTTTTATGTATTAATCTAATGACTTTGCTGCCTTTATTTTCTTGGGATATTGAGTAAATTTTAATTTTATTCGTATTTAGTCTATGAATATGTTTTTTGTTTGGTTTATTTTTGAATTATTTGAAATTATTCATATTTTATCCTTACGACCGATTACTGGTCATAACTGTATAATGTGAGCACTTTCAAATAATTCATGGATAATCAATTACAAAAAAACATTTGATGATTAAATATAAACAAAATTAAAAGTTTGTTACTCTTTTAAGTCATTATCCATTTTTATAATTATCCTTTAATTTATTTTGCCAATTGGTAGCAATTATTTAAATTAATAATTTTGATTTATGTCACTACATTTGTTTTGCCTTGTATTTGTAAGGAATAGTACAAAATAGAATATGTACCACATAATCATGTTGTAGTTAATGACTTTAATCCTATGAGATAAACTTTTAGTGAAAGTTTCTTTCTTCATTTCATGTTTTATGTTTCTATTTATAATTATAATTTTATAAGTTATAATGGAACATTCTTTATCCAACTACATATTGTAATAATTCACGTAATATATATATATATATATATATATATATATATATATATATATATATATATATATATATATATATATATAGAGAGAGAGAGAGAGAGAGAGACAGAGAGAGAGTTATGTTCATATGTAAATGATAAATATTGTGTGACCGTATGACCAATTGTAGACCAATCACCGTTTAGGGGCAATTTAGTCATTTTGTACAACATCATTATATTTCCAACTTATCAATTAATTAAATAAAACTAATTAAAATCCTATAATTAAGGAATTTAACTTATAATCACAACCTTACCTGCCGTTATTATCTTTGTCGCAACCATCATCTTTATCGGTTGTTTTCATCTTCATCGACTACAATCACCACAGATGCCACCATCATCATCACATCCATCACAATCCATGCCACCACCATCTTTCTAAAATCCTTATACCTCAAACCCCAATAGTCCATATGTATCCTTCAACCATCCTGCAACGCATCAGATAAATCGCAAAAACAAAAAACTAGGGCTTATCACGACTATAGTATGCATCATTAAATTAATCAACAGAAGCATCACAAAGGTAAAAACTAATCTTTGTAGCTTAAGCTTGCTGATAAGGCATCATTCTTGAAGCTTTTTACAAACGTTCATGTATTAGTCACTCTTATATCTACCACCACAAAGGTAAACAAAAAAAAAAGGGGGGGGGGGGGGGGGGGACTACCATTGGTTTCTTGTTTTCCTTTCAGCTGTAACTTTGATGATTTCAACTTTTTTTTAGCATTTTTATGAATCGATTTTTTTATAAAAACTCTATGTTTTATATTGAAATTTCTATAATTTGGTCTAGAGCCTAGACCTTAGTGTAAAGCCAAACTGCCCACCATGTGTATGATAAAATGTCCAGGAAAATCTTATCATTGCCTAACATCTATATGATCATATTCTAGCATAATTTCATTAAAGCACAATTTCCCAACATGTTCTTGATTAAAGTACTGGAAATATCTTTATGGAGTACTAGGTGTTTAATCATTTATCACCAATCTTTATCTTTTATTTGTTATATATTTTGATCAAAAGCATGACAAATGTTTTGGTTTTCAAACATGGTGGAAAAGTGAAGTTGAATTCTAGTTTAATGTCTTTTTCGAAGTTAATCATGAAGAGCAAGTAGATGCATTATATGGTAAGTTTTTTTATATCCCTATGTTTTATAGATGTTTATTTGTAAGCTTTCATATATTACTCTTGAATGATACTAGCTATGGAGCTTCTTTTGTCATTAGAGATGCTGATAACGAGAAAATCATAAACCTCCATGAGGCATTTAATAAATTCACTTAGCATTTACTTTTACCTTTTAATCCTAACAATGGATTTAAGATTCTGATATGCAAATGTGAGGTGAAATGAAACCAGGTACCCAACAGGAACAATGACGTGCAATTAGCTATTTTTGTAGAAAGTGAATTTCTAAGTCAACAAGTGAATTTCAAAAAGAATTTTGGCATTTTATTGGAGGATAATAGTATTGATCATTGATTTGTATTTTTAATGTAATTAAAGGTTGAAGTAATCAAAAGATATATGAGTATGTTGCTCGGCTAAGAATAATTTGCAGAGGACATGGTAAAAATTTCATTAGAAATTTCATTTCTATGTGAACTGTGGTAGAAAAAAGGAACTATGAATACGATAATATATGGATTTGTTTCACGCATTGTAAAAGAGTAAAAAAAAGAGAAGCAGGAGAAGAAGAAGAAGGAGGAGGAGGAGGAGGAGAAGAAGAAGAAGAAGAAGAAGAAGAAGAAGAAAAGGAAAAAGAATAAAGGGATTTGATTTCTTTTTGGGTTGCCATCTCAACACAAATGCCATGACAATTAAATTCCCCAAATATATTTTGCAGTTGTTTGAATTTGAACCAGAGGACTTGCAATTTGATAATCAAAAGGAAGGGATGCAATGTTATTGGTATTCTTTAAGAATGTATACTGCAGTATTCTTTAAGAATACATACAACAATATTCTTTAAGAATGCATATTCTTTTAGCATGTATTAGCAAGTTTTCAGAATGCATCAACAAATTATAATCTGATTTGTATAACTTCATTTTTGTATGATTCTCAGTGAAATATATATGAATTTTCAATATGATTTAATAATCTTTTGATGCAGTTTCTTATTATTTAGAGTAACAATCTTATTCTTTTAGATTGTTTAATTTGCGCTAAATATCTTGTATAAATTCGCATTCTTTAAGAATGTATACGTAATATCAACAAAATGAACAAAAAGAATGAAGGTATTCTTAAAGAATTTCCAATATGTATAAATTATTATACCATATTTTTAAAGAACGGACGAACAATAATCAATTTTTTTAAAAAAAAAATCTCCATCTGATTTAAAGGATACAAATTTCCTGAACTTTTGGTTAATATTCCTTAATGTATGCATTTTCCTAATTTGTTTTTAAATAAAATGTCCAGTTTACCCTTATTGGTTATTTTTATACTTGAAATAATTAAATTTTTCCAATTAATTACCATCATGCCACTATTCATCTTAACCATTTATTCTTATAATCCAATGGTCAAAAAATGATCATACACTCACACTATATTTGTTGTTCACATTTAATCCTAACCCTATATATATATATATATATATATATATATATATATATATATATATATATATAGGGTTAGGTTATTTTGTTTTTACTAACTATTCTATGCCAGAATGCACAAATCTAGACCAACGGATGGAATTCATCAATGTACATGATTTGAGAGTGTATGATATTACAATGGGGTAACATGTACCATATAATCATACAAATTTTATTAAAAAGGTATTTTGGACAATTAACTACACTTATAAAAGGAAATTTTCGGATATTTATGGATAATTAATTCTCCTAATTTTAAAAATATGAATTTTTTTAATTAATTCAATTTTAATTCTAACATAATTTGTAAACATAACTGATTTTATTCTGTCAGAATATCTTTTTAGTTAGAATGATGCTCTTTCAGAATTTTATTCTATTAGAATATTATTGAAGAATAACAAAGTTTTTGAATCTGAGGTTGGAAAATAACAACATTCTAATATATTCTTATACATCCAAACGTAAATACAAATTCATACATATTCTTACAGACTAAAAGTCTTATACATTTTAATATAATTATACATATTCTAAAAGAATATTAACAAAAATGAATAAAATTCTTAAAAAATAACAACATTATTAAAATATGAGTATGTTCAAATTTTATTCATTCTTCAAGTTATTCCTATTAGGTCTTCAACACATTCTTCCAGTCATTCCTATCACAAATACAACAAAAACTAATAATGGTTAAAAACATGTTGCTTGCAATTAACTATCACTTTATATATTCTGGTAGAATACATAAAATATATTCTGGCAGAATACATAGATTTTATTCTGACAAAATATATTCTGACAGAATACCTAGAATACATTCAAAAGTATCGCATTTACTGCTAATATAATTTTAGATTCCAAATACACAATAACAAGGGAGAATAGAAATTGGAATTCAAAATCACATAATGAACCAAAATAATACACAAGATGAGTAGCTTTCACCAATCTATATTGGCATATGATATTAAGCCTTTACTATGTTGGTATATGAAATCAAACAAAATTAATTCATTGTGTTGTCATATGAAATCAACCCCATCAGTATATACATAGAATATGGAAGACTACATAGTATACATTCTGGCAGAATATTGCACATACTTTCTTTGCTTGTGCTTCTTCAATGGTTTACGTATAAGTTACAAATCAACAACACAATTACTTACTCAATTTTCATGAGATGAGATAACATAAATTAATTTCATGATCATTCTTTTAATTAGGCCTATTGAAATTATATATCCATATGATGCGAGAATTGAACCAAACAAGATTAGTGCACTTTACACAAACATAAATTGATAATTGAACCAAACATAATTGAAAGGTAAACAACTATTTGAAAAAGTAACAACCAAAACCATTACTCAAAATATAAGAACTATCTAAACTCAGTAACAATTCACTAAGGACCATAGAAAAGAGTTTTTAATGGACAAGTGACAAATTACAAAGTAAATCTTCATTTAGGCATTTAGTCGAACACTTGGTGTGCAGAAAAAAAAAAGACTTGGATAACTAAAAACACTTCCTAAGAAACTTATATTATTATCAACAAATAAATGGTCTGACTGAAATCTATCAAAAGAGTTAAATATATAATTTAAATTCAACAAAAATAATCGATTAGAACCCAAAAATCGCAAAAACAGAGGCTTTAATCTGGAGAGAAATTGTAAAAGAAAGATGATGTTTTTTTCAACCCTTTGAATCGACTTACCAGATGGCCGAAATAGAGGCTATATACGAGATTGAGAGGATCACAGGTGAGCTTTTGTTTCAGCGATTGAAACTTTTTTGGGGTCGAGGTCGACTTCTGTGGGGATGGTAATGAAGGGACGATGGTTGTTGAAGAACAAACACCCACGATGAACAAACACCAGTGAATTGGGTGGGGATGGAAGCACAATCACTTGATTTGCTGAAGTGAGAAAATTGAAGATGGAAAAAAAGGTATCGACGATTTGGAGGAAGCTAGGGTTTATAAAAATATTGCAGATTTCATTTAATGATTTTCCAAAGATACAAGATTTAATTTTGGTTTAAAAAGATAAAATGACCAAGCTACCCTTATTCCTAAAGTTAATGATTTATATTTTTCTAAAATCTCATTGGTCCTTTCAAGCACACAATACTTGTCAAAAACATTTGAACCTAACTCTCTCTCTCTCTCTCTCTCTCTCTCTCTCTCTATATATATATATATATATATATATATATATATATATATATATATATATATATATATATATATATAAACATTACGAACTGTTGCACTATTTATGACGAAGCGTTGTTACTGTAACATTACTTGTGCTCATTACAAAACATCCGTTAAAAGCAATAGACAAAATTGCACAAATGGTCCCTGTGGTTAGCTGAAAAATGCCACTTTGGTCCAAAAAGGTTTTGACTAGCACCAGAGGTCCAAACTTTTCATTTTGTTGCAAGTTTGGTCCAGTTTTCTATAAACTTTTTCATAATGACTATTTTACCCTTGTTACTTTCTTTTTCTATTTTTTTTATTTATTTAAATGCTTTTTCTGATTAAAAGAAAAATAAAAATCTCTCTCGCTCCCTCTCCCTCTCCCTCTTCCTCTCTCTTTCTCTCTCTCTCTCTCTCTCTCTCTCTCTCTCTCTCTCTCTTCTCTCTCTCCTTACTTTACTGTGTTGTCACAAACACTCAAACCTAATTTGTGATTATACCAGAGATCTGGAGGATCATTGATGATCTCATTTTGATGCTCCTGGATCCCGATTATCTCTTCTAAAAGATTTTATCAGAAAACTTCACCAGAGTTCATTCAATCTCGCTGGAGATACCATTATTTTCTGATTTTTCTCTCTGATCTTTTTCAGTCTAAATAAAATGTCAATGTGTGAGTTCACACAGATACTTCTGTAATTGGTTGCCCGAGAGTTTCATTTGACAGAGACCTAGAAACGACTTCCCGCCTCTTTGATTTCATCTTCAAGTGTTTAGCTCTCAATCACAACACTCTCCCGACGAAAGGAACTGCAGTCGAGGAACACAAAGCCATTAAGCTTCTAGCTGAAAAATCAAACAATATCCTAGTTCAAATCAAACCACCCTAAGCACCAATCGTTTGTATTTCTCAGTCGATCGAACCCAAGTTCAAGTACTCGATCCAATTATGTTCATCAACAGGTCCGGTCATGGCATCGTTCTCCACCATCATCAACGACTCAAATGGGCGTATTCGAAGAACCCCTAAATCAACAAATTGTAGCATATAAACATACTGATCTTACCCTTAGATGATTTTGACGAGACCTAGCAAGGTAGTAGTGGTTGTCGTTGGAACTTCCCCAGCAGCTGTGGGAGGCGGCGATGGCAGCCGATGGTGATTGAACTCACGACAACAACATCGATCGGTGGCAGCTTTGCCTCTTCCTTCCTCTTCTTCGGTTGTGAACAACGAGTGGAGAGAGTGAGAGGTGACACCAGTGATGGATGGTTTATGGTATTCGAAGGAGGAGGTAGATTAAGATGGTGGTGGCAGGCAGCGTTCCCAACTGCCCGTCGTGCGCTGTTTTGATGCTTGTCGACGAGAAAGCAAGTGAAAGGAGATGGGGACGGCGGACGGAGGAAGCAGTAACTTTGATCGATGGTGGGGTGTTTGGATTGTTAAGTATTAAGAGAGAGAGAGAGAGAGAGAGAGAGAGAGAGAGAGAAGAGATCCTTTTTTATTTTTCTTTTAATAAAAAAACATTTAAATAAATAAAAAATAGAAAAAGAAAGTACCAAGGGTAAAATAGTCATTATGAAAAAGTTTATAGAAAACTGGACCAAACTCGCAACAAAATGAAAAGTTTGGACCTCTGGTGCTAATCCAAACATTTTTGGACCAAAGTGGCAATTTTCAGCTAACCACAGGGACCGTTTGTGCAGTTTTGTCAAAGCAATATCAAGAAATATAAGGAAGAGATAGTTCCATCAAAGCATAATTAATGACACATTAGCTACGAAATGTCACTACTAAAGGTAATTGCATTTGCGTCGACTCCTGGTTCCTTTAGCTATGACATATGTCGTTTGTTATGCCCTTAAATCTTGTAGTGAAAGCAAATATATTTTTTAAATCTAAAAAATTAAACCCTAACCCATATAAAATAATATAATGAAATTTATTAAGAAGTCATGAAATTAAAAACATATCAGTGTGATTACCGATTAAAAAGAATTTCTTAAGGATTAATGACTTAAAATGGTAACGACCTTTCAATTTTGTTCACGTTTAGTCATTAAACTTTTTCCATACGTGATTTACCATTGAATTATTTGAAATTCTTCACATTTTGGGCTTGTGACTAGTTGTAACCGATCATAAGGTAAAATGTAAACAATTCCAAATAATTCAACGTTTAATCAAACATGAAATAAATTCCAGTGACTAAATGTGAACACACTTTAAAGTTCATTACTCTTTCAAGTCATTATTCCTATTTTCTTTTACATGATTTTGAACACTTTGTATTTGTTGTCCGGTCTCTCGCTTCCCACAATCCCACTGGCTCTTCTTTTTTTAATATATTGATTTTTGTTCTAAAAAAAACTAAAATAACAAACTTCTCGATCTTTAAATTTAAGTCCTTTCGAGTTTGGATAACCGATAAACACTTTTTAAATGTTTACCGAAACCCTTTATTTTATATAATCGCTAAATAATAACAGTTTACTTACAACTCACATACACATGGGCTAGTTCTCTACTATTCGCATTGATAACTCTTTTTCGCCACATATTAAACCAATAAGAACTATGACATTGAGATAACGTGACACTGTGAGGTATGGGGAAACAAATATCGTCTAGTGTTTTCCCATTGCTATGGACTCTTTCACAGTGAAAAACTACTGTATTTTTTGTCTTTATCAATTTTAGTAATTTATTATTAAATCATATGTACACTTTGGCTTACCTTATTTAACCTCACAAATGGTTAAGTCAAGAAATAAAGTATGAGGCACTGATTTCAACAATATTGCATTATTTAACCTCCATGCGTGCCATTTCATAACAATATCTCTAAGGTACGCATGCCACCTCACAAATGTTTAACTTGAGAAATTAAGTCTAAGGTAGTGATGTCAACAATATTGCTTCATGATCTAATCACCAACAACACTTCTTCCGATTTCGTACATTTTAATCACTCATGGATACATGTTGTCTTTGCAAGCTACATCAATACATAACATAGTATGAAAACAATTATTCTTCGTAGTAATAACATGGAAAACACAATCCGTGAAAAAATGGTTCTTTTGCAAGTTTGTATTTGACAGTAAAGTCTTTAGAAATTCAAAAACATTTGAATTAGCGAATGAATAATTACTTTTTGTGATGTCATGTACTTCGAAGATATCAAAAGAACCTTAATTGTAGTAATTTAGTGGTCCTTTCCCATTGACGCTGAACAAGTGGATGATATAAAGTCTTTGAATTTATAATGGGGGCATTGGAAAATAAGATCACAAATTCGTGGTCACATTTATGAGTTCAATGACATTTGAACTTTCAACAAAGATATTAGAAAATTAAACCGCAAATTCATTATATAGATGGTTATTATGTGTTGGTGTTTGAAAGTATGGTTTTGAGAAATGGTCCTAGAATAACTTTATTATCATACATAAACATTCAATTAAACAGTATATGAATAAAAAGTTCAAATATATAAATTATAATCGGTAACGCAAAGCCTCATTTTATAACACTTGGATTTTACAATTTACACAAGTGATATCATTTTTCGTCCGTTTTCGTTTTAATATTTGTTAAAATTAAGGAATTAAAGTCGGATGACTATGATATCCTATGAGATTTAAGCTTTTACTCTTTGGGTTAGGTCTAACTTTTAACTTCTGACAAGATTGGGGTAACACATGTAACTTATCTATAACTACAAGGGACTAAGTTGAAATCTACCATCACAGGACCATTGACCAAAGTCCAAAAAGACTTCGAGAAGATAGGGTCAACACCCCACCAAAGCACATACGTCAGTCAATCAATTTTCTACAAAAAAATATTACTATAAATCAATCCACGTCGTAAAGATTACGAATGAATACGTAAAGAAGATCAACTCTTCAACCTCGATTCCTGCATTCCAGCATATGAACGACTTCAATTCAAGAACCCAAGTTGGAATTTCCAGATTTTGGTATTTTTCTCTCTCAGGTAATTCGTCGAACACCTGGTGTGCAATTGTTTCCGTTATTTTTGGCATATTTAATTGCGTGTTTTGTATGTCTATTTCCCACAATTGTACAAATGGGATGCTTTTGCTTTAAGCTTCCGGAAATGGGTTGCTGTTGTTAACGAATTTGTTAATTAAAGTTTCCCTTTTGCGAAGCAATCATCGTAAATTCTTATTTGTCTCCTTTCATGTCTTTTTTGGTAGGAAGTACATAAAATTTGACTAGATAAAAGTGACCTTATCTTGCTGGGTTTTGCTATATTTGGGGGAACAAGGAGTTCTTCACTTCTTTAGCTCTCTGGTTAAAATTCATGCTTTTGTTCGAATTCATCTGGGAAATACATATAAAAAAGACTGGATTGAGTGGATTCTTGGAAGTTTTTTGTGATAAGAAACCGAAATGAATGATGCTCAAAGTAGTCTGCCTCCGTTCATCGCGAAAACCTACGAAATGGTCGATGATCCGTTAACTGATACGATCGTATCATGGAGTCATAACGATCGGAGCTTCATCGTTTGGAACCCACCTGAGTTTTCCGGCGAATTGCTTCCAAGATACTTCAAGCACAATAATTTCTCGAGCTTCATCAGACAACTCAACACATATGTAAACTCATCTCTCATGACTCATTACCTTTCATGGGTTTCGTTTCAGTTTTCCTAATCGTTAATTAACTTCGTTTTACGCGTTTAATCTTTTAGGGTTTTCGGAAAATCGATCCAGAACAATGGGAATTTGCAAACGAAGACTTCATTAGAGGTCAACCACATCTCTTGAAGAACATCCATAGAAAAAAGCCCGTTCATAGTCATTCGATGCAGAACCTCTATATCCATGGAGCTTCTTCATCTTCTATCGCTTCTCCATTAACCGAATCAGAAAGAATTCGATACAACGAGGAGATTTACAGGCTGCATTACGAGAAACAATCGTTATTATTAGAGTTTCAAACGCAGCAACAAGAACAAAACGAGATCGAATCAACGGCACGTGGGTTGACAGAGCGGATAAAAGCCGCCGGAAAAAACCAAAAAGATCTCCTCTGTACTTTGGATCAAATTCTGCAAAAACCATTCAATACATGCGATTTTGCCCCTCAAGTCCCCGATAATAACGATCGTAAGAGGCGACTTTCTGCTGAACCTCACAACGATCAGTCATGTCCTTGTAACATCCCGATCTCCGAGACGCTAACTACAAACACCCTTTTGGCGCTGGATCTAGAATTGGTGGAGCAATTAGATTCTTCACTTATGTTTTGCGAGAAATTATTGACGGAAGTTCAGGAGACTCTTGACCGGAAAAAATGGCTGCCGGAGTCGGACCAGGAACCTGCAAGTTCTGAACTGAACACGGTGGCCGGAAGCGAAGAAGAAGAAGGAAGTGGGAAAAGGGGTATCGAACATGTGAGTGTTAATGATGGGTTTTGGGAACAGTTTTTGACTGAGAATCCTGGTGGTTCGACGACGGAGAATGACCGGAGGGGATTAGATCAGTATGGGAAGTTTTGGTGGAATATGAGGAGTGTAAATAGTCTTGCAGATCAAATGGGGCACCTTGCTCAAGCAGAAAGAACGTAAAATTATAGTCTATGGATAATTTTTGTATAATTGTTTTTCATTTTTGAAGATTTATCTTGTTTCCCAATAGGGTGTTTATAGATCTTGATGAGGTTTTGTAGGAACATTTCCTATTGTTTTTTTTTTTTTTTTTTTAATTTGATTTATGTAAATAAATGGGTGTTTATAGATCTTTTTGCTATATCCTTATTTTGTTACAATTTATTTTGTAATTATTTTAAATTAACTTTTTTAATATTATTTTATTGTTTTATTTTATTTTATTAATTTTCCTATAGTATTTAAATATAATCTACTATAATAAATGAAGGTTTTTTGCTACATGTCCTTTTTTCCTTCATTTAGACACATGACATTTTTTAGAATTTTTAAATTTTCTATTTTCCACTTGTCATTTTATTGTATTTTTCATTTTATTAAATTAAAATTCTACATTTAATATATAAGGTAATATATATGTAAGGTATTTATTAAAAAGGGTTTATATATGTAATGTATTCAACACATTAAAGTCTTATTAATTTTAAAAATTCAAAAAAATTCTCATTTTTCTTATAAATTCAAAATTTTCAAATTGTTAAAATTTTATATTTAATTTTTTAAATAAACTCATGTAATACATGGGTCTCACACCTAGTATTATAATAATTAATAGATATCAATTTTATTAATAGATTTACATTCTAATATTAAAATTCTTAAACTAAAACCCTTTATTTCCTTTGTTTATTTATTTAAATTTACAAAAGAAAAAAACATTTTAATTATAATAATATAATATTTTTTATTTTTCTTATAAATTAAAACTTTTTAAATAATTAGACCTTTATATTTATTTTTTTTGTTAAAATGACTCAAGGTAATATATGTCCCTCACAGCTAGTTTGTAATAGGGGTGAGCATTTGGACCGGCCCGGACCGAACCGGACCGGACCGGCTCTTGGACCAGACTGGTTAATGAGAATTTTGTGGACCATGGACCAGACCGGATGAGTCGTGTCCGTGTCCGGGTCCACGTCCGGGTTTTCTGGTTTTTGGACCCGTTTGGACCGATACAACTTTAATTGCTTAGAGTCTAATAAGTAATCTACATTGATGTATAATATTATAACTTGCAAAATTAATATGTTTCCGTTTCACGCCTAACTAATCTACATTGATGTATAATATTATAACTTGCAATTTGCAAAAATTAATTTTCCAAATAAAAGCAACTAACATATAAATCAAGTTCACCAACAAAAGTTAAACAATTTTAAGACAAACATACAAAAATATTACCGTAACAACAAAAATCATAGTTTAAACTTTAAAATCAATCAAACTAACAAATTTCATAAACTCATAATCTAATCTTCCATTGGCCTCTTCCCCATATCATTGTCATCTATATGTAACATATTTAAAGCTTGTGCAATCTCTACATAAACACAAATGAAAATGTTGTTAGTATTTAATAAAAATGAATAATTGTATAAAAAAAGAATAAAGATTGTAATTTTTTACCCAAAGTTATATCATCATCGTTCAAGATGTCATCAACGTTGTCAACTATCGGATTTGTAAACCTTATCACCCAATCTTGGGTGCATAACACAACTTCAACTATCAATGTCGATAAACTAGTTTGATACTCACTTACAACTCTACCACAAGTGCTAAACGCAGACTCGGAATTATAGTATAAAATAATACTAAAAAGCTGAAATATTTCAGTTTTGATAGCTCTACATTGAAATTTGTAACTCAATGAATATAATACCAAAATAAACAAAATTATAGTCTAAATTCATCTATAAATTGTAAACTAAATGTTGGAAAAAACCGTAAGTCAATCCGACTTAAAACGCATAAGTTATGGGTGTTTAAAAAACTTCACAGATTATAAAATCTTGCTAAAAAGCTGAATTTTTTCAACTTTGATAGCTCTACTTTGAAGGATTGTAACTCAGTGAATATAATACCAAAATGAACAAAATTATAGTCTAAACTCATCTACAAACTGTAAACTAAATGTTGGAAAAAATCGGAGGTCAATCCGACTTAAAACGAATGAGTTATGGGTGTTTAAAAAACGTCACAGCTTACAAAATGTTGCTGAAAAGCTGAATTTTTTCAGCTTTGATAGCTCTACTTTGAAGGATTGTAACACGGTAAATATAATACCAAAATAAACAAAATTATAATCTAAATTCATCTACAAACCGTAAACTAAATGTTGGAAAAAACCGCAGGTCAATCCGACTTAAAATAAATGAGTTATGTGTGTTTAAAAAACGTCACAAAAATCTTAATCATATCCTACCGGTTCTAAACCCGGTAAAAACAGGACCGGACCGGGAAAAAAACCGGACCGGACCGGCGAGAAATCTTAGAACCGAGAACCGGCCCGGGGGTCCAAAAAAACGGTCCGGTCCGGTTCACCGGTTCGGTCCGGTCCACCGGTCCAAATGCTCACCCCTAGTTTGTAATACAAAAGGATTTTCACTTAGACCATCTCTAATTTATTTTAATTTTTTTCCCAAAAAATAAAGTTAAAAATAAGATAAATAGTATTTCAACTCCAACACTATTTCATTTTTATCCTAATTTTACCCCCAAAAAAGTATATTCCTATTATATTACGATCTTCTAACTTATATGAATTATCATAAATAGGGACGTTCCTGAGAAATTAAATATTCTCAAAAGCCTAGGACGAACAAGAAAAAAAAAGGTCCATATCTTTATTATAACTTTTATTTTTAAATTAAAATATATAATGAAAAAATTAGGTCTTAGAACCGAGAACCGCCCCGGGGGTCCAAAAAAACGGTCCGGTCCGGTTCACCGGTCCAGTCCGCTCCATCGGTCCAAATGCTCACCCCTAGTTTGTAATACAAAAGGATTTTCACTTAGACCATCTCTAATTTATTTTAATTTTTTTCCCAAAAAATAAAGTTAAAAATACGATAAATAGTATTTCAACTCCAACACTATTTCATTTTTATCCTAATTTTACCCCCAAAAAAGTATATTCCTATTATATTACGATCTTCTAACTTATATGAATTATCATAAATAGGGACGTTCCTGAGAAATTAAATATTCTCAAAAGCCTAGGACGAACAAGAAAAAAAAAGGTCCATATCTTTATTATAACTTTTATTTTTAAATTAAAATATATAATGAAAAAATTAGGTCTTAGAACCGAGAACCGCCCCGGGGGTCCAAAAAAACGGTCCGGTCCGGTTCACCGGTCCGGTCCGCTCCATCGGTCTAAATGCTCACCCCTAGTTTGTAATACAAAAGGATTTTCACTTAGACCATCTCTAATTTATTTTAATTTTTTTCCCAAAAAATAAAGTTAAAAATAAGATAAATAGTATTTCAATTCCAACACTATTTCATTTTTATCCTAATTTTACCCCCAAAAAAATATATTCCTATTATATTACGATCTTCTAACTTATATGAATTATCATAAATAGGGACGTTCCTGAGAAATTAAATATTCTCAAAAGCCTAGGACGAACAAGAAAAAAAAGGTCCATATCTTTATTATAACTTTTATTTTTAAATTAAAATATATAATGAAAAAATTAGGTCTTGTCCCCCCCCCCCCCAACGACACCCCATGATCATACACACCCTTCTATTAATTTAGTTTTAACAAATATATAATATATATTTTTCATTACAATGATATTAAATAAATAAGATTATATTTATAATATTATAAGCTTTTGTAAAATATGTTATCGTGTTTTAAAATTTCAATATGTATTTAAATTTTTATATGAATTTGATAAACAAAGGACAAACTTTATATTTATAATTAATTAATATAATTTAATATATAACACAATATTTTAAGTATTAAATATTACATGTAAATTATTATTAGTAGATAAAA
This sequence comes from Lactuca serriola, assembly GCF_051521515.1. NCBI lineage: Eukaryota > Viridiplantae > Streptophyta > Magnoliopsida > Asterales > Asteraceae > Lactuca > Lactuca serriola. The sequence goes on along the minus strand of NC_136414.1, from coordinate 35,880,592 downwards.
TTAAACTAGAAATGTAAAATATATAAAAAGAAGAAAAACTAAAACCGACAACTTAAAGTTCATCCATATTTTAGGGGAAAAGAATAGTATAACACCATATTTGATGTTATACTATTCATTTCTCTCAAAATAAGAGAATAAATGGGATATGGTTGGAGATGAATAAGGAAGAAATTGAGAAAATAATAAAATATGAGAGTGAGTTGGAGATGCTCTTAACACCAACTTTATTAATTTTATTTTCCACATAATTTCTATTATGCTTTGTTACTTAGCACCAATTTTATTAATTATATATTTTTGATATAATTTCTATTGTGTTTTATTATATATTTGATATTTTTATAATTTTACTATTAAATATGGTATATGAGTGTAATTATTTTAAATATAGACCATTTTTGTAATTTGGATATTACAAAATACAAATGAACCATTTTTATAATTTAGTATTACACAGAAATCTTTTTTTTTTCTTTTTTTTTTATGTTTTGTTACATATTTGAGTATTTGACCATTTTTTATAGTTTTACTATTATATACGGTATATGAGTGTAATTTTATTTTACATGCATACTGTTTTCGTAATTTCGATATTACAAGATACAAATGAAGCATTTTTATAATTTTAGTATAACATAAATATTTTTTTTCATAACACGGATTTCTATTTTTCAATAAGATCAATTAATTGGTTATTTTATTTAATGCCACTTTTATGGGAACATCATACATACATATAAAGCTAGCATTTTTTTTTCTTGAATCTCATGTATTTGAAACTTCCATTTTTTTTTTCCTTTCACCACATTCATTTGAAACTCCCATGACTTTTCAATTTTTTTTATAATAATAATTATAATTTGGTAATTAGGTTAAATAAATATCAAATCTAAAGTGTATTCATATATAAACTAAATTTCAATACTAAAATAATATATTTAATTCTACATATAAGATTATGTTTTTTAACTTTTAACATATTATACTTAATTTATTAGTTTTAATATATTGTTGGATGCAAACCATTATCATTTTAAAGGTATAATTTTGACCAATTTGTATAAAATACTTAAATTATTAATTAAAATATAACATTATAAGCTCAACTTAAATATAAATTTTATTTAACTTAAACAACCCAAAAATTATTTTATAAATAGTTAAAAGTGATAAATTGTAGTGTCTTTCTAATAATGATTGTAAGTTGGTTAATAAGGTTAAATAAATATCAAACCTAAAGTATAATCATAAATAGACTAAATTTCAATTTTAAAATAATATCTTTACTTCTATTTATAAAGTTATGTCTTTAAATTTTAACATATTATATTTAATTTATTAGATTTAAAATGTTGTTGCATGTAAACCATTATCAGTTTAAAGCTATAATTTTTGAACAGTTTGGACAAAATACTTAAATTGTTAATTTAAATATAACATTATAGTGTCAACTTAAATATAAAGTTCAGTTCCACTAAAAAAACAAAATAATATTTTTTTAAATAGTTAAAAGTGATAAATTATTGTGATAAATGCAAAAACTAAATTGTAATATCATTTTAACTAAAATATTTCCTAAATATATTTATATAATCGTTAAAAATTTTCAAATAAGTAGCTTAAAATAATTTATAATAACAATACTTAAAAATAGCTCTATATAAATGGTTATATTGTTACCTTTAAAATCAAAAAATAATGTTTGATGTTTTAAATAATTATAATGATAGAAATTAAAACATTAAGCAAATAAATTTTAAAAAAATAGTTAAAAATAACAACTATAAATAATATTAAACCATATATTATATTTAATTTTATTGATGTGTAACTCGCGAGTAGAAGTCATTCAAACGATTGAAATTATGACGTTATAATAGATTTATATATTATCATATAATTCAAAATAATCAATATATTATATCAAATTAATATACGAATTATTATATCAAATTTAACAACAACGTTAGTGTTATATTTTAAAAAATATATGTTTGTAAAGACTTCAACTATATAGGTGTTTCTGCGCATTACAATGTCAACTCAAATATAAATTTCAGTTCCATTTAAAAAAACTAAAGAATATTTTGTAAATAGTTAAAATTGATAAATTGTAGTGATAAAAGCAAAAAACTAAATAGTGATCTCAATTTAACTAAAATATTTCTAAAATATATTTTTATAATCTTTAAAAGTTTCCAAATAAGTAGCTTAAAATAACTTACAATAACAATAGTTAAAAGCAACTCTATATAAATGATTATATTGTTAGCTTTAAAATAAAAAACAATGTTTGATGTTTTAAATAATTATAATGATAGAAATTAAAACATTAAGCAACTAAATTTTAAAAAATTAATTAACAATAAAAACAACTATAAATAACATCAAATCATATATTATATTTAATTTTATTCATGTGTAACTCGCGGGAAGAAGTCATTTAAACGATTGAGATTATGAAGTTATAATAAATGTATATATTATCATACAATTCAAAATAACCAATATATTATATCAATTTAGTATATACAAATTATTATATCAAATTTAACAACGACGATATTGTTATATTTAAAAAATTATATATTTGTAAATACTTCAACTATATAGGTATTTCTGCGTAACGCGCGGGCATTCGTCTAGTTTCTGTAATATTAAGGGTATATAAGGTCTCTTTTTAATTTTTTTTCAATATGGTATTATATGCATGAATCATTTAATTTCAAAAGTTACACGAGACCTATTTTTTATAATCTTGCTATTATACTATACTGGAACAATTGTTGTAATATACATACACTATTTATGTAATTAATTCTTATGTGGACAATTTTTATAATTATTTTTTATATGGATCATTTAAGTACATTTTTAATTTTTCCAAGGACCCTTTTTTTAATTTATAAATCATACAAGGAACATTTCTATAATAATTTCTTACATGAATATTTATGAATCTTAGCTTTTCCCATGTACCATTTATAACTTTATGACTTGGTAGAGCTTCTCCAACCATAAACATAAAAATTATAATGATTTAACATCATTAGATTTCATTCCAACCAAACTTTAAAATGGTGTTTTATAGAGGTCTTTCATTCTTAGCCTCTATATTTGGTGTAAAAACACAAAGATGGTGTGATATTTAAAGATTGATTGGAGTGAAAATGACCTCTAAAGCGGTGTTTTAGAGGTCAATTGGTGTTGGTCTTGCTTGACATTTTTGTAATTTTTTGAAAAAATAAAGACCTATTTTTCATTTTTCCTGAAAATGATAATTAAAGGATGGTAGTAGTGTCGTAAAACTAACCAATTATTTGCTTTTTTAATAAAATGTTATTAATTTTCAAAATATGCTATTAGAAATAGAAAAAATAAAACATTCATTTGTGTTTATATATATATATATATATATATATATATATATATATATATATATATATATATATATATATATATATATATATATATATGAAACAACCAACCATATATTAAAAAACAAGAAAAAGAACATTAAGGCCCCGTTTGATAGTTACTGACTGAGAAAGTGCTGACCGGAAAAGGTCTGTCTAGATAAGAAATTATGTTGTTTGATTGTACATTTGACTGAATGCGGTGAGTGATGAAAAATGACCATTTTACTCTGCTGTTATATATAGTGATGAATTAAGTTGCTGAATTTAATTCATGTCCTTAGATGCCTTTTATTCATGTTTTCCTTGAGTTAAAAACATATGATTTGGTAGTGGATCAATGATTTAGTGTACGTTAAATGACTTTCCTATCCCTCACAAATTCAGATTTCATAAAAGTAGAGCAATACACACAAAAAAAATTCTTAATTCATAACAATAACACATCTAAACACAATATTTCATAAACAAATTCATATTTCATAAAGTTAGAGAAATACCAAAAAAAATTCTAATTCTAATTTGTATAAGTTGAGTTTATTATGTTGATAGATTGGAGATGGACTGGGGAAAAACCCAAAATACAAATGAGAGGAGATTTGATTCCCCGCATTCGTCGGGGATAGGAATGAGAATAAGGACGAGGTTAGACACTCGACATGAGGATAAAGATGGTCAACCCCACCCCAAACCCGTCCCATTTTCATCCCTATCTAAGATGAGACGATCTTTACCTATTTTATATATATGAAAAAAGTAGGTCAATGTGCTCTATAATTATATATATAATAGTTTGTTTGACAAAATATTTTTTAAGGATAAGTTAAACTTTTCACACGGTTCAAAAGAAACTTCAAAAGAAACAAGAAGCAAATCAAATAGTTTGTTGATAAAACTCTTTAACAAATAACATTATTATAACAGTTTAGCCTAGCTTTCAACAAAGTCGACCACGATTTTTATTTATGTATGCGAATTTAATATATACAAATATTTTTGGAAAATTTTAACATATTTTTGTTTTTATTTGTTCTCACTTGTTCTTCGTAATTTCGTGCATCCATTTTCCTTATAACTTCTTCCATCAATGATTGATAGGTGATTTGTTTGTCGCTAGTCTAAAGACGCCTATGATGTGGTGTAGATAGATAAGTTTCTTGACAAAATTACAAGACTACACGTAATACACCAAAATGCAATTTATTGTCTTTCAATTGTATTACATTATATTTTGTATTTTTTTTATGGTTGTTCTTTATAAATGTAGTTGATACCGCTGAATGGAGGTGGAGTCACTAAAACCATATTTTTGTCATGCCACGTCACTATCATGTTATTCTTACCACAAAAATATGATTTTTTTTGCCACATATTAAATGTGTGTTTGACGTGCCACAATTAATTTATTTTTCGAGTTTTTTATGTTGTTGTGTTTGACAAATCAGAAAATTGCTTATAAGCTAGCTTTTTAAAAAACTACATAGGTTGTGTTTGGCGCGCCACAATTAGCTGATAAGGTAGCCGATAAGCTAACTTATTTTTCGAGTTTTTTTAAGTTGACTTTTTTGGCATGACAAAAAGTAGCTTATAAGCTATCTTTTTAAAAAAGTTAGTTATACTAGTTTTTTTAGGAGCTTTTTAAATTTTTTTTCAAATATAACTTTTAATTAATTATATAAACGTATTATTTTAAATGTCATTTTATATCTTTCAGTTAGCTTTTCAGCTAGTTTTACCAATGTCATTTTTTATCAGCTGAGTTTTCAGCTATCAACTAGTTTTTTATTTAATAACTAGTTTTTCAGCCATCAACCAGTTTTTCAGCTAACAACTAACTTTTCAGCTATCACGTCAAACATAGCCTAAGACTAGCTTTTTAGTATCTTTTTAAAAATTTTACAAATATATATATATATATATATATATATATATATATATATATATATATATATTAATTATAAAAACACATTCTCTTAAATGTCATTTGATGTAATTTTATATCTTTAATCTACCTTTATAGCTAGTTTATCAAACACTATTTTTTATCGGCTAGTTTTTCAACTATCAGTTAGTTTTATATTTAACAACTACCTTTTCAACTATCAGTTACATTTTCAATTAACAACTAGTTTTTCAGCTAGTACGTCAAACATAGCCTAAGTATGAAGCCATAGTTAATTTTTTAAAAAGTTTAATTTAAATAAAAACACCAAATTTCACTAATTTAAATAACAATAGTACATACTAAAATTAAATAATTTAAAAAAATAAATAAAAAACACATGAAACTTAAAAAAAACACAAATAAAATAACTAAAATATGTCAAAAAATGAAAAACACAAGAAACTAAAAAAAACACACAAATAAAATAACTAAAATATACTACATGAAGTCTTCATCTAAGAACTCGTCTTCCGAGTCATTCAGGCAATGCAAACTAAGATTAATGTGTTGAATCCCGCACATGTGTTCCACCAAGTCCATGTGAAGATTGTGAAATGTTTTAGTGTTACGTATTTCTACTCTCATATCCATGTACTCATTGTCACCAATTTATGTTGGTTGTGTCTCAGGGATGATTTCATGTTCATCATACGCACATATCACTCTTAATTTATCTTCAATAACCATATTATGCAATATGATACATGCATACACGACTTCTTGAAGTTTCCCTCACCGAAAAAAGTGTTGGTTTTTTGAATATGTACCAACGTTTCTTAATAGCTCCAAAGGCCCTCTCGACATCCTTCCTAACTCTTTCTTGAGCTCTCTTGAATTTTTTCCATCTAGAATCATGTGGACACGAAAATTATTTAACAAACATTGTATACTCAGGATAGATCCCATCAACAAGATAATAACCATACTTATATGGTGTTCCATGCACTTGAAAAGATGAATCTGGTGCAGAACCGTCATATATGTTGTTAAATATATTAAGAACGTTGATGTCGTTAATCGAACCGGGAGAACAAAAAAAAGCATGCCAAATCCAAAGATCCTGTGACGCCACCACTTCAAGTATGACCATTGGGTGACCATGATCACCTCAGGTAAATTGACCATGGTGTAAGGTAAGTCAATTTTCCTATGCCCAATGGAGATAATCTAAACTTCATATCATTCCAAGAAAGCCATATACATTAGCATGGCGAACTTGCAATTAGGCTTATGCAAATATTTTGGACCATAAATCTTAATCACATATTTGCAAAAGTAATGGAGACTATCTCGCGCGGTCCTAACGGACATCCTAAAACTCTCATCCAACACATCAGGATGAATGTCATATGCTAATTAACGAAGTATGACTGTGTATTTTGTAACGAAGTGAAATCGAGTGTACCTCTAGCATTAGAATGTTGTTGGAAAAAACTACACTCCCTTATTAAATCTTCGACTATACGTTCATATAAAGGTTTGAACATTTTGAAGCTTCTTTGAAGGTAGTACCCTTTAAAAGTGACATTATCGTCAAAGCAGTCTTGCATCAACCGTTGCTGGGCTGGTTCACGGTTTCTCTGAATATATCGTTGTGTTCTTCGTTCCGAACTTTCGACTACGTTCAATCCACTATTTGAGCAGCACCGACAATAACATCAAACATAAATTGAAATTCTTCAGAAGACGAAGATGTCAGCATTTTCTAATTATTTTGAAAGAGTAAGTAATTAAAAGATATAAAAATTGGATTTAAGTTTGGAGAAAAGGGTAGTGATGTTTTATTTATAGGTAAAAAAGAATATATATATATATATATATATATATATATATATATATATATATATATATATCGATTTTTTGACCATTTAAGGTCTAAGAGGAAGAGCAAGATAGTAAAAGAAGAAAGAGAAGGTGCGGCTAAATCTTACTGTCTGCGGCTAAACTGTGCCTCAAACCACATGATGGGGGTAGTGTTCCCTTTTAACACTGTGGCAAAAATATGGTAGAACCGCAACCACTCTCTTGGATCTAAAAGTTAAAAGATATAGCTCATATCTAAAAATTGGAAGCTCAAAATTATAATTTTTATGTGTAACAGTGTTATATTTTGTTTTTTCTTATAATATGTTTTTTGTTAAATTAGTTGGTAGTTGATAGCTAACAATAAAAAGTTATAAGTTTTAATTTTTATTTGTTCAAAAAAAATATCTTTTAAATCTTTTAAAATGTGTAAATTTACATGAAATAAAAGGGTTAATGACCTAGAAATGTAACGAATTTTGGTCTGTGTCCACATTTAGGTAATCATGTTTTTTTCGTTCACATTTGACCATTGAACTTGTTTGACCTGTTCAAAATAGGGTAATATGACTAGTAATTAGCAGTAACATTACCCTATTATGAACATATCAAACAAATTTACTGGTCAAATGTGTACGAAAAAACATGGTTACCTAAATATAGACAAAAACCAAAGTTCCTTACCCATTTTGGTAATATTGGTTCTTTATGTTAAGTGCAAGTAGTCATAAGATTCATTGATTTGAAATGAAATTGGGTTGTTTGGTCTTGTGTATGAGGAGATGGTTAAGTCTTGGGCCAACCCAGTTTAGGTCCAGCTAGTTGGGGGTTAGACTGTATACGCTTAAGGGCTAGGTTGTATGTGTTTTAACGACCGAGCAACATAGTCTAGCCCATGACTAGCCGGGACTAAACTGGGTTAGACCAAGCCTAACCTAATTGTTCATTGACTGTCGGAGCCTGATCCCAGGGCACACAGTCCCTAAGACGATTCTTGTCCAATATTACCAAAATGGGTAAGAAACTTTGGTTTTTGTCCGTATTTAGGTAATCATGTTTTTTTCGTACACATTTGACCAATAAACTTGTTTGACCTGTTCATAATGGGGTAATATTACCGTAATTACCGGTCATATTACCCTATTTTGAACATATCAAACAAGTTCAATGGTCAAATGTGAACGAAAAAAACATGCTTACCTAAATGTAAACAAAGACCAAAGTTCGTTACCTTTCTAGGTCATTAATAGGACTGTTCACTTTTTGGATAAAACCGAATTGTCCAATTGGACAATTTGGATCGGACAATTTGGTTCGGATATTCGGATTTTTGGATTGGTTTTAGCAAAACCGAATTATTATTTTGGATTGGTTTTGGTTTATAAAATAAAAACCGAATAGTCCAAGAAAACTGAATTGCACTTTATTATTTTGTTCTTTTTAATATACATCTTTAATAATTTATAAATTTACTAACTTATTCTTTTAGTATATTAAAAATTTTCATCTATTATAATACTTTAATACGTATTTCTTATAAAAAAAATTGTCTATAAAGTAGTAAACTATAATATATTTTTCCTGATAGTTATTTATAAGTTTTAGTTCACAAATAATTAAACAATATTTTTTAGTTTATATTATAGAGTAAGTTAATACATACTAAAGTTATATATTTGTTGAAATGTCTTCATTCTTGAAAACCGAATTGTAAAAAACCGATCCAACCGAATTATAATTTGGTTGGATCGGATCGGATTTGAATTTAGTTTGGACTATTTGGATATACGTTTTGAAAACCGAAATTAATTTGGTTTCACTTGATTGGATCGGATTAAACCGATCCATCCAAACGAACACCCTAGACTCATTAACCCGAAATAAAATAGTCAAAAGCTTTCAAAGCTGTTTTATTTAAAACTTTTTGTTTAAAATATTAAAACTTAAATGTTGGTATGGTGAACAATTTTTTATCATTTTTTTAACTTGAGGTTTTTTTAAATATAAAAGCCAAAAGCATTACAAATTTTTTTAAAAATATGTTATATATATCCTACGTTTGTTGATTACTATCGATTATTTTTTAACAATAATTTACAGCATCGTATATATTATTTTTCAATAATAATTTAGAGCATTTTAGTGGGGATTTTTTTTTCAAGTTTATTACTATTGATTTTTATGTTAACCACTTATTCTATTAGAGTATAAAGTTTATTTATTTATTTATTTAGTTTATTATTTTTCTGTTTATCACTCAATATATATATTGAATGATTAATATTCGTCTATATTTTATTACTAGTTTATAGCCCGTGAGAATCACAGTTACAAAATTAATTAAATTTTTATAGTAAAAACTCAAAATTATTAATTAATTATTTTAAATAAATTATTAATTTAGAGTTTTTTTAGTTATATAAATTTTAATAATTTATTTAAATAAATATGTGAAATTATATCATTTGTATTATTTTTATTTTAGTTTTTATTATAATATTATTAATTTAATGTAATTAAAGTGGAAATTTTAAATTTTGAAATTTGAAATGGAGTTGACAAGTGTATACATTAATTAGGAGACATAATAAGGTGACACATGACAAAAAAAGAATAAAATATGCATTAATTAGTAGACCTAATATGATGACACATGTCAAAAGGAGAATAAAACTATTCTTTTATTAGAATAGGGATTTAACCCCTCATACTTTAGTTATACTTTATTTTACCCTGTTAAATATATTTTATTTTTAAATGTTATTTATTTATTTTCTAAGTAATTATTTCTATTAAATATTTAATGATATTTCATTTATAAAATATAAAATTATTATGATTATATAATTTTTTTCATTCGTTTTTATGACTATTCTGTAACGATTTTTTTTATATTTACGTTTTTGAAAGATATGTTGTAATATTTTTTGAAGAAATTATTGTAATATTTTTAATAAAATTAAAATATGTGTATTTAAAAAAAAGAATAATTAAATAAGCGGTTTTAAAGAGCATTTTAGATATATATAGATAAATTAGTTAAATTCTTAGAACAAATTATTGAAATCATCCACGTGGTTTCTTAAAATTATGCGTTTGGTCCATAATATTTTGTGTGCACTCGGATCATCCTTATGGTACGATTTTATTGCATTTTTAGTCCCTATCACATGTAAGATGACTAATTACTTGTAACATCCGAAATCTAGAAGATCAATTATGGAAATAAATTCCCTTTTTAGGGGCCAACTCATCGAGTTTATGGCATAAACTCGACGTGTTGGAAGCTTTTGGGGCGCGTGTTTTTAAGGACCAACTCGTCGAGTTGGTGTAGCGAACTCGAAGAGTTGGACGCTATTTGAGAAAACCCTAATTTTAGGGTTTTGTACCCTATTTAAAGACCTTAACTCCCTTAGTCGGCCTCCTTACCAACCTCCTTGTCCAGAAAACCCTAATTTCGTGTATTATCATTCAAGGTTGAGTGTGTGAGCTTGGAGAGTTGGTTTTTGGCGTTCTTTGGAAGGAGTTTGAAGAATGACGGTTCTTAGTTTGGAAGGAAGGCTTTGGATCCAGAAACTCTCCATTTGTTGCAGTCCTTTTGAGGTATAAAGTCGAAACCTTGTGTTGTTATCTCCTAGATCTCTTTGTGGGATGTTTTAGCTTGATTTTTGGGTGTATGGTTGGGTTGTCCAAAGGTTAAGGGTTTCTAGGGTTATTATGTTAGATCTGACCCTTTTATGACCTCTCTTGGCATAAAGTTGCAAGGTTTGCTAAGTCCTAAGTCCCATCCATGCATTAAGTCCTTTATTAAGCCATTTTGGGCTCTAGGGTTCATTTCTTGCATGCATGGACGTAAAGTTTGGAACTTTACGTGATAATCCAGCCTTGGGATGCTAGATCTGTGTTTTTGGACTATGTTTTGAGAGTTTAAGGGCTTAATGGGTTAAGACTCAATCTATTAAGTCAAGGATTCGAGTTTGGGTTCATTGTAGTGGTTTTTAAGGGTAAAGTTGGAAACTTTACCCTTCTACTCATCATTTGGGAAAAGATCTGAGAATGGAAGCTTCTAGATTCAATGGAAACAACTTAATACATTAATCTGTTTGATTCTTGGCCAACTCAACGAGTTCATGAGGAGAACTAGGCGAGTTGATGCAAGTTTGCCCGATCGTGCATTTAATGGAGAAACTCGACAAGTTGAAGGACAGCTCGGCGAGTTGGGTCAACTCGGATCGTTGACTTTGACTTTTGACTTATAATTTAGGGAATTATAGGCTTAGTATAAGGCTCGTATGGGGTTGGGCCTAATTTGGAAAATAGGGCCATTAGTCGACTTTGATGGATCTAGTAGTTTCTGGTATTTTGAGCTTGAGTTGTTAATGGGGCATCAGAATACAAAGTGTTTGGACTAGAAAGAATGGTTGGCCTTAAGGCAGGGCCATGTGAGGAGTTTGGGCCCAATTTGGAAAATTGGGCTATTGGTTGATTAGTGGGCCCTTGGGCCATTCAGATTATAGTTTGGGTCATGGGCTTGGACGAGGCTAGCTTGGGGGTAAAATGGTCCTTTTACCTTAGGTATGGAGTTGTGGTTATGGATTGGAGCCCAATTGTTAATTGGGTGTATTATTCATATTACTAGTTCGGGAAGCCGTTAGGGCAGCAGCTAGGGATTCTTTCAGTGAGCTTCTGTAGTGCGAGGTGAGTCTCCTCACTATATCCATGGTTCAAAGGCTCCAATGCCAGCCCATTATGTGTTATGTGGTATGATAGTTGTTCTGTGATATGTGGTATGCTAGTTGTCTCTATGATACTTGCATGGAAGACCTCGGGGGGGGTGCCCGAGGCAGTTGGATATCAGACCATGGGGGTGCCCATGGCATTCCAGGCAAAGACCATAGGGGGAGCCCATGGCATTTCGGATAAAGACCATGCGGGGGAGCCCATGGCAGTTACATGTATGTTGCATGATATTCTGTGGTTGTATTTTGTATAGTATCTGGGGAACTTACTAAGCTTTGTGCTTACGGTTTTTAGTTTATGTTTCACGTACTCCAGTTTTCAAATGAAAGAGCTCACACGTACCACATGTTTCCGCATTTTGTGAATTACTCTGATTTGATGATGTTTTTGCTAACTCTTGGTTACATTGGTTTCATGATAAAGAAATGTATTAACGATTTACATTAGTAATGTTATTTTTATATAGATCTTAAATGCATTGGCCTACTCCTAACTCCACACCTAATCATCTTCTATCTCTTTCTAGTTTCTCGTCCTTTCCTCTATGATGACCATTAGTCTGGTAGTTTTTCTTTAGCGCTAGAGATGTTGTCGGAGTCACCATTACCATCCGACCTGTAACAACATCGCCACCTACATACGCCTTCCTATCATCTTCAACTACTTCTCCTTTCTACTGTCTCCCCTATAACGACCCAAACTTCCTACTCCATCATCGATCTTACTTTCTGTTATGTTCACTTGTTAAGTTACCCTATTAGCTTGGTTAAAGTTAACTTTTAGTGACCAAGGTACAAGAAAATGATTATTGATCATGTATATGGGTCATGGGGTCATTTTATCACACTTTAGGGGCCTAGAATAAGAGTTATCAAATATTTAAAGAAACTAGACACTAAAATCCGAGAATCACATCATTTTACAGCCAAAAAACCCTACTTTGCAACCTCCAAGTCCATTTGAAGTGATTTCATTGTTGGATTAAGATGTCTAAGGTCCTAACTAAATTAGTATAATGTTGATGAATAAAAGTAAAGTCCTTTTTGGGTTGCCCTCATAACCAGGAATGGATTGGATTGATCATAGGAGATAGATAAATGATTGATTAATATATTAATTAAAAATAGTAATACTTAATTAAAAATTAATTATAATTAATTTGCATTTAATTATGGGTTAATTTGAACTAAGTAAAGGTACAAGGCCTGAGCTGTAATTTTTCAATAGTTGGACAAACGAGAGGATATAGAACCTCCCCATATGGTGGACGATTTTAGTGACCTTGGATATGGTTTCCAGAAGCCTCTAACTTATAAAAAGAAACCAGTTAATTACTGATTTAAAATATTATTATTTTAAGTTCAAATCTAGGATTTCTAGGATTATCAGACAACTATATACAATTTGCACACCCTTGTATTTTTGGCTACACATAACCACAAGAGAAATCCAAAATTTCTCTTTCCTTTCCCCTCTCTCCTTTAATCTTAGGGTTTCTTGAGTTTTAGGTGTGACACATTAGAGGCTACCATACTTTTGGAGCTAGCTTTCCAGGGAGACTTCAAGAGATGATTATCGTAATTTGATTTAAGCAAAGGTATGTGGTTCTACCCATATTTTGATTATGATATCGTTTTCTAGATTTTGTTTCATAAGTATGTTGCTATTAATAGTGAAAATACATAGATCTGATTTAGGTTTCATGTACACTTAAGAGTTAAGTGAAATTCCGCATGTACAGTAACATCCTAAAGTCCCAAGCTAAAAATTTTCATCTTTAAAATAATATAACATCCATTTTTAATAAATTTGCATTCATGATAAATCATTTGTTCATAACCATTATTGACAAATCAGAGTTATAATGAAAATAGTGCGGAATCTCGAATCATAAAGTTGCTGATGTGTTTGTACAGTTCTGCCTTCGCAATCCGATAAGTACCTGCAAAGTATTTAATCCACAACTATAAGTACAAAGCTTAGCGAGTTCCCCAAAATATCTAATACAACACAACATAATAATCAGCTATGGGTTATCAACAATCATGAGGACTATCAACAGTCCTAGTGGGCTAACAACACGTCCTGTGGATTAACAACACACCTCACGGGTTATCAACAACCATAGAGACTATCAGCACTCACATAGACTCACAACAGTCTAGGAGATTATCAACAACTCAGTTCACATATAACAAATATCAACAATTAAGACCTCACTGGCCAACATGCACATATTATCATACATGAAAATATAGTGAGAAGACTCACCTTAATCCTGAAGATAAGATAAACCATCCACACGAGTTGATGATATCAAGCCTCCTCTTGCTAATCATATCAATAATAAAACCCTAATTAACAATCAAGGAAAAGACTGGCCCACGAAAGGTATAGGCTCACAATTAAACCTCTTTTGGGCAAAAGACCATTTTGCCCTTCCAATATTAAGTCCAAAAGTCAAACCAACCAAAAAGTCAATGGTCAACCCTTAGTTGACTTGCACCCTATGTAACTAATCTATTCCCTGGATAGAGCTACACCATGCGTACCTAGATAACACCTTGCATAGTGCCCCTGATCCTAAAAACTTCTATTAAGCTCTTAAAATAGCAAGCCAAACTCTCAAACTCCTTATATGGACCTTAACAATGTTTTAATAGATAAAGTTTCCAACTTTACCCATTAAGACACTCCAATCAATCAAGATCTAAACTTTATGCACTAAAATGACCAAAAATGCTAACACAATTTGCATGGCTTAATGAATAAGCACCAAAGCACAACTTTCCAAGTCCAAAAAGTCGGAAAAGTGTTTTATATAGTTCAAAAGGTGTTACAGTTGCCTCAACTCCCAAAACACAAGCTCAAGGGACCAAAAACTAACCAATATAACAATTAACAAGATATATGAAACTAATGAGCAAGATAGAAGCTTTTTACTCACAATAGTCCAGGAATGAAGCAACCTTATTGGATCTATACTTGAACCCTTTTCCTATACACTTTGCAACCACCTTGTTCTTCAAGATTCAACCTTCCAATGGATAAATAATATCATAAATGATGACAAGGATCAAAACAAGTAAAAGGAGACTAAGGTTTCTCATGGAATGATCTTAGATGATGGAGGCTGGTCATGAGAGGGTTTCCCAGAAGTTAGAGCCCTTAAATAGGGCTCAAAACCGAATAATTAGGGTTTTGATCTACCACAACTATGCCATGATTATGTCAATTTACGCCATACGTAGCTCCTTAAAAACATCTTCCTCATTCAACATCTAGCCCTGCGTAACTTTCCTACACCATGCGTAGAGCAAAACCCCCATTTTCGTATTCAACTTCAAACAACCTTGCCTTCTTCATTCCAAGTCTGTTTTTGGCATTCTTTATATGCATGGAAAGGTATTGAAGATCCCCACAATTCTATCTAGTTACTTTTTGGGTTAATACTTGTTGAACTAAAACCACGATCCACGCAAGAAGCCCGACATATGACTTTTCCTATTTTATCCTTTGGTTCCAACACACCAATCATGGGATAAGGTCTCATAACTAATATTATCATCCCACAATAAGGTCTGCAATTTACTTCCTCAAATCCCAAAGCTTTTGTATGATCGAATTACGGTCCACAAACCCTGAATTAAGGAACATCTCGAAACTAGGTGTTATAATCCCCCCCACTTAAATTAGATTTTATCCTCAAAATCATTCCTTACTACTTCCTCTACCACACCATTCGATCCATACATAACTTCCTAAATCCCAATTAAGAACAATAAGTCATCTTACATTGAAAACTGTTAACCAACACCGCTATTGAAGCCCAATATTTAGCAAAAATCACACACCCTAACGAAGAACGAATCTTAACATTCTTCCCTCAGCCAACGAAAGAAAACCCAACTGCCTTGCCTAAAAACTAAAAAGCCTAAATTATGTATCACTTCCCGACAGACAGAACCATCCAAGATTTTCCCTAGCCTCGCGCCATCTTATTGATAACTGGGTACAAAATCCATGATCGACAGTCGTTGGCGACAACCTGACATACAAGCCTAAGTGTGAAATAGAAACCAACTAAGCCTAAACTAGTCTACAAATCCCCTTGGTTTAAAAGCCCTACATTAAGACATAGAGATAAATAGACGAAAGAACATTGGTTATAATCATCCTATCCCAAATTCAGATATCATGACTGGGGTCCTAAAACACACAACCAACTTCCTAATAAGTCATGGTTAACTAACTGCTCCAACGAGCGAAACCATGCTCAAAACCAAACTCACGTGACATCTAAGTTCCCAAAACAGCTCAGGTGCATAATAATCATCTGATACACCCAGGAAACATATAACCACCTGCATTACCGGCCTCCTAGTGTTCTAACAAACATACCACTACCCCTATGTCAATCCAAACAACTATGAGTTTTTTTGGAAACCCTAAGACTATCAACAGTCCTAAGGACAACCAGTAGTCCTAGACTCATCTGCAACTTCTCAAATACTCATGATAGCCATCAGCTATTAAAACTCAGCTAGTCTAGCATATGCCCAACTATGGCATAGGTAAAATAGTGGGAGAATTCATGCAAAACCTCATCATAAAATGAACACGAATTCTCTACGAGGAATCTAAATAATAAACTGCTAGTACACCACTATGACTTTTCTAGAAAATCAACACCCTACAACTACTCGACTAAAACTATCGGTTATTCGGACCTCAGTGGCAACACTATACTGCTCAAACACTTGTCAGTGACACATGGTTAGCAAACCACCACACGGGCCTCTGTTACACCACTGCTATCCCCACTCACAAACGTAAAATCCATGATAGCTCACGACACGTCGTGACGCCATCCAACCATTGGGATGAGAGGCTCACGAATCCTAACCGTTCCTACCATCACCCAACCACATACATGAAGACTCCCGACCAGCATCCAACGAGCCTAAAGACCCACTCCCATCATCCCACTGACCGGTAGGGACCTATCCAACATCATAATAAGCACTTTCCAAAAATAAAGGAGCCCTACCATTCATATACATGCACTCTTCCATAGTTCAACTGCCACTGACACATCGTCAGACGGATATGACCGTACATAATCAGGAAACAAAATAGATAGCCGAACGTCTGCTCCAATTTGTAAATGCATCATGACACACTCCCCAAGATAAAATGTCGCATTCCTTAGACCAAATTTGTTCCATCTTAAAAATGATCTTACCCAAAATGGTGTCGTACCAGCGAATCGAACGAAATGACGAACCCCAACCGCTACTGAACACATTCTTCTAATAGCCACAACAAGAACCCATCAATGAGAAAATGACCAATAAAACTTCCAATCACGAAGAAGAACTCCAAAATTATCCAGAAATGTTGCCAAAATCCTGGTCAAATCAGTCTAAATACCAACCTAGCGAATGCGACCTGCCAAAATCGAATCTTGCATACCCACGATAATATCTGAAAACTGAACAACGATGCTCCGATATCCGATCTTCCAATAACTAAGGCCAAATGACATCGCAAAACCACTAGTAATAATAACTCCGTAACCAAGAAAATAAGAGAACAACTACACAGAGACCAAGATGAAAACTTTACTAACTTGACTAAGTGTTGACTCATCGATTGCACCCTTAAATGATAAATCTTGAATCCTTCGACTAGCTTCAACTTCTATTGATAAACGAAACAACAAGCGATCATAAATACAATGAGAAGAATTCTTATCCACAAGCTCTTAATTGGTAGCCCGATTTTCTTCTTGCATGGAGCAATAAACCTGAACCAAAAACCTCGTACTCATGAACCGTAGGTTCCTTTGACCCATTACAGTAAAATAGAAAAATAATGCCGACCGATAATCTTCAAATCAGTATACCTAGTTCTCCACACTTTAGATTCTAACTACCATTGCTTAATGCATGTAATGACCAAGCCTCGCACCAGCTCAGCCAAAAACGCGCCAACATTGACTCCCGTTATGAAAAATGGCATATGAAGATCCTCCATATAAATACCAAACAATCATAAAGAAGTCATGAACCTCAGGTGGAGACCTTGGAAACTCTTCTGAGCATCGTTGCCACAATTTTAACGAAATCCATCAAATACCCTTGGTTGACAATGTACATAACAAACTGAACTTACGCATAGAAGACATTACAATTAGAGATTTGACCACAACCTCATCCTCCTCTTAAAGCTTCAAGAATCCCCCACAGTTCTCAAAACACGGTTCAGACGAGTTCAATATATCTACATAACTCTCCTGTCGTAAAATAGGAACAACTCAATGTCTCCTCGAGTACACCTAGCCTTGTAGGATCTGTAATACCTATTCCATCTACGACATGGCCTTCACCTTAGCCATCAAACCACAAGAACCATCGAGTCTCAAACATCCCTTCACAGTGATAAAGAGACGATTTACTACGAACCAAACTTCACCTTATTACAGTTGAATCGACGAGGAGATCACCATCTCCTATCATAGCCATTGATTGGACCACATCCAATCTCTCCTCCCTCTTGCACAGATGGCAAGAAAACATAACCCCAATGGAGAAGAAAACAGCCCTTGTCAACGGCTGACCACTCTACCTCAGACTACAATTATCGAGTCGATCCTCACAACAAATTTCTTCTTGAGTTCTTCTACTCATACTAGCATTACTTCGAGTAAGGTCCTCAAGACCTATATATATTAGCTAACTCACACAGATATGCACCATTCAGTCCCAAATTACTATAGACACCAAGGCCCACTCAATCACCAGTCTCGTCTTGCAAAATCATGGCCGATAGGCTGACAATGACGGAGACAATTGCGACTAACACCAGTGCTATACCATACTATCTAGCCTCCACTAGCTCCTTATAAATCTCTTCAACTCTTCTTGATCCCATTCAAATCTTGTGCTTTGAATAGTTCAGTCCCATACTACCTTCCATACTTATCCATACATGTCCCAAGAATTGCCTCAAAGTCCCTAAGTCACTACACCAAGCCACTATCAATCTCAGATACCAGTGCCACCATACGCACACATTACTGATCGTCCTGGACTATAACATTCTAACTCTCAAGTATAATATTTATATATTTATTTTGAGATTAAGTGAGTAACTCGACGAGTTGTGTTCTTGACTCGTCGAGTAGGGTTGGTTTGGTCGCGTGGGTTTAATGACCAACTCGATGAGTTAGAGAGCCGACTCGCTGATTTGGCGCTGTGTGAGAAAACCCTAAATCCTTGGGTTTATGTCCTATTTAAAGGGCCTTAAGCCCTCATTTCTGCCCCACCAACCACCTTACACCTTTGAGATAAACCTTAATCGTCCACTTGAGCTAGAGAGTGAGAGAGAAGCTAATCTTGTGATCGTTAGTGCACTTTTGAAGGAGAAGTGGAGAGCATCAAAGCTTGGATCAAGGGGAGGCTTTGGATCTAGAGGTTCATCAGGGTTTTCCTTCAGTTAGAGGTAAAAAGATGCTAACTTGATCATTTCCTTATGAGATCTTGGTTTAGGGAGTTTCTAGGGTTTTCTCCTATCCTTTTTGTGTCATTGAGTCCCTTGAGCATGATTTGAGGTTGAAACCTTAGATCTGGGTTGTGGGAGGTCTTGTGAATCCAAAGACCCAAACTTTATTGAGCTAGAGACAAGATCTTGTGCATCTAACCCTTATTGGAGCTTGTGTTGGCACTATGGAGCAAATATGTCATGCATGGACGTAAAGATCGAAGCTTTACGTGACATTCGAGCCTTAGGATAATAGATCTAGAGTTTGGAGTGGTGGATCAACCTTAAAACTTATAAATGAGAATATAGACTGAATGGACTCGTCGAGTCAATGAGCTGACTCGACGAGTCGGCTAGGGTTTTCCCCGATGAGTCTGGACAAGGGTAACTCGGAGATTTGATGCGACAACTCGATGAGTTAATTTGGGTTTTCGCGATGTTCTGAGGAACAATGGGGACTCAGCGAGTTACATAGGTGCACTCGGCAAGTCATGTCAATATGGACAGTTGGATCGAGTGCTGACTTTTGTTGACTTTAGGGTTTGGTCAAGGCAAGGTTTATGGGGACCATTGAGGGGTAAAATGCTCTTTTACCCATCCCAGGAGTTAAAGAGGGACTATCATGAGTTTATTTAGACTTAAGTATTAATTAGAGATGTTATTACATGTAGGCGGGGGTTAGACTATTCGAGGGGTATTCAGTTTCCTTGCTTGCTTACGAGGTGAGTCTTTTCACTATACTTACCTAGAGTGGTAACCTTTGTGCGACAGGAGGGTATTATGTGCTTGCTTGAGTATTGTGTTATATTGCATTATATCTTTTTGATTTATGTTGAGTATTATATTGAGCTTATTGAGTTAGGACTGGAGGGTCTCCACTAAGACACATTGACCGGAGGGTCTTATTGAGTTATAGCTTCGAGTGGCTAATGTGATATGTGTGGTATTTTGTGACAATCGTCAATTTTGAGTCAAGTAAAAGTCAACAAGTCAAACCGATCAACTTGTTTAACCTTGTGTATTGGAGTGTACGTTATGTAATTACTGTATAACTCACTATTTTAATGAGAAAACATCACTTGGAAAAGTTCGTGTGTTTAAAGTTCCTAAGCCTTAGTGCTAAACAATGAACCAAACTAATACAACAATATTACATACTCATCGGGAGTGGGTAAGATCCTTAAACATGACTTAACAGGGTTCACGGACCTTGCGTTGCGGAGCCAAACACTCACCATTGTCACACATGAAACCTCTCTCAATCGTTTTCACTCTATCTCTCTTTATCGAGAATCTCTCCCAAATCTCTCTTTGTATGAGAAATCTCTCCAAGAATGTGAAATCTCTCCCAAATCTCTCCAAGAATGTGAAATCTCTCCCAAATCTCTCTTTGTATGAGAAATCTCTCCAAGAATGTGAAATCTCTCCCAAATCTCTCCAAGAATGTGAAATCTCTCCCAAATCTCTCTTTGTATGAGAAATCTCTCCAAGAATGTGAAATCTCTCCCAAACCTCTCTCAAAAGTTTCCGTAACTCTTTGAAGTCATACGGTTCATTTCGACCCTTAACCGGGTCAAAAACTGCTTAAAACGGGGTAAAAACGAATAAAATAGGCTTAAGGACCCGAAACCCTCTTATTAGGGCTGAAGCCTCTTAGGACCCGAAAGTCCTCTTAGGGACCGAAACCAAGAGGACCGAACATCTGCTGAACCGAAAGCCTTCTCGGAACCGAACCCGAAGGGTCCTCTCAGGACCGAACCTCGCACACACACCCGAACCCGAAGGTACTGTTCACTTCGGTCCATTTCGGTTCTGATGCCTTTGGACCGAGCCCTTCGCTTCCTGCTTACCTTCGCTTCCTTTCGCTTCCGGCTCAGCATCAGAGGGGACCGAACCTCGGCCTGGACCGAGAGGTCTCGCTGGGAAGCTTCTTTTCTCCCGGTTTTCGTCTAGTTTTGCGTTTCAGACCCGATTTTAATTGTTTTAACACGGGATTTTCACCCAAAACTTTATTTTCACATATAAAACCCCTTAGTTATTGATTAATCACGTTTTTAAGGATAAAACATTATCCAAGAAGAGTGGGTGAAGTACAAAGGTGGAGTGTTGACTTTCCTTTATTCTATGACACAAGCAACCCCCATACCCACTCAATGCCTAACCCACACTCCTCCCCACCATACCTTGTCACTTCCTTGTACTTTTACCTCTCTCACAAGCCATCCCCATGTTTTTAGGGTTGGTCACTCAACCTCTCTCCTCATTTTCTTTCAATTGCTCTCATTTCACCAAAGATCCAACTCCACTTTTCTCTCAAACTTTTCTCTCTAATTCGAGATCCCAATGCTGATCATCAAGTGTTCTCCCACTCTTGGTAAGTATAATCCATCCTTCTTGTGATTAATACACTTCATTCTAATCCAATCATCGATTCCTTACACAAACATCATCACGTTCATGTTAGATCTTCGAATCTCCAAGTGTTCTTGAGTTAAACACTTCCATTCTTCAACAATCATCTACTGAAATCACTCAAGGTGAGTTCATACCCCTACATTTTCATGTTTTCTCAAGTTTTAAAGGGGGAATACAAGTTAAAACACCAAGAACATAACTAAACTTTTCTAACAGCCTTCATCAGAAAAGTTGGACTCCATTCACGGACTGTTTTTGACAACTTAAACATTTTTGTTTTCAAAACTGTTTTAGGTGTAAGTAGTTCCAGTTCTTATCTTTAAAATGACTACTTCCACATCTCCATACGATTTTTCTACAATTTATGGTGATTTTTACAAAACTGCCTATCATTTCAAACATCAATCCGGGCCAGTCTGTGATTATGGACTTGTTCACACAAGTTAGAAGTCACTAAAAATTATGAGAAAATTTATGAACAAACTAGACTCATTTTCCAAACTCTTAGAATTTGAAGAACTTGATTTGGACATTTTATGATTTTTCTACAAATATTCTAATAACAGTTACAAAAAAACGTTAACAACAGAAAAACACTATCAATTTCATTTCACCTTGTAACATGTTGAGCAAGGTATATATTATTATGTGATTATGTGTTGTTGCAATATATGACATTATTGTCTTAGCATATAGATATACATCAGTTAACCAATGGATTTTTGGTAGATAAGGCATAGAAATAACAAGGTGTTATAATCGAATTACATCCATTACATACAAACGTTTGAATAAACTATGTTAAGCATAGTTTATGTACATAGCTACTACTACCCTTGTTTTGATAAACTATAATAGGTATGGTTTATGTTTCTATCAATACAATAAACACTTTTCAGAAGTTTTATTCCTACAGAAGAAGGTTCTATTCTCACACACACACTACACGTAAACTTGTTAACTTAAGTTGTGAGACATACTCTCCCCGTACGTTCGAGTACGGGATATCAATTCCTGTAAGTTACAACCAGAATCTCTTGTAAGGAGAGCGTGATAATTATGTATAAATCTATATTGGGGTTGACATCCCACACCTCGCTGCTAGCTACAGCCGAACCGGCAGGTCTGCGGGTGACAAGAGTCATAGGATCAGGGCGTCTGAAAGACGTTGTGCAGGTTACCTCTAGTCATAGTATGGTTATAGCGGCTCACATAGGAAGTTAACAATACATAAAGTTTACGAGAATTTTTATAGATCAAAAGGGGTTTTATTTCGAATTAAAATCACTTTTACATCAATAATTACAGATTTTAATGTATACTTTTGGTCTTGGTATTTAAGACTACACATCATTCATTTCGGGATTCTTCTCAAATTAAAAAGGGTTTTATGCCAATTTAAAACCACCTTTATATCTTTAAGTATGGCAAATACTTGTTAATTCTCGGTCCTGGTATTTCGGACCACATAACTTTTATAAGGAAAATATTGGATTTTTCTTGGTAACATGCATCTCTTTACTAAGATCGATTTTCAAGCTCTTACTATCAAAAGCTTATGAACTCACCAACCTTTGTGTTGACGCTCTTTCAAAACTACTTGTATTCTCAGGAAATCGCTAAACAGGTAACAAAGTGCTTTTGAGGATGGGACGTTGAGGCGTCAAACTTATCATATTTTGTCAACATATTGTAATTGAATTTGAAACATGTAATTCATACAACGATGTAACTCTTTCAATTATATATATGTTGGTTGTGTTTACTTTCATCACTATTGCCATTATTGTTATGATACTATACATGAAGTCCTCCACCCCCGGACGTTTCCGCCATCCTTGGTTTGGGGGTGTGACAGATTTTGGGGAACTCACTAAGCTTTGTGCTTACTGTGTTATGTGTGATGTGTTTCAGGTACTTCTTAGGATCACGGGAAGGCACCGGCTTGATTGTACTCACCGATTCGAGACTATGTGGATGATTCTGGGATAGTGACATTTTATGTGGATTTGTGTTGATACTTGAGACAATTATGTTTTTGAGAAAGATATTATGAGTTTTTATGTGTTTTAAAAATGAAAATTTTGGTTTGAAAATTTACGTCGTTACATGGACCTTCTCTCTCTAGGATTCTTCTCACACATGAGAACACACTAGAATGCTTTTCTACGAACTCTACCACTTCTAGGTGTATCAGAACACTCAAACGCTTAGAGAACCCACCACAACCGCCTAGATTCCCAACTCAGAGTTCTTCATTCATAAGTGATCACACCAACACACTCTAACACTCCCTTGAGATCACTAAGTATACTTACCCAACCTGCTATCAGCCACAAAATAAACTTCTACCAATGTCAATTAACTATCTTATGAATATAATTGCATGCATCAAAACTTAGATAATCTTTCCCCTAGAAGTCCCAATCCCACAACAGCTAGACTCATACGAGAGCTTCACAATAGGGTTGAATCAATTATTCTAAAATTATTTAACATTTGCATCTTGTAACTCAACATATTCACTTAATAGCTAACTAACATTGGTATAAGTTTCACGTAGCACAAAGGAAGCAACTTTCGAGTAGAAAAATCAATGAGCAAAAATGTATCGTAAGGATCAGGTAATTCTAACATGCAATTCCTGAGGATCCTTGGCCTACAGACTATCTTGCATCTCTAACAGCTCATAATATATTACATACAAAAGGCATTTCTCCTAAGAAAGCACTTTAGCATGCAACCTTTAGTAGATACTTAACCTAAATTATAGCAGGCATGTCATACTATAATACATATAACAACAAGTAAAAATATCATATAAAGCAATTATGTATATTTTGTAAGGTAATGTGAGGTATTCTTGGCTTATGAGATGGAGAGCGCATGAAAGACAATGTATCTTTCTGATGTGGAGGTTGATAGGCCCTGGCAAGTTGTCGGGTTTACTGCTACAGTGGGAGGTAGAGTTCCATATTGGTCTCATTCATGGGGCGACTCCAATAGCCAAGACGCCATATCAGTTAGGTCTTTTTATGTGCATGAGGGACAAATAAACATAACAAAATCAAACAGTAAGGATGATCTAAGGGCGAAAAATAAGTTAGAGACCAAACATGTAATTTTGACAAACAAGAGGGACAATTTCAATAATTTGTTCAATTTTTTATAAAAAAACTTTTAAAAAAGATTAACCATTGGGTGAGTCATTTAATTAGAGGTTAAAGTTATTGAAATGATGATGTGATAGTGGTTTTAAGTCTTAAGTTTTGTAATTCACTCTAAATTTTGTATACAATCCTTTACAACAATGGTTTTTTTGTCATATTTTGCTTTGGTTACATATGGTTAAAGTGGCTTGAGAGAAAAATAATAATTTGATTTAAAATAAAAGCTATGATTAGCCATTTATCATGTTAGATTCAATTATATAGTTATATTTGATATTCCTCTTTCAACTTTTAACCTTATTACTCATGGTTAAATATATTATAACTTTTAAATGGATTGATATAGATGTATTTTTCATATTTCAAACTTATAACTATTAATTTTAGTTATATCTTCTAATGGAATCTTACATTTATGATCTTACAAAGTGGAAATGAAAAATGATAATAGGTGAGATATTATCTTGACAATATCATATAAAATAGTATGAAAAATAACCTATTATTATAGTTTAGTCTAAGAGCTTCCACAATAGTGAGTTTAATAGGAGAGTTGAATGAGGTGGCAAGTCCATATGTCACCTTGGCGTTTAATGGATTTAGAGTTCAATGGCCATTGAACTCTTCAATGGGAAACATGAAAGTTTTAGTTCTTAAATATTTACTATAAATTACATTTTGTAACATTCTATTGAATTTTGTAGAGTTCAATGTATTGTAGAGAAAAATATAATAGAATTGTATGGATTGTATAATGATGATGTGGCAATCTATTGAACTCTATGAAGTTCAATGCATTGTGGATGCCCTAAGGCCATATCTAATGATTGTTCAACTAGGAGAATGGAAAGTTTAGTCCCTTTACACACTCTCTCTTCTCTCTCTCTACACACATATAAAATTATATATAGTTTAATGGAGTTTAATGGAAGGTAGACAGTAATAGACAAAATTATATAGTGAATTGAATATATGTGTCAATGAGTCAATTAATTGAACTCATATGATTCACTGCATTGGAGATTAATTAAACTCATATGATTCAGTGAATTGGAGATGAAATGATATTCTATTAAGTGGCGCTACCTTGGGTGGCTCATTGAGTCCTTGCTAACCAGTCAATTCTCACTACAATGGATGCACATGATATTACTTAAAAATATCGCAATGGCAAGACCATTGAAATCAATACTAGAAAATTGGTGCAATAGCTACAGCACAATCCGCAACTATTCCATAGCTATAAGCGGATAGCTACAGAATTGCTATGGAAAATTGGTTGTAGCATAATGGCCCGTGGCTAAATTATAGCTATGGATTAGCTACAGAATCGCTACGGAATAGCTACGGAATTTTTCGTAGATACTATAGCTACGGAATAGCTACAGATTTCCTACGGAATAGTTATGGAACTAGATAGATACGGAATAGCTACGGAACTAAATAACTACGGAATAGCTATGGAAGTAAAAAGCTAAGGAAATCTGTAGCTATTCCATAGCTAACTTCGTTTTATTTAAAAAAAATACTTCAAAATTTTCCAATTTTTTGTCAAATACCACATTCAATTCACATTTGTCCCAAATACCATATAAAATACACCAAAAAACATCCCAAATACCAAGTTTGACACATTCCATTCCAGTATCCAAAATATCTTACAAAAGTAAGCACTAATTAGCAAAACAAACAATACCAAATGTTTACAAATTCAATGGTTTCAAAATAGTTATCAATTGTCCTTAGGTGGATTATCGGGGGGAGCATGGTGTTGATTTCCAGACATATTCATCATCCTCATAACCATTTCCATTTGTTCTTTTATTTGTTGTTGTTGTTTCATGGTAGAAACTTGTGCACGCAATCTATCAACCTAAAAAAATGGCAACACAATTCAATAGTTAAACAATATTAGCAGTGTACTTTAGTTTATTATAACCATGCATTTTTGTTTATCATACTTAAAGCAATATACTTAACTTTTAACAATAATAAAAACGTACTTATGTTTATTATCAATTTAATCAATATTATCAACAAACTACCTAGCTTTTAACCATAATAGCAACGTACTTTTGTTTATTATCAATTTAAACAATATTATCAACAAACTACCTAACTTTTAACCACAATAGCAACATACTTTTGTTTATTATCACTTAATCAATATTATCAACATACTACTTAACTTTTAAACCATATCAATATACCTCTTGTTGTGTACTATCTGCTTGGGTGGATTGGGAAGATGGTGTCCCAGAAATCACAAAATGTATATCTGATGCTCCTATGCCATATATATCACCCTTCTTCTTTCCTTTTCTCCTAATTTGGGTTTCCTCCCATACCCCCGCATCATCTTTATGGTTTGAAGAGTCTTCTCCGTATTTTTTGACCATCCCTTATAGATACGCCTCCTACAAATTACCAAAACAGTATCATTGTCATGTACAAAAATACAGAGACAATTAATATACATAAATGATAAAAGATAAGTTAATTGTGCTTCTTTGGTAGTTTGTGAGCAATATTCGAGATTTTCATGATCTCCCGCAAAATATTTTTTTTCGCCTCAGCTGTGCCATGTGTCTTCATGAAAACATCAAATTGTGTGGGTGGTTTACCCATCATCTGTTCCTACATAAAATACAAAGTATAATTGATGTAGTTAGTGTTAAAAAAAAATAAGATAATAAAATTTATAATTATGATACTTACTAAGTTGTTACGGTACTCGTCAAATCCTATACTACCCACGGTGTGCCTAGCTGTCGACCCATTAGCATCTGCGACTTTGTGGTTCTGCTGAGCAATTTTTGAATTCTTTCTCCACTTATCTGTGGACCAATACTGTGAAAATAAAAGGAAATATAAGTATACTAATACAATAGGAAATTAAAACTCAACAAAATAGATAATAATGTATCATATCCATTACATCATACAAACGTAGCCACACATTCTTCGGTGTGCGCTCGGGGCGGTGACTTGGGAGGGGGGGGGGAGCGGGTTTCCCGTCATTTGGTGCCATGTCCCCAGATTTAATCCTGATACGCTTCATTCGATCCCTGTATCTTTCCTTGAGGACACACTTGAAGGGATTAAATATGTTACTATTCTCTAGTGAATTCCACCTGTACATGGTTTGTAAAAAAAATAAAAAGTAAATTTAAAAATACAAACTAAAAACAAATGAGTATAAGATACAATAATTAATATTTAATATATTGCCTTGAAATGCGAAAACATCTACAGAAGAGTATCATAAGGAATAACATTGAACCGGGGCCACAGATGATCCATATTCTCCCAATAGAGACTAATACACGTGATGTGGATTTTCCTAGACCGAAACCTACATTAAAAAGAACTATATAAGTAGAATTTTAACATCAAAAATTAAAGTTTTAAAATATGAAAGCACTAACTTTTTCCCTTTCGCCTGATGAGGGGAAATAAAGAGTCCTGAAAATCACTCGCATTTGAGTCGTGACCGCCCATAACACCTCTAGAGGTGGAGCCATGCGGCGTCGGTGGCGTGTGCGGTAGCCGTGGCGTGTGCGGGGTCTGTGGCGACCGATAGGCTGCCTGTGGATCTGCACCCTCAAAATAGTACTCCTCAAATCCATCATGACCACCCGGCCTCAAAACCGTTTGTGGTGTCGGCAACTCAACACCTGTATTTGGAAACTGGGGCGTATAACACATTTGTGGGGATTGGGACCTATAAAATATCTGTAGGAGTTGGGGCCTATAATCTGTCTATAGGAGCTGAGACATATGACCCGTCCCTTGAACGTAATGGTGAAGAATCCCCGCCAAGTCTGCTAAAGGATCAACCATGTCGGTTTGTTCATTAATGGCACCCTGGCTGTTGGAGCCTATGACTCCTGTCACTATCGGCATATCGATTGGTATGAGTGACGTCCTAAAACGTGGCTCGTTGGTAGAATTAGAGGATAACCCACCCTCCCTCCTATGCCCCGCACTACTAGAAGAACTGTTGGTACTGTGGCCTTTATCCTTGCGTCCATTACCCGACATGCTGCATTTAATAGAACAAGAATAGTCATATATATAATATAAGATTGATAAGTCATGACAAAACAAATGTTTAAAACAAAGGGATGTCCAAATCAAAATCATTAACAAAACAACGTTTAATTTTAAAGTTTAAAACAGAGACAATGCTTAGAATCAACAAATCCAATGCTCCTAACTGTTGGATTAGTGTCTAAGTCCATAACTATTTTGGTATGTACTTGACCCGATGGTGCATGGTCCTTTTGGGTTGCCTTCACCAAAGCAACTTGATAGGATGAATTATGGAGAGAAAGGATTAAATATGATTTATTAATATATTATGAGAATAATATATTAAAGGAGAAATCATATTGTTTAATTAATATTAGTCAATAATTAATTGGTAATTATTTTTGTGACTAAAAGAGATTAATTAAACTTAAGGGACTAGAATTGTAATTATAAGATAATTGCAATTTGGGCCATGGATTGTCTTAAATCAAGAGGTGGACGAATTCTTATGGGAAGCCCATAAGGAAATCGTCCAAGGGCTTGATTAAAGGAGTCTATGGGTTGCTTAGGGCTTAAGCAACCAAATTAGGGTTTCCTTGTTAGATAACCCTAATTGCCTCACTATATATAGATCCCTTAAGGACCAAAAACGTGGCTAAGCTTCTTGCTAGGGTTTCACACGTTTTTGGGCAGCCTCTAACCTCTCTCCTCTTCATCCTCTTGCTTATGGTGTTTGTGAGCCATTAGAGGAGTGACACTTGTGACTCTAAGCCTTCCAAAGTCAATTCAAGGAGGAATTGGGATTGTTATTACTACATAACAATCAAGGTACTATCTTAAACCTAATTATATGTTAATATCGATTTCCATATGCTAGAATTAGGGTTTATAGTCTTGGATACTTGCATGTACAATAGAGGAACCTAGATCCAAACATTAGGGTTTGTATGAGCACATAGGATGTCTTATGACCAAAACCCATCAGTGGTTATGAAAAGTTTCATATTTTGCCCTTTAGGTTTTATAGTTTAAATTTGAACCCAAAAGTTTTGAAATTTAAATAGTTGAAACCCTTATGTTTTGAAAAATGTTTCAAAACTTGCCCTCAAGTTTTGGAATTTAAATTTTGATTAATAGTTTAATTTTGATGTGTATTTAAATTCTAAACTCTAATGTTTGAAAGGTTTCAAAACTTGCCCTCAAGTTTTGGAATTTAAAAGTTGATTAAAAGTTTAATTAGGAATGTTAAATTCTAAAACCCTAGTATTGTTTTGAAAAAGTTCAAATCACACCCTTATGGTTTTATTAATTAATTAAGGTGTATAATTAAAAGAGGTTTAATAAATCCATAAAAGTTTTGGTTTACAATTTAATTGAATTAAAGGTATAATTGTTAAATTTGACCACCTAATATTTTAAAAGTATAAAATACACCCTATACTATATATAACATTAAAAGTCTAACATTATATATATGTATGAGTAAAAGTCAGTCTTACCGTTAGTAGGCCTCATTCACGAAGCTGGTCTATGAGGGGTGTTTAAGGAAATTTCCTATAAAATGGCGATTGAATGGGTATCCACTCTTACCCACCGCATTCTTGACTAGTGGAGGGTCGTTAGCCGAACGGGTAGGATAGGACGAAACCTTCCATTATAAGTATAACGAATTATCAAAGTAACTAAATGTTTGTATAAAATTCCCAATCTTAGTTACTTAGGCAAAAGTGAATTGATGCAATTCCATGAAATTACACTTTGTGCCCTTGCGAAGACGTTAGTGGAGCGTGTGTGGTTTACCGGCACACTAAATGGTTCTAAGCAAAGGTAGCAAAGGGTGACTCAATGTTTGTCATAGTTCAGTGGAGCGTGTGTGGTTTACCGGCACATTGAATAGGTGACTGTAACATGTGAGGGCACCATGTAAGTTTGCATGGTTATTCACACCCACTTTGTGATCCTCGGCATCCCAGTCACAAACAGGAGGGGCATATCGAGATTTAAACATGTCATTGAAAGTTCAATGAATCTCATAGGATCTAGGAGTTTTCATAGATTTAAAACTTAAATTTCTTTTTCGTTTTTCGTGGTGGAAATTAGTGAATCGTCATTCACTTACCTTCAAATATTCTGCAATTAGGGTTACGGCATACCTCTCCTGAGTTGTAGAATATTGTGTTGGGTCCTAGCCTTAGTATCTCATTTGGGTGACTTACTAAGGACTCAATCAATCAACTAACTTGAATTCGTTTTCTCTCGTTTTGTAGATGTCAAAGTTTGACAACTATGGTCTTCTCAAATCCCGTGGAACAATCATTCCACGTGAAGATGATATTCCACGATTCGATCAAGGAACAAGAAATCATGCTTCACTTCCTCCTCCTCCTACAATTATTCTCCCTAACCCAAAAGTTCAAAGGCTTGAAAAGTTCAAGATCACTCAAGCCCTTTTGGCAAGTAAACATAAAGAAGGAAAGCCGGTGTGTGCACACGTCCTAGGGATGTAGTCACACATTGATAGGTTAAGAATGTTGGGATCCGTTGTCTGTGAGGAAATGGCTATTGATTGGGTTCTTCAGTCACTTCCTAACTCATATAGTGAGTTCATAAGAGAGTACTATAAGATGAAATACGACGTGACCCTTATAGATCTCACCTATATGCTTATTGCTGCTGAATCAACAATGATTTGGCGCAATAGAAAAGCAAAGTTGATTGGTGAATCTGCCTTCGAGACCTCTATGGATATAGACAATGGCAACGAAAGACATGCTATGATCGAAAAGTTTGATCATAAGAGAAAGGCAATGTCTGAAGTAGTTCCATGTCATGTTCCAAAAGAGTCAATTTGCTTTTATTGCCAAGAGAAAGGGCATTGGAGACGAAGCTGCCCTATTTACCTAAGAGATCTAAGAGATGGGAGAGTCGAAACGTATGGCTCTAATATAGATAAAATCCATTAACTAACTCTTTTAAGCTTCTATTCTAGATTCTTAATACATAATGTGATAAGATTACAATTGATGTTTTGTAGGATCGAAGAAAAGAAAGGAAGCTTAAGGGAAGAAGTGAGCATAATCTAACCGTGAAGGAATGGATTTCGATCGCATTTCTTGAAGATTAGATTCTTGAGCTACTACTTAGAGTTAGAATTAGATTGCTAAGAAAGATGTATTAGCATAGTTTTTCAATGAATTGCATTATAAGGACAAAAATTTTCCGCAATAAAATAAAATTTGATTTTATATTATTTATTTATCCTTGCAATGACATATATGAAAAATTGATGTTTGGATGTTTCTATTATTAGCAATAATGGATTTGGTTCTTATTATGTTATTTATGGAAAGTCGAGAATTTACCAAATAGGGAGAGTTTCTCATCGCCCAAGTTTCAATTGGACAGAAACTTGGAATCATGCAACTTAGTTGCACGATGAATGAGAAATTTCATATTTGGAAATTAGACAAATTCATTGATAAAGTGTCAAGTGAAGGACTTGGAGATCGAATACACAAAGTTGCGTGTTGATCAAGTCCACCATAAGAGTAACAAAGATATTTTTCATGATTTACTAAAGGTTTAGTAGATGTGATTATACTTACAAGATTAAGTGTGATTCTAGATTGATTGAAAAAGGTTTAAATCAATAGTAGAACGAATAAGAAGAATCAAGTAGGCAGAAAGATAAAAGTTTCTCCATTCTAAGAAGAAGGGAGAGTACCTTTTATGCTTTATGATAGGTCTTAATGATTAAGAACCATATCTCAATTGATCCTCTAAGTAAATCTTAGCACAATTGTATGTTTAAGAAGAGGAATCAAGGATTGAAGAAATGGTTAAATCAAGAAGTCTATCATACTTCGTTCCAATTACAAGTCTTAAAGTTAAGATTGTGACAATGAGTGAAAAGTATTAAAGGTTTATAACATTCATCAAATGTGGAAAGTTGTGATGTCTTGGATAAGACAAAGACCAACTAGAACCAATTTATGAAGAGTCTTGATAAAAGTTACACTAACTCTTGAATATTTGTTTGTCAAGAAATGTTTATTGACAAAAGGATCTTATATGTCAAGGAGTCAGTGGGAGTCTTAATGGTCTTGAAAAGTTTCAAGAACAAATCAAATAGACCTTATCAATCATCACTAGCACATGAGTTGAGGTTTACAACCTATCGTGTTGACATCATTTTGTTTCTGTGCCAATCCAATCGAGTTAATTATGCATGTGAGTCCTATGAGTTCTCATTTGAATGCATAAAAGGCAAGGACCTTGATCAATGGAAAGTACATTGATAAGAAAAGGTGAGCTGCTTAGCTACTTGGAAGACATGGTGGGCAGCTGTGCTACCATAAGGCAAGAAATAAAGATTAAGAAAGTTCGGTCCATATGAGATTGAATTTGTAGTGAACTTTGGTTTTAACAAATTCACATGGATAGGAACACATACATCATTTAAATCTAAGTGTCATAAGATTTCCTCCTTCATGAAAATGATTGTGAAGAAATGCTTTCACTAAGAAAGATTTTAAGAAGATAGTGATTGTAAAACTGCATTCTCGAATTCAATTAAGGTTACGGTATCCCTTTCCATGATTTGAATTGTGAGGTTTGGCAATTAGTCTTAAATGTTTTGACACACATATGAACTATCTAAGGCAAAGGTGTATAAGTTTAAGAGGCCTTGATAAAAGATTATCAAAGCATTAAGTATTAGAAACATGGACTTAAGAAATTCAATAGGTATTGTTTTTCTGAAAGTTAAGATGTTTATGAATACATGTCGAAGCTAGTGGGAGCATAAGTGTTATGTTTTATAATAATCATCATGATAGTGGGAGCATAAATGTTATGATTGTATGATTATTAATGCACGTATTGCAAGTTGGCAATATTAATTATAGAAAACAAGAGTTATATCCTTGCAAAGTTGTAAGGGTTGTAAGGTTGTTTTGCTATAATTAAGGAAGAGAATATTATGCTTCATTTCGAATCTAAAGGATTAGGTTGATAAATGTTAATAAATTTAGTCAAGGGTACATAGTGTGTTCTTAAAATTTCGATTATGATTACGCCATTCCTCTTCACAATTCGAATTTTGAGAACATAGCAAATAAAACATTATGCGTTGTGTCCCATACGCTTCGGGTATAGGATCGATTGCAAATGCTTTAATGTTTGACCATTCTAAAATTTTCCAAATGTCGAGCGCATTTAGAGGAAAAAGGGACTAGAATTGGTTTTGACTAAAATAATTAAACAACTATCAAAGGACAATCCAAAGTTTGACGAGGATTGGTCGCTTGTGAGTAGTTGGAAGCATGGTATTGGATGGACCATATCGACATAGAAAAGATTCTATGAGTTGTCATATGGAACTTATGGAAATGTTTCCATATTGGATGGACCATATCGACATCATTACGAATAGATAAGATTCCATTAAGAATGAGTTGTCATATGGAAAATATGGAAGCGTGTCCATATTGGGAATTGAATATTAAAAAAAATCTATGTCTAAGATTAGGAACTTTTATGCAAAGGATGATCAAAGGAATGTACTTTGAGTGAGAGACATCATATCTAAGGAATTGTCTTGTAACAATCTCCAATAGAGAACTTTGTAATATCATTGGCAATAGTCTTTGTGACTTTGGTGCAGTGACATTACGAAAGGATCATTGCATAAAATGTTAGAATCTAACATATTCTATAAGTGGCAATAATTTGATATTCTTACACTTATGAAAAAGGATTTGGAGTTGTGAAATGAGAATGATTGGAAATGTGTTCAATTTGATCTATTTCACAAAGTAAGAACCATAGGTAAACAT
This sequence comes from Lactuca serriola, assembly GCF_051521515.1. NCBI lineage: Eukaryota > Viridiplantae > Streptophyta > Magnoliopsida > Asterales > Asteraceae > Lactuca > Lactuca serriola. The sequence goes on along the minus strand of NC_136414.1, from coordinate 35,845,683 downwards.
TGTGTGCATGCTAAGAGCATGGGACAAGTGTAATAATTCAAGTAAGAAGTTGATTACCCGAAACGACAAATAATGAGTAATCGATATGGTGATAAATAAAAGGAGTTTTATTTATACTCAAAGGTTTGAGGTCATATGGGATTAGTATTATTCTTGTGTTTCACCTTGCATGTTTTGACTTCTAGAATAATTGAGTTTATTAAGAATAATCGAATTATTCGAACGGGCCACAGTCGTTCATATGTTGGAAGTAGATATGAATGAAGACTGTCGTGAATTGGTGTGTGGATTGTCTAAAAGAGTATTAGACATAAGCAAATGTTTGCTGCAACGTTCATGAGTGCTTATGAATATGATTTGAGCATTGGATTAAAGTCACGCTCACTTGGATCACTCCATGGATTGTATCACGAGTGATTGGTGAGACGATAACATCTTATATTCTTGAAACCGAGATGTGTGAGTTGTATCTTGCGAATCGGTTGCATATTGATAATATGTAAACGCACTAGTAACTTGGTGTTATAAAACATATTGTTGTGTGTGATTCGGTGAGTGAGTGCAAGCAAGCATTGTATCAAAGTTTATCCGTTCCTTTTATCCAAAGTAGGATAAAAGCGATATCTTTGGGCCCCTCGATGATTTAGTGATGACAAACGTAAATGCTCGGTCGGGCTAGGGCTAATTTGATTTGTTCAATTAGTCAGTCGTCATAAATCGGGAATCGAGATATAGTACAAAGAGAATGATTTGAAATCATATCTCATATGATATCTAGAATGGAGGAATATATGATCCCTTATCTAAGGACACTCGTATCTGATATGATCAGAGTTGACAGCGGCTTTGGAAAGCTACGATTGCAGATCAGGATCTGAAGTCATACGCATAATAGTTATTAGACTTATCCAAGTGGGAGACTGTTGGATTAGTGTCTAAGTCCATAACTATTTTGGTATGTACTTGACCCGATGGTGCATGGTCCTTTTGGGTTGCCTTCACCAAAGCAACTTGATAGGATGAATTATGGAGAGAAAGGATTAAATATGATTTATTAAAATATTATGAGAATAATATATTAAAGGAGAAATCATATTGTTTAATTAATATTAGTCAATAATTAATTGGTAATTAGTTTTGTGACTAAAAGAGATTAATTAAACTTAAGGGACTGGAATTGTAATTATAAGATAATTGCAATTTGGGCCATGGATTGTCTTAAATCAAGAGGTGGACGAATTCTTATGGGAAGCCCATAAGGAAATTGTCCAAGGGCTTGATTAAAGGAGTCTATGGGTTGCTTAGGGCTTAAGCAACCAAATTAGGGTTTCCTTGTTAGATAACCCTAATTGCCTCACTATATATAGATCCCTTAAGGACCAAAAACGTGGCTAAGCTTCTTGCTAGGGTTTCACACGTTTTTGGGCAGCCTCTAACCTCTCTCCTCTTCATCCTCTTGCTTATGGTGTTTGTGAGCCATTAGAGGAGTGACACTTGTGACTCTAAGCCTTCCAAAGTCAATTCAAGGAGGAATTGGGATTGTTATTACTACATAACAATCAAGGTACTATCTTAAACCTAATTATATGTTAATATCGATTTCCATATGCTAGAATTAGGGTTTATAGTCTTGGATACTTGCATGTACAATAGAGGAACCTAGATCCAAACATTAGGGTTTGTATGAGCACATAGGATGTCTTATGACCAAAACCCATCACTAACATCAACAAAACACAATGCTCCTAACATTCATCCCCATCATCTTCGTCTTCAAATTCTTCTTCTGAATAATAAAACTCGTTTTCATCACCTCCGTCTTAAAATCTTCCACTTCTTCGTCTTCTTCCCCAATTCTCTCATTCTCGTCATCAAATATTTGCTCATATGTATTTATAGTTGAGGCTAGGCACAGTGGTTCCACACGAGTTACAGTAAGGGGTGACTCAAACCGTTCTTCAAACCGTTCTTCAACCTGAAAGATTTCATCTGCTTCCATTTCAGCTTCGGTGACTTCAAATACCCCTCGTAGTTTTGTTTTGATAACCGCCCACTTAGCTAATAACCTACGGATTAGCTACAGAATATGCTTTCCTTTAGAATTTTGTAGCTAATTAGCTACGAATTTTTCTTATTTTCGATTTTTCGGGCACCAAACGTCGTTTTTTCTGCTTCGTTTTTTTTCACACCTCTATTATACATGATTATCTATATTTTCACCAACTTATAGCTATTAATATCATTCATAAAGTCGTGTGCACATACGGGATCCATTACTCGTTTAATGGTTTAAAACTATAATGGCTATGATCTATATTCGCATATAAATACTCACAAACACGTATATATACACATATACACGTACATATATACCACAACTCATTCATGTATACAAACATAAATCCATCACAATATGGTGAAAATATAGTCATTACATTGTTAAACTGTGAAACAAGTACTTGATCCCGAAGGTGCACATGACTTTATGAATGATATTAATAGCTATAAGTTGGTGAAAATATAGATAATCATACATAATATAGGTGTGAAAAAGCTAAACAACACGGCGTTTGGTGCCCGGAAAATCGAAAATAAGAAAATTTTGTAGCTAATCCGTAGCTAGTTAGCTACGGAATGTGCTTTCCGTTAGAATTTCGTAGCTAATCCGTAGCTAATTTGCTACGGATTTTTCTTATTTTTGATTTTCGGGCAACAAACGTCGTTTTTTCCCCTTCGTTTTTTTCACACCTCTATTATATATAATTATCTATATTTTCACCAACTTGTAGCTATTAATATCATTCATAAAGATGTGTGCACATACGAGATCCATTACTTGTTTAATGGTTTAAAACTATAATGCTTATGATCTACATTCACATATAAATACTCACAAACACATATACATGCACATATACACGTACATATATACCACAACTCATTCATGTATACAAACATAAACCCATCACAAGTTGGTGAAAAGTATAGTCATTACATTGTTAAACTGTGAAACGAGTACTTGATCTCGAAGATGCACATGACTTTATGAATGATATTAATAGCTATAAGTTGGTAAAAATATAGATAATCATGTACAATATATTATGATTATCTATATTTCCACCAACTTATACCTATTAACATCGTTCATAAAGTCGTGTGCACCTTCGAGATCTCTTACTCATTTATGGTTTAATATTGTAATACTTATTAATATTTGCGATTTTTGATATGCATACATGTAGACACATACACACATAGATAAACATAAACATAAACATACACATACACATTCAAATACACACACATACACATATGTACTTACATACACATTCAAATACACACACATGCATACACATACACATACACATAAACATACACATACATATACATACACACATACACATACAGATATACATTTACATACACACCCACATTCACATACATACACATACATACATACATACATACATACATACATACACATACACATACATATTTCCCTTTATTATAATCATTTTTCATTATTTATAAATTAAACATAGATTATTTCACCTTATTGATATGTTAAACGTAGTTTTTTTTCGCTTATAAATCGTTTGTTTGTGTGTCAAGCACATTTGTTACAATTATTATATATTATTATGATGTTTATAATAATAATAATTATTATTAGTATTATTAGTATGATTTTTAATTATTCGTGTCTTAAATATATAAGAAAAAACGATCGTTTGTTTTTCATTATTTAAATATGTCTTAAATTGTACGTGAATGTGGGTGTGTATGTAATAATACTAATAAATTAAACATAAATTATTTCACTTTATTGATATGTTAAACATGTTAAACGTAGTTTTTTTTCGCTTAATCGTTTGTTTGTGTGTTAAGCACATTTGTTACAATTATTATATATTATTATGATGTTTATAATAATTATTATTAATATATTAGTATGATTTTTAATTGTTCGTGCCTTAAATATGTAAGAAAAAATGATCCAAAAAAAAAATTAAGAGTCAAATAATGAATAATAATAATAATAATAATAATAATAATAATAATGGAAATTATAAATCCGTCGCTATTTCGTAGCTATTCTGTAACTATTTTCTTCCGTCGTTAGTCCGTAGCTATTCCGTAGCTAATTAGCTACAGAATAGCTACGGATGTTAGTCTGTAGCTATTCGTAGCTATGAACTACGAAATGGCTATGGATTCACATCCGTAGCTATTCCGTAACTAATGAGCTACGAAATAACTACGGAGTAGGTATTCTGTAGCTATTTTGTTGCTAAATTAGGACGTCACATTATTTAGCAGATTCGTAGCCATTCCGTAACTAATTAGCTACGAAAATTTTCCGCATCTATTTTCCCTAGTAAAACCTGTTTCTAGTAAAACCTGTTTCTAGTAGTGAATTGCCAAAAATCTAATTATATGGATTCGGGTCGACTTTGTTGGCATGACATGAGTCGTTTACAATTCCAATTTTACAAGACAGATCAAACATAGCAAAGTAATCACTACAAAGCTACAAATTGATTATAAGTCTGTTGGAAGACCTTAACAATAAGTTGATGATATTCATCACAATTTAATGTCAAATAACAAGCCAAGAGTTCCTCCAGCTGGTCTCGTTGCCTGATTCCTTTCACTATCATCATCTCCATCATCGACTCTCTGAAGTCCGTCTCTGGATCAAATGAGCTTTTCACGATGGCATTGCAATCAAGACTGATACTAAATGCATTTATCTCTTTCATCTTCAACCTCGTTCTCTTCATGCTTTCAAGAGCTTTGATTCTGCGTTCAACCCTGGTTAGTGTTCTTGGAGAATGAGCGTTGGCTTTACGACCCTGCTTTGACCTTATCCGCTGCTTCTCATTCTTCAACACGATCTCCTCCATTTTTATGTTTTTATCCGACTTCAAGAAAGTCTTGATATTATCTGCAGATGTTTCTTGAATTACGAGCTTAGGTTTGTCTTCAAACACAACTTTTTTCACTGATTCTGTAGAATCCACTCTCCCTTTTCTTGATTCTTCATCAACAATCTCTCTCATTGTTCTTTCAGTCGAAGACTTCTTGAAACCTCCACAGCTTACTGGAGAAACATTGAGCCGATAATCTGAATTCGACATCATCTCCTCATCTTCATACCTTTCTTTATTAAACGAGTTCCTCCAAAAAGAGCCATCATCATCACCATGGTGAACTCGACCTTTATTCCATTTCCTTTGAGCATTTCCTGATTTGGGTTCTGCACTATCTTTCATCTTCTTAAACCTCAAAAGCCATGTCTTCAGTGAGACAATGTTTGTCGTCTGAAAGGTTTTCTTTCTTCCCCAATTCATAATCTCTCTCTCTCTCTCTCTCTCTCTCTCTCTCTCTCTCTGTCTCTCTCTCCTCTCTCTCTCTCTCTCTCTCTCCTCTCTCTCTCTCTCTCTCTCTCTCTCTCTCTCTCCTCTCTCTCTCTCTCTCTCTCTCTCTCTCTCTCTCTCTCTCTCTCTCTCTCTCTCTCTCTCTCTCTCTCTCTCTCTCTCTCTCTCTCTCTCTCTCTCTCTCTCTCTCTCTCTCTCTCTCTCTCTCTCTCTCTCTCTCTCTCTCTCTCTCTCTCTCTCTCTCTCTCTCTCTCTCTCTCTCTCTCTCTCTCTCTCTCTCTCTCTCTCTCTCTCTCTTTTAAGTGAAAGATTCAGAGTTACATAAGAATGGATTGGATTTGTTGAAACTGAGGACTTAAATGGATAGTTGCTGTCGGCAATTGACCACTGTAGCTATTGACTTGTTGTTTTTAAGTTTAAAAGAAAGGCCCGCCATAGATACTGTTACCACTTTACTTCACGTTTTCATTTTACTTAAGGCTTGTTGTCCTTTGCTTTTTGTAGCATAGTGGTTCTAAATAATGGAGACCAATTTTGTCCTTGCCCTGTCTGTAGAAGGCATGACCTAAGCATGTTTCTTACATGACATGATTGTTTTACCTACTTTTTAGGTTATTTTCAATGATTAAGATGAATAAGATGAGTATCTTAATTTTAGTTTATTATAAAGTTAGCTTAAGTTATTTTACTCAATATCTTTTGAATGTAGGAGAGGTCGATTGCAAAATTTGTCAAGACGTTATTGATATTTATTAGAGTTTCAATTTAATCCACCTCAAACACAAAGTTATGTTGTTTGTTACGTTCTAGGTAACAATGCCTAAAGACCTATGTTTGTATACATAGATATTTGTTGTTCTAGTTAAAAGTTTTGTTATGTTTTTATATAAACCGTGTTCCTCGAAATAAACATAAAAATATCTGGACTGAATCTCGAACCTATCTTTCACTTAATAGGTTGAATTATGGTTGAAATCAATCTCATCAAAATATAATTTTATATGAACTTTATAGTTTATGTAATATTTTAATCCAACACTTTTAAAACACCAAAGCTGTTATGTACACCCTCTTTGGAGCCTTTGAGAGTTCGAGCACAATTCAAGCAAAGTACAGAAGCAAGATGAATGTAAAATGTAGTGAAATTGGAGTTATAATGTTACCTGGACAAGTAACTTCGAGCAAGCTAATTACTAAGAAGTTCGAACATTATTTGGACAACTAATTTTTAATTGTACTTTAGCTTTGAATAACTAATTCGGTTTGTAACTTATTTAACTAACTCTAAATGTTCAATAAACCTAGGTAACCTTTCAATTAAAAATAAACGAGGTAGACTCAAGGCCAACCCGTTTATCTAACAAAGTGACGAATGAAAGTGTTTGAGTGGGGTGCATGCACCCAATTTGACATGCTTTTTTATATTAAATTTCATATAGAAAAATTGCAAACACGTTTGATTTTTAATTCATGGATGTAACGCCCGTAGATCCGAGCTAGTCAATTTAGAGATAATAGGGGTCGAAAACGACTATTCGGCAAAAGATTATTTACAATAAATAATCTTAACCAAGTTGTAGTATATGTTACAAGGTTTTCGTACATATAAAGAGCGCCGAAATCCGAGTTATAACGAAGAAATTATGACCCGTCGAAGTTTCGCGACGGAACTGGCACGGCACCGGGAAGTGTAAATAGTGAATTTACGATGGAGCGACTTTTAGCCTTAACGATCTAAACAAAAGTCATAGAAAATGTTAAACCGAGAGTGTCCATAAAAAGAACGCTCAAATCTGACTTCGTATGAAGAAGTTATGATTTTTCTAAGATTTAGCATAGCATTGCACAGCCCGAAAATTCGAATTTTAGATCGGTCGATTTTCAGCCAAAATAATCTAAACGAGAAATGAATATATCGTTAATAGGAGTTAAAGGATAAAAAGACAATAAAAAACGGAGCTCGTATGCGAAAGATATGGACGAAGTTTAGTCGCTACTCTTCGAGCGCGATAAATTCGATACAGTTTTATAAATCTGAGATAGAATGAGAATTAGCCAACGAGGTCTAAATGAAAGTTGTAGTACTCGTAAATACCAACGCGTGGATATAAATAAAGTCGGAAACGGAGCTCATATTCAAAAGATATGGACGAAGCTTAGTCGCTACTCTTCGAGCGCGATAAATACGATACAGTTTTTGTAAATATGAGATAGAATGAGAATTAGCCGACGAGGTCTAAATGAAAGTTGTAGTCCTCGTAAATACCAGCGCGTGGATATAAAGAACGTAGAAAACGGAGCTCGTACGCAGAAGATACGGACGAAACGTAGCGGCTACTTTACTATAAAATCCTTATAAATAAAGGGTGAACCCTTCATTATTTTCTTCACACCATAAGCATTTCTTTCTCTCTCTAACCTCCCTAAACCCCTCAAGTCTAGGGAACCTCCCTAGCACGAGAAGAAAGCCCCGGAGCGCCCGACGGCTCCGAGAAGAAAAGCTTTCGGCTCGGAAACGCTGCTCCAGCGAAACCCGGTTTTTAATAAAAACCCGTTGTAAGTGAGCTACGCCTATACTATATTTAATATAGCTTTTATTTAATTATAGTAACATTATTAGGACCTTAAAATAATTATTTGGGCTATTATTATGAGTTATATTGAGTGTTATTTAACGCTTATGTAATAGTAATAACAGCTAGACTATTAATTAGCCTCGGCGAATAATAGACTAAACTCTACTGGTAATAATACTAGGTTTCGTCGAAGGAAATTTTTTTTTAAGAAGCAAAGCGCTTTCTGAGTTTGGAATCACCACCTTTTCAAGTGAGTGCGTAATTACTTTCATCTTACACATAGATATGAAGTATTTTATATAAATTACGTGCTATGTGTGCATATTATCTGAGTACTTGCTGTCTATGCTGGATGAACGTTTTTATACATGTTTTAAAATGATTTAAACTGTATACGTATTTTATATATACAAATATGTTGGGGATGACATGGGTAGATGAATGATGAGAGAAAAAAGATGATATGAGTAAACATAAGCAGCTATAGACTTAGTACCTAATAAATAACACTGGCAGCTTTGGACTTAGTGCCTATTGGACAAACATTGGTAGCTATGGACTTAGTACCTATTAGGAATTGGTAGCTATGGACTTAGTACCTACTAGAAAAACACTGGTAGCTATGGACTTAGTACCTGTTAGGAATTGGTAGCTATGGACTTAGTACCTACTAGATAAACACTGGTAGCTATGGACTTAGTACCTGTTAGGAATTGGTAGCTATGGACTTAGTACCTACTAGATAAACATTGGTAGCTATGGATTTAGTACCCGATGAATAAACTATAGCAGCTATGGAATTAGTGCTTTACGAACGAGCATTGACAGCTATGGATTTAGTGCCAGTCCTATAACCCTGGAAGCAAGGGACCTCAGAATAAACGAATGCAAGATAGATGAATCTTAGGATAGACCCTTAAGGGTAAAGAAGATAATGGGGATGGGTAATTGGGTTAACTGTTTGACGATTAAACATAATAATTATATTGTTGTGGGTTGAAAACCCTATGTACTCACCAGATTTCCCAACCTGACCCACTCAGTTTATTTATATCACAGGTGTTGATATGAAGTCACATTACACTGAGAGATTAAGGAGATATAGATCACTAGTGATAATGAATGTAAGTTCTGTTTATGCTTATGTTTCTGTATTGACGATGACATCCCAAATGTTTTAAAATGAATAAAAATACATTTCTTCAGAAATGCTTTGATAACATATTTATCATAATTTACTAGGAACAAATTCCTCAACATTTTTATTAAAAGAAGTTCTCTGATTTTTATAAAGCATAAACAAAATCGGTCTTTTCTGGCTGTGAAAAATGGGGATGTCACAATGGACCCCAAAATAATAGTAGCCTTACTCATGAACCTAATTATGATTATGTCTCGATCCACCACTGATAACAAATGATGTTCGGTTGAAACTCAACTTATTGGGTTTTAAATCCCAAATATTCTTGTAGATTAAATGAAGTGATTTCTCCAATTGGGCGTTGTTTGGTTATGCTCCAACATTACCGTCACAGTTCATCACCATTCATTGCTACTCACTAGGTGATCAAATCCCATCTCTGATTCCAGAAATTTATATCTTCGATAAAACCCATATACATCTAAAATACATTTGTCAAAAAACCTACAAAAACTTACTGAAAAAAAGCTTATATAAATAAGTAATTCTACCACAAATCAAGAATCTTTTGGTCGAAATCAGATTTTTGTACAGATAAATAAGTATTCCTTTAATTTTTATGAACTTAGAAAAACCAAAAAAATACACTTTAGGGATGGATTTATCATCAACTAGAACAACAAAATAGGGATCAATTGACCCCTATAATTGCATAAGATGAAATCAAGCATGTAGGTATTGATGGTGTTGGGTTTTCTAAGCATCAAATACATAATAAATACAACGTAAAACAATCAAAGATTTATGTAAGTGTACATGCACCATATGATCTAGATTTTACGGGTTTTAGCAATATATTTTAAAATCAAACTAAAAGAAGGATATATTATATACCTCTTGATCTTTTGATTGAAAAATTTTGCAACGGATAAAGGTTCCAAAGTAACACCCCTCTAATGTAGTCAGACCCAAGACTCCAAGAAGCAAACAAGGAAAACCCTATATTAGGGTTTTATTGAAATTTTTATAACCTTAGAGAGAGGTTATGATTTTCGATTTAGGAGAATATATAGAGAGGGAGGAGAATCGAATTTCACTCTTAGGAATCCTTTGGATTTGATCCCAAACATTCTATTTATAGGCAACTGATTAATCCTTAAGCAATTCAAATTCCTAAAGGATAATAATTATCTTATTCAAAGTCTGCCTTATCCTTATTAGGATAAGCAAAAACTGTCAACCTCCTCTTTCTTGAGAGTTCAAGAATATTCCAATTAATGCAAAGGATTTTATTAATATTCAACCCATTTAATTAATTGAAACTCTATAACTAATTACCAAAATAATTTTCAATTTATTTTTTTTAATTCATATTAAATTAACAACTTATTTTTCATCATTTCCTTGTAGCTAATTGTGTCATGAGGCCAACCCAAAAGGACTAGGTTTTGATTTCGAATATTACCAACTAGTTAAAGTCCTCGGAAATTAATTATTTCCAGCAATCTTCCACTTGTCAAGCTCCTCTTTCTTGAGAGTTCGAGAATATTCCAAATCCAATTAATGCAACTGATTTTATTAATATTTAACCCATTTAATTAATTGAAACTCTATAATTAATTACTAAAATAATTTTCGATTTATTTTTTAATTTATATTAAATTAACAACTTATTTTTCACCATTTCCTTATAACTAACTGTATCATGAGGCCAACCCAAAAGGACTCTGCTATCATTTCGAAATATTACCAACTAGTTAAAGTCCTTAGAAATTAATTATTTCCAGCAATCTCCCACTTGGACAAGTCATTAACTTCTTAAGGTAAAAGTACTTTCTGAAAATCAATCAACAGAGAGTTAGTCTTCCAATGCAACTGCCAAACTCTGATCAAAATCAAAATTTAGTCCTTAGATAAGTGGTCAGTTATTCCTTTGTTCTAGATATCTATATGAACTTGAGACATGAATAATAGGCCAATCTCAAAGTTCAAAATTTTGTTTCCCGATAAAGATTTCTGACGGTCACATCTGACTTCTAAATTGAACAAATCAATTTAGTTAGGACCTCTTCAGGCACATTAGATGGCAAGACGAAATCATCGAGAAGCCCAACGATGTCTCTTCTTGTGTTAAGGCAGAAGGAACAAATAAACTTTGACTACATATTTTTTTTCTACTAGTCATATCATACATGGAGATGCCCGTTATAACTACCTGTTAAAGATAACGTTGGAGTACACCAATGCACAATATATTTCGTAAAGCAAAACCCCATATGTGTCTCTCTTTAAAGAATAAATATATTATCGCCTTAGAATTTCTCGTGACTAGATTGATGGAGTAATCTCTAAGTACGAGTTGTTTTAATACTTAAAATCCTTATTTTAAGTACTCATGCAGTGTCAGCAAAATCTCTTATGCAATGTTTAATCTCATATGGTACAATCAACTCATACTCATGACTGTCTTAAATTCCAGTACTCACTCTCAAGAGTATGACCCACTATGGAGTTTTGAACATAATTAAATATCTTAAAGTAGGTTTAAAACATGTGAAAGTGAAACACAATAATGAATAACACAACTTTGATAGCAATAAGCTCTTTATTAAGTATCCACAAAATAAACATCAACATAGTTACAATTCATACTGTTATATGTTTCTAAATTAAAACAATCTATTCAAGAGTGCTCAAGTCAAATCAATCAAAAAGAAAATACCGACCAAGTCTTATTGTCAGACTTGTTGACTTAGCAAATGGATCTACAAGATTTCTTCCGATGTGATTCTATTGAATATGATGTCTTCACATTTAAATAACTATCAAATGTGATGGTACTTACTAAGTATATGTTATGTGAGCGTGCATGACTTTGGATCCAATTTGATTTAAGTTCACCCTTACAGTCATAAGAACCTTCAAAAGGATCATCAATGATTGAAATTCAGCAATGATGTCACTAATGTATCTTTTTTAGTTTCAAATCTTCCTTTTCATTCTAACCAGTTGCAATATACTCCAATTTTATTCCTAAATCCACCATGGTGTATTTCTTGATACCCTTTCAAGCTAATACTTCACCATCCAGTAAAAGCACACACTCCGACTACAGACAAAATTGTCTTTATCAGTGTGGAACATAGCATCAGTGTAACATTTACATTGATCTCTACCAATTTAAGATCATCTATTTTGTCCTCCTATGACACTAAGGAATTTACTCAATTTTATTAATTAATTCTTGCTAAATCTATCTAATCCAAGATGTCATGCTTAAGGCATACGAGTCATTAGATCTAGCATATGTCATGTCATACATGAACGATCCCATAGATAGAAGCATATGGGATATGACTCATTTCTTCGAGCTCAATACTAGGATATTAGTGATTGTTAATGTCATGTCATACATTATGAACTATTTTGAGTTTCTTTGATATTTCATGTATGTTGGCTTAATCTAGTGAATTATCCAGATCTATCTCCATAGTTCATTACATTTAGTACATATGTTGTTTCTCCCATGTGTCTCAAGAGAAAAAAAAAATCTCAAACAACACTACTAGAAAAATAGCCTTTTACGACGCTCATTGCGCGTCGTAAAACGCTCAGACGACGCGTGAATGCGCGTCAAGGAAGGCCCTATCATAAAGAGAGACGACGCGCATTTACGACACTCATTTACGACGCGCATTTACGACGTGCGTTTATGACACGCAATGCGTATCAAGGAAGGCCCTGTCATAAAGGAAGACAACACACATATGTGTGTCGTAACATTATGACGCGCGTGTTTATGACACGCAATGCGTATCATGGAAGCCCTTGTCATAAATGAAGACGACACACATTTGCGTGTCATAAACTTCAGTAACCATTTTCGATATGCATTTACGACGCGTCTTTATGATACTCATTTCCGCATAATACAAAAATATGTAAACAAATATATACAAAAACAATCAATTTCATCCAATAACATCATGTCAAAAAATTGTAATACATTGATATTATTGGGATCTAATTGTACATTGTTATTAAGAGGTTTTTCCTAACTATCTAACCTAATACTCCTACATTGCTAATACTCCATATCATTGGTTTGCCACCTGGTGTACTGGGCTGCTGTCCACCGGGCATGGATGACATGTAATGACTTGAGCATTAGCTAAAACAAAAAAGTTTTTATTAATCATACAATCAAGTTTAGCTACATGATAGAGTTGTTATATAAATATTTTGTTTATCACATAATCAAGTTTAACTACCTGATATAACAAGTTGACACTATCTCCTCCTCCAAACCTCTTACAAGTACACCTCCCTTTCCATCATCCATGAGTGCTGGAGAGGAAGTGTCTTTGTTGGAGCTTCCCATCAAGCAAGTTATATAAAGTACTCATAAATCTGTAAATATTTTGTTTAATTAAGATTTTAATTTAAGTGAAAATAAAGAATTCTAAAAAAAATGACCTTGACTGGAGAGGAAGTGTCTTTTTTGGAGCTTCTCCACTTTGTTTCAGTAGATGTTGAATTGAATTTTGCTGATGAAAGCCTTTCATATAAAACCTGAAAAAAAAAATTAAAATTAAAAAAAAGAAAAATAAAATATTGAGTATTGAATATTCTTACTTGCTGAAGCCTAAAGAGGTCATAAAAGTTATCATTCCCATAAAAGGCATGCAAATATTTTATTTCACCATTATCACATAAAGGAGCTGCAACACGTTTTGCCAATCGCTTGGCAGTTGACAAAAACTGCTCAGACAGGGGCAAAATTGTCAAATCACCACCACCATGAAAATATTAAATATTGGATTGGGATTGGGATTTAACTATTTGATTACAAAAAAGGCATTGGAATTTGAAACTAAACATACTTGTAGACATCAAGCATGTCCAAAAAGATGACCCATTAAGTCATTTTGTCCACATTAAGTCAAAAAGGAACAACCATGCCATGTATAGTTTGTTCAGATTAAGTGATTAATTCATTAAGACCACTAAGTAAAAAAGAATCAACCCCTAAGTCATTATTATAGGTTGCTGTTGTAGCTGTACTTTGTGTTCAAACTAAACCGAGTTACAGGCCATATACAAACATTTGTGTCAGGCAAGAGTGTTATTTGTGCATAAACTTCCTTTGTTTCTGGTTCAGCCTAAAAAAATGAATCCAGAACTAAATTACTTAAATACCCAAATGGATTATGAGTATTAGTCTCTGAAAAAGACTAAACTACCCTCACTAACTTACTCAAAGGAATCAAAGTAGTAGACCAATTTTTCATCCAATCCAGCAAGGATAGAAACAAAGATCAAGTAAAATCAGAATGAGAAAAAAATCATTTTGTATAATTGTTACATGTATATGCCTGAATATACCATATTACACTTGCCTTCCAAATTATATATTAAAATAAATAAACAATTTTTTTTCTAAAGTCCAAAGTTATATGTCTGAAGAAACATTGTATTTTCCCTTCTTAATCTTTAAAATATCATATTTACCTAAATATATATATATATATTTTTTAATATTTCAAATTATTAAAACTAAAATAATAACTAAATATACCATATTACACTTGCCTTCCAAATTATAAAAACTTCATCAACAAACTAACTTCAACTTTGCCATCAGAAAAACTATGGTGTCATAGTCTATTTATTATTTTAAAATAAAAACTCATAAAACACAAGAAATTAAACTGAGTTTTACACACACAATATATATTAGAAAACACTCAATTTTTTATCCATTGCTCACACAAAACGACCACTCAAAACGACATGTAACAGATATCACAATTGGTAGCATTTTCAGTTATAGCTCTTTAATCTATTTTTTCATTATTGATGAAATACAAAATCAAAAAGTAAAAGAAAAGTCATAGTCTAATCATCTTTTTCATTGTTTAAGAAGAAAAATTCAAAATAAAAAAGAAATAGAAAAAGCAATTGCCATTACGACACTTAGAGGTTAAGAACAGGTCTCCAAGATGAATTTCCTATGATTTAGAAGATAGGTTTAATATAGTCCATTTATTTTTTATATTTTCATTTTTATGCAACAATTCTAACTCATCATATGCATATTCAGATGTAAGGGTTTAGGGATCCTCAAGTAAAAAAAGAAGCAATCAATACAATACCCTTGCCCCATGTGTAGACAAGACAGACTCCAAACAAATTGATAATCTTTTTCACTTTTCAACATCATATCTCAAAGCTCAAATGTGTGTTCAACCATCTTTTCTCATAAATAAAAGCCAAATATTTTTGAAGTAAAATTAAAATGTGCAAGTAGTAAAAGCTTACCAATTTCATGAAGTGCATCGTTAACATCAGCAACAGTTTTAGATGATGTCTCCATGAAAAAAAAAGACCATTCTCCTTGGGGTAAATTTTGTTGAGCTTACACACAAAAATAAGTAAAGAAATAAAATTTTCTTTTTCCAAATATTAATAATTCCTGGGGTAAATTCTGCAATAAAAAATAAGGAAAAGGGTAAATACTTATGTTGTAACTGTGCTCTTGTCTTCCAAGTCGACATTATTTCCAGCAAATGACAGTACCATGCTTGGATTACCTGTACGAACCACAAAATGAAATATGACTTCATTTAAGTTTCTCAAAAGAATAGATAAGAAATATAGAGGCGAACGTAGTCAATTGGCAGAAAATCAAGAAAATGGTGATCATTAATTGGACATCATTAACATCAAAAGGCCTGGAAAGGATTATAGGACAACTATGTCTTCATTAGCAACAACCAGCTCACTTCAATAGCACAAATTATAAAAGCAATCTGCATGAAATTATAAAGGTCAACAAAAGCATACAGGTCTAGATGGAAAATACAATGAACAAAGAAAAATTGTTACACTATTTCATTTGAATTATTTTCCATATTTTCCAATTAATAATTAAAGATTTGGCTGCCAATTAAGTAAAACAAGCCCCTCATGAAAAAAAACCCTTGATAAACTGACACTACATGTAGGTTAAAATTTTAATTGTGCAGATGTAATGCTGACCTGGAGGTTCATCTTTCATACATTGATTAGTTCCTTTTCTTTCCTTCTAAGACATTTTATAAGCATCTTTCTTTTTCTTTCTTGAATAAGTCTTAAGCAGGGGAAGCAGTAATGTCATCATTGAATTGGTTATCTCATGTCCAACTGAATCTGAATCACTCTTGTAAGAATTATCACTCCCAATACCAGTACCAATATCCATCTCATCTTTTGCCTGTGACTTTGTTACACATTTTTCAGAAACTAAAACTTACACAACATTTAACTTTTCATTTATTGAACAGTTGGTTTCTTCAGGGATCACCTCTGCATAGAAAATTGTTGTCATCTACTATACAAACAACCAAAAATATGGTGATAAAATTGTCAATGTATGTAAATACCTAAGGCTGAATCCAAAGTATCAGGTGCATGGAGGTCCAAATCATCTAACATATGTGAATCTTTTTTAGCTTATGGGTCACCCTTTTCATCTGTTGTTTTCATACTGTTGTTATTTACTAGACAAGGCTTAAGAATGAGCATTCGATTAAAACACTAACAACCAAAAATAAGGTAACAAAATTAATACCTAAGGCAGGATCTGATTGTTATATATATATATATATATATATATATATATATATATATATATATATATATATTCAATACCAAACAATTCTCTCTTAACAACTCTTGGTAGAACATATTGACCCATCCGGTTAAACTCTAAAAGAGTTTCTGACTGATTAAATGAAAGAGCAGGAAACAGGGAAATATACGATGACCCATAATTTCTCATAATGGTGTTCTGTAAAAACCCATACAAAAAACATTACTTTTCCTAATTCCCAGTATAACCATCTGAACTCAGTCTCTATAAGTCTCGTGATATAGTGAATTCAATTATTTTTAAAATACATCAAATTTACAAACGATTTCCTTAGTTTTCAAGTCTCGACAGGAAACATTGTGGAGGATTTATAAGTATGAACGTTTTCCTCTATGTGAGCCTACATCCTTATAGATTTTTTTACCAATCAAGAATTGAAAGAAAACTCAAACCACAACTTCGTAAGTTCCATATATGATCAATTCACACAAAAAGCATACACTGCGGCTTTTGCACGACTTATTCAACTTGATAGCAACCACAACTAAAGTTGAAAAAGACAAGTACACAGTTAAAAGCACATATATCGTACATATAGGGAAAGAAACTCACGATCACGAGTAATTTGTTTGAAGTTTTATTATTCGCTGCCTCCTTGAGACGACGTATCGGAATCCGACATCGACATATTTCGTTCAAGAACCTAATTACTAAAAAAATCAGTGCGTGAATCGATTGAAGAAAAACCTCAAAGTTCAACAAGAAACACAGATCACAGCAATCAATTCTTTGGTGGTTTGAAGATGGGTGGGGGAGAGAGAGAGAGAGAGAGAGAGAGAAAGAGAGAGAGAGAGAGAGAGAGAGAGACCTGAAATATAAATTAAAGAGGTGTAAGAGTGAATATGGTTTGACTTCGTGGTAACCCTCCAGAGCTCTCTCTTGCATCGCAGACAGTATTCTACGACTAATTTCAGCTTCGCATCTAGTCGTTCCTTTCATATGGACGACGAGGCTTCTTGAAAGTTTTTCCATATGAAAGTGGTGGTGATGGAAGAGATGGTAGGGAGGCAGTGAATAGTAGGAATGGTGGTGACAGTCGATTGCATAGAGGTGAGTGTGAGGTGAGGTGGAATGAGATTTTATGAAAAAAGCCCTAGATTTGGACGCCTTTTGTAATTGAGGATAATGGATGCGCATTTGGTAAAAGAATTATAGAACGACGCATCTGCAATCGAGAAGGTGGAGGATAGAGATGAGAGAAAACCTGGTGGAGAAGGAGAGACGAGAAGGTGGAGGTGTCGATTAGGGGTTGTTCAACTGGTAGCTTCGATTGAGATGAGGGAGAAGAAGGCGGGGGTTGAAAAAATTTGGGGATTTCATTTTCCCTCTAAGGAGCGCGTTCCTTAAAAAAAATATAAAACAACAGTCACAGAGGACGCACAAGTGCCCTCCGTGTTTTTAATTTTTTTACATGAGACACTAATTTAAGGGCACGCAATAGTGCGCGACCTATATCCTTAAATTTTTTAAAGAGATGACACTTTTTTAATGTCACTCTCGTTTGCGTAACATAAATTAATGAGTGTCGTGGTTTGCGCGTCGTAAAAGGGTCTTTTTCTTGTAGTGCAAAGCCAAGCTTTTACACTTAATACATTAGAACATTGTTTCCTATGAATTGTATATTATCCAAATACATTACAAGAGTGACAACACTACTCCCACTAGCATATATATGGCTCGTCTTCGTCTCTCGAAAAAAAACACCCTCAACTTTCTCATTGAAACAAAGATTCCAGTTACTCCCACTTGATTTGACGTACTGTTTGGGAAAACAAATGATACTTTTTGATACTCAGAACAAATCTGATACCACTTGCCAAGTTTTGATGAGCCTTGTTATGAAGTAATGTGGATAACACACAAAACCAAAAGCATACAAAGACATAATATTTACGTGGTTTGGTCAAGGTGACCTACGTCCATGGGTAGGAGGGGAGTATTCTATATTCATAGAGTTCTCAAACAGAGATTAAAAGTATAACCAACAAAGATTCATCCTATTTACTAAGGATATAAAATATACATCAACTCACTTAACAGGCATCCCTATTTATAGCGAAGGGATCATACCTAAAGTCCTAATAGGCCAAGCCTATAGGCCCATGAAAGTTTTCAACCAATCATAATTCGCCATGCAATAGATTTTGGTACATTCATCGATTTCATACAACAAATGAGCATCATCAACATACATGATTGAGAACCATGATCCATAGTGGAGCATCATGATGCACAGGTGGTGCATCATAAACACTAGTGGCACATCATCCATCATGGTGGCATATCATGGTGTGTTCCTTGAGCATATTTAACTTCTAAGATTCCTTGAATAATATTAAGAATCATAGAGGACATTATACCATTTTTGGCTCATCAAGGGATACCATGGCTCATCAAGGACACAAGTGGCGCATCCTTGCACCAAGATGGCACATCATTTTGAGGATGGTGCACCTTGTGTAAACGGTGGCACATCCTTTTCAAGAATGATGCACCTTCCTCACAAATGGTGCATGAGACTTCAAGGTGGTTCATCCTCCTTCCAAAGTGGCACATCTTCTTCCAAAGTGGCGCATTTGCAACTCAGGTGGCACTCCTTGTTCCCCAATGGCACACCAACCTACCAAATGGGCGCACCATGCATCAAACTGGCACACCTTGAGCATGGATGGCGCATCCATGCACCAATGAGCTCTTTTTCACTCCAAGGTGCTCCATACCTCTTCCAGGTGTTCCATGACCCTTTTAGAAGATTCGTTCCTTTGGCACTTTATATACCTTTTTTAGATGATCCATTCCTTTCTCATATGATCCATTCCTTTATGACATGCTTCATGAACCCCAAGTGCTCCATTGAGTTCCCAATGCTCCATGAGAATGATCTAAATGCTCAAGTCACATTTAATACATACATTATGGTCCATCTTTGTTTCTCGGAATTCAATCTCCTTGAATTTTTTCATTGAAGCAAAAATTCCATTTTGCGAGATACTTGCTTTAGTTCATAAATGAACTTCATAAGCTTACGTATTCTTCACAACGTATCTTGGTTAGACTAGGTGTAACTTCCCATCCGTGTTTGTTATCTTCTTGATGATCTACCAACACTTGCAGTTTGAAGGTCAAGAGTTTGATCACCTAATTTTTCAAAAATTCATGGACTAAATCTTGCTCTCCATTTCCTCATCCCATCTTGCAGCCTTATAGGGCCTACCATAGCCACCAATAACTAGCATACTGTAACATCCCAAAAACCAAGGTAAATTTTTCAATTTTAAAAGAGAATTAGTAGCCAATTTCTTAAAAGTCAACACCACAAAACGATTGTTTGAAAAAATATGATCAATCAGAGTATATTGACATAACATCTCTCAAATCATAAATCTCTAGGATAGTATGTACACTTATGCCTTTTCTTTTCCCCAGTCCTCAGAAGTACCTAAAACAACTAAATCCACAACTCATGGCCTACAACACAAGGCTGGACTACGACCTGGGCCTTCAGTATAATGTTGGACCTCCCCCCTTAGGCCTACATCATAAAGTTGGACCACTCTCCTTGGGCTTTTAGTATAAAGTTGGACCACTTGTTTTTCTTGGGCTTTAGTACACAGTTGTACTGCCTTAACCCATCCAAAATACATCGACATATACATATAATAACAAACACAAGTAATTATAACAAATCTACCTGCCTAATAAAACCCTATAACATACCGACATCCTAACATATAGAGGATCCATACTGTAGTAACTTGTTACATGCAAACAAACTGGTACAACACCCGCCTATACATTTTATGATGTAATACATATTCCAGGTAAATGTTGATTTATGTTTGTGGATAGTTAAAGAAGTAAAATGTGGGTTTTTTATGGCCATAATATGGTGAAGGATACACCACGACGTGGCCATGGTAGTATAAAATGCGTATCATTCTTGTGCGCCACATCGGGACAAGCTTATATCCATGACATTACATCCACATGAGTTCTTAACCCTAATTTTGAGGTTTGTGCCCCTATTTAAAAGAAGTGGGGTATAGGCTTTGCACACCCTCAACCTCCATCACCTTCCTTTCACCCTCCAAGGAACCCTAACCTCCATTTTGTCCTTGTTAGCAATTTGTGGTGATTTTAGCCCCTTGAAGAATAAGAAGGTGCTCTTAGTGCATTGTTTCAGCTAGCAAACCTCCCTTCATCATCGTGTGCTTTTTTAGGACTCTTGTAAGTCCTCAAGTTCCTGCCTTTTGTGTTCAAGCATGCTAGATCTAGATTTTAATTTTGTCCATTTTCCTCCATGTTTGGGGTTATTTGAGTGATGGGTTCTCATAATGTTAGCAACTTTGTGAGACTTTGAGGTTCCTTTGTGGCCTCTTGTCTTAGATCTGGAGAGTTGTTAAGTTAGGAGTTTGATGCATGGTATTTGATCTCGTTTTTCTTCACTTTGATTTAACTTGTGCTCAATACATGCATTGGACATGAATGTCTAAATATCAATGATTTTTATGATGATTTGGGATGGAGAAAGCCTTATGGAAAGTTTGAGTGCATAGCTTGGAGGATTAAGAGCTTAAAGCATTAAGTTGTCTAGCGCAGTTCCCATGACATGATGGATTGACCATCACAAAGTGGCAACTGACAACCTCACGATTGTTTTGTCCCAACGTTGCCACGACATGGCTAAAGGGTGTCCAGACGTGGAGGTTAGCCATGTTTGACCTTTACTGTTGACTTTTTGACATTCTTGACTTTGGTCAACTTAAGAGTTTTAGGGTGTAGACTGAGAGGGTACTCATATATTGTGTTTAAGTTCCTCGTAGTACCGGTCTACTCTATCATAGAGTTGTCGTGTTAGCCTTCTATTTGTGAGGTGAGTCTTCTCATTATATTACATATGTCATAGTGGTGAGCATGCTATACTAGCTGAGTCTAATTTGTTGATTGTTGTTATTCATGTTTTTTGAGTTGCTGATAACTCCAGGACAATTGATAGTCGACAGGATTATTGACAACCCATAAGGATTTTGTGATCCTATAGGACTTCTGATAGTCTCAAGGTTGCTTATAACCCATAGTTGTGGATATAAATGTGTTTTAGGTACTTCGGATAATCATGGAAATGAGAAAGTATGACTGTACACTCTTCTCGGTAGCTTTCATGATTCTGCATTTTGTGATACTCTGACTTTTGGAATGATTATATTTTGGATACTTATGGTTTTCTTGACTTGGTTTTCATGGAAACAATGTTTTTTATTTAGTTTAAGTTAAAGGGTTCGTCACTGCATCGTATCCAACACCATGGAAGCTCCATAGTGGCTGCCAGAAAACCTAGTCGTGGTTGAACCCACCCCCATGCCGTGACTAGACCTCAAAAAAACCTAATGGATTAAGCACTTAAACGTTCATTTCCATAGCTCAAAAGCTCAGATCTGATGTTCCTAATGTTTTTAATGGATAAACTTTCTAACTTTATCCATTCCCATGTCTCATTAGCACCCAAATTATAACCCTAACTTCGAAGTGAGCTAAAATGCATTTATAACCTCAAGGTGGAGCATGAAAGCAATCTTTTCTTCCAACTCTCAAGTCAAAGAATCATTTTAGTCACTTAATTGGTCCAGGAGTTTCTAAAATCCAAAGATATCTAAGAAAGGGAATTAAAACCACCAAATAGGTGTAAAACTTAGCTCTAAACAAATGAAAGTCAAGATCCAAACTTTATACATCAAATGAATCATGTTTATGAAGTAGGTGGTGGATCTAATTTCACTCCTTTCTTCCTTGCACCATAATGGACTTCCTTCTTCCTTAAGTTTCACAAAAACCACAAAACAATCTCAAGAATCAAGCACGAAGGCTAGGGTTTGGTGAGGGTAATGATCTCACAGAGTGGAGGCTGCCAAATGAGGCAACCCTATAGGTTAGAGCCCTTAAATAGGTCCCCAACCCCGGGGTCTACAATTTTGAACCCTCAGCCGCTACCATGAAGTGCCCATACATATGTTGCGCCATTGCCAAGAAAGATGACGTGTCCAAATTTTAATGACGTAGTCGCGTCGTGGTGATTCTCCATCACCACGTCGCAAATGGTGAAAACTCCCAAAATTATGTTTAAAGGAATAATAATAAAAGAAAATATACTTGAAAAATAGATGTTACAATTCTCCCCACTTGAATCAGATTTCATCGTCGAAATCAGCGGAGATAAATAATTCTGGATAGTAAGTATGTATCTCCTCTTCGGGTTCCCATGTCCATTCTAAGACCCTTTGGTGTTGCCACTACACCTTCACTAAAAGTGCCGTCTTGTTGCACAAGGATTTAATCTTCCTATCTAAGATGGATATTGGTCTCTCCATATAATCCAGGTGCTCATCAACATGAATATCGTCAAAGGGTACCACTGCTAAATCATCCACCATACACTTATGAAGCTAAGAGACATGGAAAGTGCTATGAATCTGGTTGGGCTCTTCTAGTAAATCTAATCGGTAGGTCACCTTGCCGACCTTAGCCACCACTCGGAAAGGACCGATATATAGGGCCTAATTTGTCTCGCTTCATGAACCGAATAATACCGTTCCAGGGTGGTACTTTCAGTGACACCATGTCCCCGACCTGAAACTCCAAGTCAAATTGACGCTTGTCTACATAACTCTTTTCTGTGCTCTGTGTTATCTACAATATGTGGCTGGCCTACTAAATGAGCTATGTAGTCTTGAGCATTATCTCAATGTTTCACATGAATCTCTGCCCAACTTCTCCCCTAACAAACTAGGATACGACACTTCCTTCCATAAAAAAGCTCATAAGGAGGAGCACCAATGCTAGAACGATAGTTGTTATTGTATGAAAACTCGGCCAAAGGAAGGTAGGAGTTCCAGCTCCCACCAAAAATCGTAGATCGATGCTCTCAACATATCCTCAAGCTTATGAATAATCCGCTTACTCTACCTATCTGTGCGAAGGTTATATGCAATACTAAATTGCAACCAAGTAACCAACTCATCATTGAACTTCTTCCAAAAATTGGAAGTGAACCAAACATCTCGATCTTATACGATAGAAATAGGTACACCCTGGTGAGCAATAATCTCTCAAAAATATATGTCGTCCAATTTCTCGACCAATGAACTCTCTCGAATCGCAAGGAAGTGGGCATTCTTGGTCAAATAGTTAACGATCATCCAAATAACATCAAACCCCTTGGTCGTCCTTGGCAATTTCATGATAAAATCTATGGTGACTTGTTCCCATTCCAAATGAGAATCTCTAAAGGCTGTAACTTTCTGTGAGGCCTCTGATGTTCGACCATGATCTTTCAACAAGTCAAGAACCTCTCTACAAAACCAAGCTATATCCATCTTGATGCAGGGCCACCAATAACTAAGTCTCAAGTCCCAATATATATTTTTTGCGTCAAGGTGAATCAAGAACTTAGACTTGTGTGCTTCCTATAACAATCTCTGATGAACCCTATCGGAAATTGGAACCCAAACCCTGCCACACTTAGGCAATATCCATACATGTTAGTGACAAAGGTAGCAATCTAACACTTGATATTCTCTTTCTTCCAGTTCTCCTCCTTAATCCCCTCAGCATGTGCCTCTTTGATCATATCCAAAGGTGGTATAATGATAGTAATCCTCAAACATAGGTCTCTGATAGGAGTACTAGCTGTCTTGTGACTTAAGGCATCGACCACCACATTGACCTTTCCGGGATGATACAAGATTTCACAATTGTAATTCAAAACCACGGCCACCTATGTTGCCTCATATTGAAATTCACACTACTAGAAAACAGCCCTTTGATGACACGTGAACAATGGCACACACTGATTTACGATATGTATTTTTTGTGTATCCTAAAAAGTAATGGTAGATTTCCGAAATTTAAAAGATAGAGGACACACATTTTTACGTGCCTAAAATTAGTGTCTAATAAATAAAAAATTACAAACACGCAAGGCGCTTATCTTAAATGTGTGTCCTCTATAAATGTCGCTTTACAATGTTTACTAAGTGTGCGTTTTTTATCACACGGAAGACAGCGACTCCTTGATAGGTAAGCGGGGAAATAAAATTCCCCAAAATTTTGAACACCCTCCTTCCTCTTCCTTTGTACTCTCTCCACCCGTCGGATCAACTTCATTCTCTCCGTAAATTCCTTCCTCTACGATCGACTTACGATTCCTTCTCTATGCAAACCCTAATCAAACATATCACACCCACAACGGTAATATCTTCATCTTTCACAAAATAGACGATCGACTGAAGAACTAGGCATTCATGAACCGTACATCACAAAAATTTTCACAAGCTAACAACTGCATAACTGATGATTAAGGGTTCTTTGCTTCCCCAATCCACCCCTATCAGCCTATTCCAACTAGTTCTATCTTAGAGTCGGCTATTTAGGGTACCTTAGGCGATTGAGGGTTCTTTGAATTAGCATTTCCTATTCTCTTTCTCGTTCATCTACCCATGTATATTCAGACAAAATTCAACGAGTTAGAGCCATGATTCAATCTTTGGAGAAGTTAACACCAAAATTAGTGGTGAAAAGTCTCTAAAATCTAGAGGATGAAGGGTTTTGGCGAATAAATTCATCAATGACAGATTTTCTTTAGCCATGGAAAAAGATTGGATTCCGATGCTAAAGATATCAACATCAGGGTGACCCCTATTAAATATTGTGGGATTTCGTTGAGTTCTAGTGTGATTCCCATTGATGTTGTTACGCATCGTCTTCCTCTACCCCTATATCAACAAAACATGATGTGTTACATTTTTGCGAGCTTAATCAATATTATTGATTTGTGGAACTTTCTAAAAAGAATTGCATTTCAAAATTTATGTCTAAAATAGTAGTCGAATGACAAAAGTTGTTGGGTCACTTAGCATTTGGTTAATTGATTTTTTTTTAATTTTAACAGATTTTTAAGGATGATTTGAATTTTGATGCTATTTGAGAGTGTTATTCTTTCCTTCTTATCATTCAAAACTGAAAGCAAATTTTAGAGATGATATAATGGTGATTGAAAATCAAAGGTACCTCTCTCTTTGCTCCAAAATATGCCGATTTAGTAAGTTCCAATCATGAGATGTTCTGGATTAGATACAAAGTCTATCCTTTTAGAAAAAAATTTGAAGCTTAAATGATTTGTACTAACCCATTCATGTTTATTCATACCATTTGATTGATTCATGTGAATACTAAGCATGGTGTCTTGTTGAAATAAAGTGAGAACTTATACATCTTTAAGTTATAGAGATAGATGTGAGGTTAGCCTTATGAAGGGTATTTTAGAAAAAAAAAAAAAAAAAAGTCTAACCGATCAACATCTTATTTTAAAATATTTTTCATAATTTATTTTAATTCTATCTCTTCGGTTGCATAGGGTAATGTTAAAACAGTGGAGAAGAAAAGGGTAGAAAAGATAACCTTCCTGTTAATATCACTACCCTCTATAAAAAAGAATTCCACTCTATTTATATTGTGGATAAAAACAACTACCAAACGTGAAAACAAAGAAATAAATTAAGTAAATACAAGAGAAAGAAATAATACAAAGGTCAATTTGGTTAATTACCAAAAAAAATTGATTTCAGGTCACTTACTTTTTTCTCAATTATATTATTTCAAAATATTCTGCAAGGGCACAAGAGTTTAATCAAATTGTAGAGGTCCTTGACTATGTTAAAGTAATGTAGAAATTTATACAAACTACATTATTGTGTAAAAATTAAGCAATTATAATGTGTGAAATGCTTTAAATTGACTTTCTTCTTTCCTCTTGGGTACCGAGTGATAGAGATTAATCATAAAATCCCTTATATAGAAGTGAACAAAGACGAAAGATCTTGAAGAAGCACTAAGATCTCTTAATTTGAAGATGCAACCAAACCAAATGACTACTTTGAAGAGGCTTTAGATAGTTAAATTTCACTCATTCACAATTCTTTCATTATTTTGTGGTGTTTACTGTTTTGTCCTTTCAGAATTCAACTAAATTTTGAACCTGTAGCTCCTCCACAATCAAATTACTATCAACTGTTGAAACGGTCTCTCTGTGTTGTGCATTTCCACTATTTGATAAGCAGGAAACAAAACAAATAATCTAATTGATTTATTCTTATTTTCTTTTTTTTAATATTTAAGAAGATTAGGGATCGATGAGTTCAAATTCAAAATACCTATCTATTGAATTCAAACTGGGAATTAAACTTTATCCTTATATGCTACTTTGAAGTAGCACTTTTTATTCAGGCTAAAAGCTTGGCTTTTTTCATTTAAATAAGGGGAGTTTCACCATGTAAAAAGGATAAAGAAGCACATGTATATAGGTTATTTAAAGAATTACTTTTTATAAATGTTAATGTTTACTAGGAAATATCAACATACTTAGAATAAGTAACTTTTTAATAAATTTTTTTAATTATAGAGTAAATAGGGACCATTTTTGACTATTTGTATTATAGTTTAAGATTTAACATATAAATAATTTCAAGTGTGGTATATTCGTAGCAAGATGCAAATCCATTCTCTTTGTGGCCATGATTATATAGTTTATTCAGTTTTTACTCGACCTACAGTAAGTAACTTTTTAATAATTTTTTTAAGAATTCAAAAGATTAAGTTTTTACATCTTATTCCAGGATTCTCAATTTGTAAAAGTTGTAACCGGCTCACATGATTTGACTATATAGTTTTGGGATCTTAGATATGGTAATCTATTTTTTTATTCAAAACAAAATATATTGTAGATTCTTTTATTAGAAGTTAGTGTTTATCTGGAGTTGTTTTTTTTTAGGTAAACCACTAGCAACTTTTACTTATCACAAGAAATCTATTCGCGTATTGGCCCAACATCCCTCTTGAGAGTTATTGAGACTGATATTTTAATTTGAAAATACACATATAATATGAACACTTTAGATGAGATACAAATGATAACAGGTAAAGACCTTGCAGACTTGGGACTCATCAAAGTTCAGCAAGTTAAATGCAAGAAATGGTAATGTACTTTCATTTCATTTCCATTTTTCACTACTATAGTTTGGTGGATTTTTTAAAATTACTAGGATCTAATATGAAAGAAAAATTAAAAAGTAGATTGTTATAATTTTTGGTATATTTTCAAAGAACAATGCCCTAAAAAGAAAAAAGTTGAAATTACAAAGTTGAAATAGAAAAAAATGAATGTAGGATGTTATAATAAACAAATAAATGGTAGTAATGTTTGGCTACCAATCTCTCTGTTTGTCTGTTAGATACATCAAGGAAATAGGTACTCCATGAATTTATTTGTTTATATATTCTGCAAGTTATAGACAAAGGGTTAATATAGTAATTTCCTGTCTCCACTAATCTTCATTTTTGTGGTATAGTGCAAAGGCTAGAATATCAACTTCCTAACCTTATTGTTTGATCTATTATAGGTTAAAGATGCATTCTTCAAAGACTATGCATAATCACACAAGAAGCTTTCAAAGCTTGGGTTCACGTTCACTCGACCTCTCTCAAGAATATATTATTACACAAACTATTGTAGGAGTTGTTGTTGCTACAATTGTAGTGATCCTCAGTTAATTCTATAAACTTAATAGAAAGTGCTAAATTGATACATCATAAATTTTTATATGAAATTATTGAATGTGTTTGAATATTTGTACATTTATTCATGTATTGTATGAAATGGATTGTTTTGTTATATATGTATTTTATTTTTTTTATTATGAGACATTAATTGTCATTTAATTGAAAATTAGTAAATCTATAATTTTTTTCTAAAACACTTCAAATTATGACATGCAAAAATGTGCATCGTTTTCGTTTATGACACGGGCTTCCTTGACACACAATGCTTGTCGTGAATGCATGTCGTAAATGCGTTTCGTAGGGTTACGGCACACAAATGTGTGTCGTCTTCCTTTATGACAGAGGTTTCCTTGACACGCATTTGCTTATCATCTGGCCTTTTTATGACACACAATGCGTGTCATTAAAGGGTATTTTTCTAGTAGTGTCAACTCACCCACATGGTATTTCAGGATCTTGTGATCTACATAGATGGTACAGTTGACCCCATATAGATAGTGTCGCCAAATAATGAGGGCGAACACCACCGCCCCTAACTCTAAATCACATGTAGGATAGTTAGCCTCATGGGGCTTTAGCTGTCTAGAAGCATAAGCAATCACTCTACCCTATTGTATGAGGTAACGCTCCTAATCCTATGATCGAAACGTCATAATATACCTTAAAATGTTGGATATAGTGTCTAAGTCCATAACTTTATTTGGTATGTACTTGACCCGGCCCGGCATGGTCCATTTGGGTTGCATGACATTGCAATACTTGGATAGACTAGATGAGAGAATAAGGCACTTATGATTATTAATATATTATAAGTTCTAATATATTAATAATAGTATTATTTAATTAGTATTGATCAAGTATTAATCTAGTATTAATTTAGTGATCAAAGTGAGACTAATTAAATATATAGGGTTGATTATGACAATCATCAATTCTTTTATGGTGGATTAATGATCCATTGTTTATGGGTTTGGTTATAACCATATGGAGCTCGATGGATAGTCCATGGGAGTTACAAACCCATGGGTCATGAGAAATGAAGAGTCATGACAATTAGGGTTTACATTTGTAACTCCTAATTATGACACACTATAAAAGAAACCCTATAGTATGCAAAATCGACACTAGAGTGTTTCTAGAGAGGGCATAACCGATTTTCATGTGTAAGAAGTATTCACTCAAGTTATTCCAAGTTTTTTGGTGTTGTGTGAAGCATTTGAGGCATAACATTTGGGGTGCTAGGCTCACAAAGTCTTAAAGTAATCCAAGCAACAACAAGGTATGTATTTCTACTAGTTTTATGTTTTATGTAATCCCCATGCCATGCTAGTTAGGAAATAACCTTGAAAAAGAAATTTGCATGTATATAGAGAAAACATAGATTCAAGGTTATTAGGGTTGCATGTACACTTAGGAAGTGTTAGAATGCTCAAAACCCATCATAAAATCCTCGACACCCTCTAGAAGGGGAAATATTGGGGCCTCACATAACGTCTACCTTAGGGTCACAAATGTTGCATGTTGCTCAAGCCTCCAACGGAAATCAACATCCTTCCTCATCAAGTGAGTGAGAGGAACAAAAATCCTAGAGAAATCCTAAATAACCCTCCTATACTAACCAGCCAACCCACGTAATCTTTGGATCTTAGATGGAGATTTTGAGACCTCCCACTACATCACCTTCTCGACCATGGCCGAATTGACCAAAAATCCGATTTGATTGACGAGGTGTCCCAAGAACTGAACCTCGTGCAACAAAAACTCACACTTAAAGCACTTAGCATACAACCTTTATTTCCTAAAAAACCCATGAATTTCTCGAAGATGCTCCTCATGCTGCTGCTTGGTCTTGGAGTAGACAAAAATATCATCAATAAACACGATAATTGATCAGTCAAGCATCAGTCTGCACATTCAGTTCATCAAAATCCATGAACATTGCCGGTGCATTGGTGAGCCCAAATGGCTTCACCACGAACTCATAATGGCCATATCAAGTTTGAAAGGTCATCTCCTCAATGTCCTCCTCTCTAACCCTCATAAAGTGATATCCCAATGTCAAATCAATCTTTGAGAACCAAGATGCACCCTGCAACTGATTGAAAATATCTCTTTATGAGTGGATAGCAGTTCCTCATTTTCAACTTATTCAACTCCCGATAATCAATACACATACGATGCGAATTGTCCTTCCTCTTCGTAAATAAAATTGGCGCTCTCTAAGGTGAACTACTCAGGCATATAAACTATTTGCCCAAAAGGTCCTGAAGATGAGAGGAAAACTCCTACATCTCAAGCGATGCGAGCTGATATGGCGGCATAGCAATCAGAACCGCCACAAGGATCAAATTGATCCTAAACTCAACATGCCTTTCTAGAGGCACACCATGTAAATCCTCCAGGAAAAAATTAGGGGACTCTCGAACCACTAGTACATTGGTGATTTAACGCTTCTCCCCCTTTCAAGTATCAATCATATAAGCAACGTATCCGACATAACCCTACTGCAAATATCTCCTGGCTCTTGCGGCAAAACAGAAACTTGAACCAAACTTTGTACCATCATCGTAGTCGGTTAGATCTCCCCCACTTGGGGTACACACCACCACCAATTGACACTCATAATCTATCAGATCCCCAAACCGGATCAGTCAATCCATACCCATAATCACATAAATATCTCCCATCGAGATATGGACTAGGTCAATCAAGAATTGCACCATAAAAATCTCAGAAACGCAATCGCGGAAAATTCTCATAGCAGACACCTTGTGTTCATTAGTGATGGAAACTTGCAACGGACACTATGATACCGCAATAGCTACACTAAAGCTCATAGTAAATGAAAACAATACAAAAGGCCGACTAGCACCCGAATCGAACAACACTAAACCAGGAAATGAATTCACTAAGAATGTACCTAAGAAAAACATAGACATAAGCATGAAGATTTAAAAAAAATAGATAACATAAACATATATAGTTACATACTAGTAATGACGTTAGTCCCAAGCCCTTTGTAGATTCATAGATCAAATATAAGCAAGAAAGAACAATAAATAACAATCAAGAATAGAAAAAAGTAAAGAACACAAGAGATTCTCCAAATTGTCTCTTTCACCAAGAAAGAGTTTGTTTTCACCAAGAAAACGAGTTGTCATAAAGACGATTACGACACCAAGACATTTACAAGACACCCTCACCACATTAGGGTTTTACCCTAATCTTGATTATACACTAGTCTATTCTAGAGAATCCCTTAAATCAAGGGATTGTATCTAATCTAAACATAAACTGGTCTGGTAAATATGGAATGTATAACATCAGATCTTCTCTAAATTCGAATATCAACACCAACACTCCAGACGTTGATTAGAGCATCAGCTTTTGGGAGTCACGTTGATCAGGGCATCAATGTCAGCGTCTGGATATCAGCTTCAGCTTTATCAGCTTCAGCAGATAGTACCATCATCAAATGTCATCAACAGTTGATCATTGTGTCATCAATGTACAACCTGAAAGATCTAGTATGCTTAAGAATCATATTAAAGTGATATTCTTAATTAAGATATGATACTAATGGGTTACATTAACAACAACTTGATATAATTCATTATTTATTAGAAATTGATTCTAATAAATATTCAATAAACTCCTATAATTAATTGGAAATTATTTATTTATTGGAAATAATAATTTTCATGTGCAAGTAACATTACATAAATCATATGGTATGAATTAATAAGTCATGTACAACATTTTGGACCATAAGGACTTTTTGTCTTTTACCAAAAAGTTAAGGTTTATATTTTATAAAAGAGTTTATAAAATTTTACATTTTTGACTTCTTTTTTTATTAAAACCGTGACTGTTCTTTAGAGAACAAGTTATGGGCTTTTACATATAATAATGAAAAGAAGGAATGGCTTAAAAGCATGGGGGACAATTAGGTCATAGGTGCATGATTGATTTAACGTGTTAAGTCCTTTAATTGGATAGAGATTAAGCTTTATAGGAAAGCCTTTACTCTTATTTTCTTCACTCTTGCATGATGGCCGAATCCATCACCATCTCTCTCACTCTCTCTAGTTTTGCTTTAAAGACTTGGAGATTACATGTTTTTACATGCCCTATTTAAGTTCATATTGGTTATGAACTTAAAGCTTAAGGGTTTAAGAGTTTATGGACTAGCATCTACATCAAGTTGAGTCATTGTTGGTGTCTCAAAGGTTCCACATTCTTCATCAACTTCCAAGCCTCTTATGAGGGCCCAAAGAACTACAAAGGTTGTTATTTCTTCATCCTTTCTAAGGTTGGTGTTTAAATCTTTCTATAACTTGCAAGAAGATCCTTGGTGGGTATAAAATGTTTATGTTATGTTCTAAATTTAAAGTCTTCCGTTTGCCATAATTTTCTAGTTTTTGAAACTAATTTTGAACTAAAACCCAACAATTGGTATCAAAGCCACCCTGCAAGTTTGCTTAGAGTTTTTGATTTTTGGAAATCTTAGTTTTTAGAGAATATGGATAACTTGTTTTTGTATAAATATAAGTTCATACGTATTTTCTATGACAACTTTAAAATCGTTATTTTTTTTATGTGACAAAAGTTGCATGCATCTATTGTCATTTAAAGTTGCTTTAGAAAAACAAAGGTTGTTTTATATGTATGTTGATTTGTATGATGTGCATAAACTAGCCAATGACCATTATGATTGTTGTGTTGTTATGTTTGTTGTTTTTGTTACAAAAATGGTTGTAATAATTTATTTATTCATATGGTATATATGTAATAATTAAATAGATTTGTTTTCTTCATTATTTTTGTAAAGTAATAGATTAGTTTTTAGAAATAATTTATTTGTACAAAGATGTAACAAAAAATGAAGTTTGAGCCATTGTTTGAAGACAAAAGGGCAATTTTCAAGTCTACATAAGTGTTGGGCAGAAAGATGACACTTTCTTAAAAGTGTCATGAATACTTTCAATAGTAGCTTTTTCTTTAAAGGGCTGTTGACCTAATGCAACACTGTCTGCAACCATTTTCTGAAAATTGTTGCATGTGGCTGAATTTTTCCTTTAAAGAAGATTTTTTAATCGTTTGCAAGCAATGGGTGTTTACTCAAGTGGGAGCTTCTACAACAACATTACAAGAAGATTTTTGGTTCCCTTAAATGTCCCTTTAGGAATGGACTTGGCATCTTTTGTGTTGGCTCATAAAAAATGTCATTAGTTGGTGATGTTTATGCACATATCTTTTTATGTATATTTGTGTTGTTTATTTTATGTATTATTTTGTGTGGTTGATAAAATTAGTTTTTCACATGTGAAAATAATTTTGGACAAAATAAACATTACATAGAGTTTGGCTTTCAAAACCGGACATAAGATGTAACAAGTTATTATTTTAAAATAAAACCCGGTTTTATAAAATTGTTAATAACGG
The DNA here is from genome assembly GCF_051521515.1 of Lactuca serriola. Taxonomy (NCBI): domain Eukaryota; kingdom Viridiplantae; phylum Streptophyta; class Magnoliopsida; order Asterales; family Asteraceae; genus Lactuca; species Lactuca serriola. The sequence goes on along the minus strand of NC_136414.1, from coordinate 35,811,834 downwards.
CAAATTTTGAAATACTCCAATATAAGCTTTAAAATAGTGATTTTTGTAACTTATACAAACTATATATATATATATATATATATATATATATATATATATATATATATATATATAAGTAATAAAATGAAGTTTTATTAAAGATATAAAAAGTTCAAATTTGCTCAAAATTAATACAGGTTATTAAAATTGAATTGCGTTAAATTATATACAAACTAGCTTTTTATATAGAACCTTTAAAAATTATTTTCTTTTGAAAATTGATACCATGTGTGACTAGTGGCAAATTTTGAGTCGAGCAAAGTCTAAAGTGTATTATGTATAAGTGAATTCACATCATAACTTTGTTGCAATAGATCCTTGAAAGCCAAAAGGCATCATTTGTATAAGTAAATATATACACTTTAAAAACCATATATGAAATGATCCTTTGAAAGTCAACAAGTTATAACATAAATTGCGAAATAACCCTTGCCCTTAGAGTTTTCGGCCTAGGACCTCAAAACAATTGTGATTTCGGTTAGGCTTGGACCGAAATCACATGTGATTTCGGTTGGACGATGACCGAAATCACCATTGTGATCTCAGTTAGGCCATGACCGAAACCACATGTGATTTCGGTGGTGTTAAGGTGATTTCGGTGGGTAGAATGGATAAGGTGTTGACTTTGTGACTTGATATTTCATCCTTTTCCAATAAGAAATATTACCCAACAGTATGCCATGCAATTAACCAACAGATAACTAGGCAACCATCATATCATTCCTTCCCTCTTTAGCTACGGCAGAAAACACCCACAAATTCCCACCATGTCCATTTTCTTCAAGTATTCTCCATAATACTCTCTGATTACTTCATATTCTTCCAAGAGCAAATTACTCCTCATTTAGCAAAACTATTTCAAGTGATTCTTGGTATTTGGTAAGTGTTTCTTCAAAATCTAGTGTTTTTTTACACACTTTTACACTAGTTCATCTTATTTACACACATTATTATGTGTTAAACTCTTAGGTAATATCATCTTCAAAGGGTACATCAACCACATTCAAGTGTTTAGGCTTGGAAATATTCATATCATTACTTCAAAATCCCACAACCACACTTAAGGTGAGTTCATACCCCCACATTTTCGAGTTTTTCATGTTGTAGGGGGGGGGGGATACAAGTAAAGTTTAGTGTTTACACAAATACTTTCATATTTCATCTCTATAATAAATATAAAACATTTTGTTTGCATAGAATATGGTTACCACTAGTTTGTAGACAATTATTTGTGATCTATTAGTTGTGATATATTAGTTTTGAAATGCAAAACTAACAAAACAAAACATAAATTCTTGTTAAGGAACGTTATGATTTCGAAATTACAAAGATTTTTGGGACTTTTTACCAACATATAGATTTTCTAACAAAAAGGGTTACAATCTAGATATTTCACTATTTTGTGGGTTGCAACCCAAAACATGATGTTTTGTCATACATTTTGAAACTATACAATATAACTACTATGTATTTATGTAAATGATTATATAAATAGTTTAAACAAACAAACAGGATAAACTATAATTGGTATAGTTTGAGAGTTACAAACAGTACACTATCATTCCAGAAAAAACATATAATTATTTAAAGGTATAATTATTTCATTTACAAGAAAAAAGGGGTTTTCAGTTCACGTAAATTGGTTGATATTGGTTGTGAGACATTTGGCTTCACCATACCTACCAGAGTACATACTAAAGTCCTGAATTATAACCAGAGTCTCTTGTAGGGAGATTGTGACACTTGTGTATAGATCTATACGGGATTGACAACCCCACACCTCAGTTGTTAGTTACAGTTAGACGTCTAGAGTGACAAATTTCGTAACAGTTTCGACGCCTGAAGAACGTCGTTCAAGCCACTAGTCGCATTAGTATGGTTAGAATAACTCACATAGGGTATTAACAAAACATTTGGTTTACGGGTTAACATACATTCAAGTAGTTTTATATAAAGATAAAACTTCATAACACCATTTTTCAGTACAACATTACTTACATTTTTAGTATTGAGATTTAAGACTTACAACTCATTTTTAAAGAAAATATTGTATTTTCTGGAAGTATACACTATCATTTTACACGAAACAGTTACAAAATCCTTCTCATACAAAATGCTTGTGAACTCACCAACTTAATTGTTGGCACTTTTCAAAAGCACTTGTATTCTCAAGAAATTAGTAAACAGGTAACCAAAGAGTTTTTGGAGGATGGGGCGTCGTCGCATCACGTAATTTATTTTTTCATATGCATTTGATATCATTTAAATAATGTTTTGAGCACAATGTAAACTTATTAAATATTCAATGAAATGGTTGTAATGCTTTGATCGCTACTATAGTACTATTCAATTGTTATGATACTTTAAATGAAAGTCATCCGTTCCTAGACGTTTCCGTCGTTCTAGTTTGGGGGTGTGACACCATGGTTTATTATATGCATATAATAACCATGATATCATATGCTTTTAAACTAGAATTATAAAACATATAAAGACCCTTATTTTTTACAAAACCTCAAATCTATGAAATCATTTTGAAGAACACTCGCACATCTCTTGTATGCACTAGTGGGATAAAGGATACCTAACCGCTTAGTGTTATCTTTTGATGGTTAGGGTGTCTTCGCGATTTCTATAACCAAGTTATAGGCCGATTACACATGTTTTTCAAATTGGATGATTTGATCGGAAATCTTTTGTGATAAAGGATACCTAAGAAATAGAAATCTGAGGCATAGATGAGATCAAACATGTCTAATTAAATTTGTTATTAGAGATCCCATAAATCTAGGAATTATATAGCAAGATATAATTGATAATCAATATCTACTGGGTTGGATTCAAATGGATGGGATAAAGGATACCTAACCATTTAATTGTTTTGCAACTTGGATCCTAGACTTTGATAATTAATGTTTTTAAAAACTGAAAGGGTATTAATTATTGAAGATTAAATGTTGAAAATACTAAATGAATATTGTGAAAATTTTGTAGTTAAATAATCTATTCTCATTATCATGAATTATCATTTTCTTTAATGATTTAATGAAATAATAACGTTCACTAGATACAACATTAATGAATGGGTCCATGTCTTAAGAGACAATCTCGTGAGAGATATGAAATTATATACACTTAAAGGTCCTAGTCATAAACAATTTGCTTTGAGCAATAAACATGAACATGATACCTTATGAAGGCATCAATGTGATGCTAAAGATGTTTCTAACATCAAGCTAGGAATAGTTATTCATAACTTATAGGAAGTCTTGGATAATTTAAACACATATCTGAGGATATAACAGGTCAAGCAATATTCCAATAAATACAGTGATATTTTATTTAAAGCTAGTTTAAACATTGGAATAATGCAAGGCTAAAAGAATCACCTTGTGTGATCCAGGAGGCCCATATTTTATGGACTGGACACCTTTAAGTCCAAGAAATCTATTAAAGACCGCATAGATGGAACTTGTTTCTTTTGTGAAGAAATTGGACAATGGAAGAGGATGTACTCCCTTTATTTGGAAAAAAAAGTCTGGAAGAGACTAGTACTTCTAGTATCTACTAGATAGAACTCATACTTTTCATATAACACTTAGGTGCTTAGTACTTAAATGTTAATCTAATATTTGTAAATGGCTTGCAGATATTTACTGAAGAATAACCAAGCTTAGCACAACCAAGTTGGAACTATACTCTCAGAGTTTAGTTTATTTTTTATGCTTAGAACATAAAGCACTTGTAATGTAAAGCAATATTTTTTTTGTAACAATGTATGTTTTAATTTAGCATGTCTAAATTTATGTCTCGGTTATCTTATTCAAATGTTTGATAATTTACCTAATCGTTTTTCATAACAATAATATTCATATTCTGAAATGATTAACTTCGATTTATGAGACTGAATCTCTCAACAAAATTATAAAGTAAATATCAACATCTTATAAATAAAATCAAGTTCTATATACAAGCACTTTTGACTTAAACTTGTTTTAAATCAAACTCATTTTTGACATTGTTATCTTTATTATATAAATGGGATGCACATATTCCAACTTCAAGAAATGGATCTTTCAAGGAAAATAATGTAGTTTATTTGACATATGTGAACCTTATTTATATGTAAAAGATTCCTAATGATATTTTCATTAAAGTGTAGAGAAAATAATTAAGAAACTATGCACTTTGGTGTATGACTTCCTTACTAATGAATGTCTGAGATAAAGCACACAATACCAAATCAACTTTATTAACAAATATAGTAGTTTTAATTATATATTACATGGTAAAGCATAATAGTGAAATCTTTTTTAAAGGTTTCAAAAGTTGAGATACAAACTGGTAAGAACCATCTAAGGCTTTAATGATAATAAAGGATGAATTAAATCTTACTTGATATAATTTGCTTTCTAATTGGTAGAAATATCATCCTTTAATCTTTTTGGGATAATACTTCAATCACTATTAATTGTATCTTAAATACAAAGACCAACTAATAAGTAGATTAAAAACTTTATAAGATTTAGTATGGAAAGGCTCATCATCATCTTACTTAATTTTTTGTGGATTTGAAGTCAATGTTGGACTAAAGCTTCTAAACTCAAAATCTACTAAATACATATTTGTATAATACTCTAAATGTGGCCTTGATGTTATATGCAAACCCACCAAGAATAGGTTCTCTTATTCTTGTGAAAGCTAAGTTAGTATAAAGCAAGCTTCTATTGACAAATCAAATGGGAGGTACATGGAACTTGAAGCAGCTCTAGAACCATAACCTTATATAGTAATAGTTGGCATTAGTTTTAACAAGGATTGTTAAACTTGAATAATAGTTATTCACAAACACAAATTGTTCGCATTAATGGTAGAGTTCATCTATGAGCTCCTATTTATGGTTTCTGGAGAATCCATCAAATACCAAGATGCTATGTTAGATCTCGAATCTGATAAACGACTTAGAGTCATGAACATGAGATGTAATCCATGTATGAGAATCAAATATGGGCTTGATTAGAATTTCTCCCTATATCAAGGCTAGAAGGAGTAAATAATTCTTCTAGAAAGAATAAATTACATGGATAACCATACAAATTTAAAGCAAGACTTGTAGTAACATGATTTGCTACAACTCATGTCATTGACTATAGTCCTCATCATACTCATGACACTAACTGTGATCAAACCTTTTTCACTAGTTTTTATAATCAGATCAACAAGGATATTATTTACTATAAATTCATATTCTTAATATGAGATATAGTGAATAGATTTCAAGAAAGACTGCTTTTCTTAATAGACATTTACTTGAAGATATCTATATATATTAGCACGGAGGTTTTCTTAATCCATGTTATCCTAACAAAGTGTGTAGAGTTAGAGATCCACTTGTGGATATAAAGCAAACATCTCAATGTTACACTCATCATTTTATATAAAAACCACAAGGTATATTTTTATATCAAAATGAATAGAACATGTGTGTTTACTAAGAACTAGTGGGAGCATAGTGAAATTCCTAATCTTGTATAAATGAGACATACTTAATCATTTGAAATCACATTTTGACTAAGCAAGGTCGTTTTCACCTCGACTCGGAAAGTGTTTCTAAAATGAAAGACTTGGGAAGGAGAAGATACATTCTTGGAATGTGAAATCTATAATGGATAGATAAAATGAATGTTAAAAGTTTCATGTCCTTATACATATATTGGCAATATCTTGAAAGGGATCAAGATACAAGATTCTTTTGGAGAATTCTTGGCATTGTCATATGACACCATTTTGAGCTAGCCTGAAAAGTACATAGATCATAGGCTTGAACTAGATGAAACAATTTATATTCTATTTTCTTGGCAATAAATTCATCATTTACGCCATATTATGCATAGGACATGGTATTTGATTATGCTGTAAGCATGTCATACGATACTAATTGAATACATGGTTAAGTCATTGGATGACTAAGAGAGCATTCTAAGAGTATTTTAGAAGAACTAAGAGAATGTATATAAGATAATCAGTTTAGAAAAGATTTTTATGGAAAGAGCTACACAAGATGTTAATTTCTAAACATATATAAATAATTATGAACTATAATTGGATTTTGACTTCATTATGGAATTAAGGGTATGTCTTGTTGGAATGAGGTCCAAGAAAAACATAATGACACAATCTACTACAAAGTAAGAATACACTACTTTAGAAGTTGAATTCAAATATGATTGGATGAATGGGATCATTGAAAAACTATGTCGATCTCTGCCATTCAAGGATCACATAGAAATCTTTGTGACTTCGAGAGTATACTTAATCAAGCTAAGATACTCCATGTTACGAAATAACACCAATCATATTCTCTAAGATATTTAACTATACTTAGAGTAAAGTTAAGTATGGAGATGATAGTATTCACAGAATTCACACAAATTAAATTTTGTCAGATCCATTGATAAATTTATTCTTTTGAGCTAAGTATGAATGGTCACACTTCAGCTATAAGACTTTATTATTCTAGAAATGGGTTTTTGATTTGGATTTAGTATTTGGATATTGGAATATTACAACAAAAACTATTAGATAATTTTATAATATATTGGGATATAGTCATCACATTAATGCTTGTTGTGTTCTATATTAACATGTTTAATCCATGAATAATGTTATTATTCTAAAAGTTCATAGTCGGTTATAATTGTGGGAGCAATTATAAAATAAGACTAATATGAATTGGATTGATTGACTCTCACTAGATGAGAGTAGGCAAGTGGTTGTAACCAAGTTTCATAGGTACTTGTCAGAGAACTAGTATTGAACTAAACCACATCAAGATCATCTCATGGATCGCTATCATGAATGATACTTGATTAAAAGGTACTATCTTTGTATCCTTAACACCTGAGATACATAGTGGGACTTAAGTGTAGGGATTACTATGCTTTGATATGGTAAAATGTTGTTCCTTAACCGGACATTTATAAAAGCCATTTTCAAGTATGGTGTGAACTATGCAAGAGACTTATGTAGTCAAGATGAGATTTGTTCCTCTTATGTGTTGAGAGTTAGACATTTGAGGCGCCTTACCAAAAGTTGAACAACTAATGAGATTGATCATGATCCGTATCATATGTTCAACATGATGTCTGTAGCAAAGGGATAATTGATAAAACTTACCTTATACACCAATTGTAACTTTGAGATTTTTGGGAATTGGACATTTATAGAATGGCACAAATTCGTATGTTGATAGGGGCAGTGAAATGTTGCTAGATGTTCATGACTGTCTATATAAATCTAATATGAATCTTGCGCAAGTGGTAGATTGAAAGATCTAGTATGCTCAAGAATTTGGGCTCTTCTAAAAGGTGTATGGCATGGACAAAAATAAGGCACCCAAGGGTCCTATTTATACCTGATAAGATAACCCTGGAAACCCTACTCCTAAATAAAATAATACTATTTCAGTTTTGTGGTTATCTAGTTTCCTTATCTTTAGAAGGAATATCCCATATGCCTTTTGGCATCTCCAAAACCGTCCACCCTGATTGAAGGTTCTAGAATTCCTTCTTGTTCAACTATTGAACAATTAGAGTCTAGTCCTTGCACCTTTAATTAATTCTAATTAACCCGGAATTAAATCTAATTAAATTAATTCTGATTAATTCTTAATTAACTATTATTATTTAAAACTGATATATTAATCATATAATATATTAACAAATTATTTATTACAAATTATTAATCATATAACAAATCAATAAATCAACATCTCTCTCCAAATGTCATTCTATTCGATTATTAGTTATGAGTGCAACCCAAAAAGAATTTTTGCTTCTAATTACAAGTAATATTAATTTAGTTATGAGCTTAGACACCTTAATCTAGCAGCATGGTAGTTCATAAATTGAAAAAAAAAAAAACTAGGAATCAGAACATGATAAATAGTAACTCAATGAATTGGTAATCAATATAATTTATCCACTAGAAATCAACCATATGAAAGAGGGAATTCAGAACTAAACGAAAGTACTCTTAAAACTTGAATTAAAGATCATTTTCTTTGCTTTCTTAGTCTTAATAGTTGCTTAATTGATAGTTGTTTGAATTAAGTTGTTGGTCTTGCCAAATCAGTAAAACCCCCTATTTAAAGTTATTTCTTAGTTTAATTTTAGTAGTTATTTTCTAATCAGAATTATGTTCCCTATGTTCGACACCTGACTTAACTATTCTATAATTCGACTAGCTATACTGCCTAAGTGCGACTAGTTAGTTAAGTTGGTTAAGTTTATAAATTAAAATGCCTAAGTGCAACTAGTTAGTTAAGTTGGTTAGGTTTATAAATTAAAAACTAGTAAGCATATAAATTGCACATCAAACCTCATGAAGGCAACATGGGTTGGAAAACTTGGATAGTGTGAGGATAGTAATTGTTTTTGTATTTTGGAATCGTTTTTCTTTTTCTAGGGTTGAAATCAAATGGCTTTTGTTTTCTAAATCTGATTAATCTTGTAATGTTGATGGAGGTGGTTTGAATATATCGATGGTGCTGGGTTTTTTTTATTATATTAGTTGTGGTCGTCGAAGTTCATGTAACAAAAATGGAGGAGGGTGAAGGAATGGGATGGGATAGTGGACCCTATAGTTTTATAATAGGCACTATCTCATATCTAACATCGAGTCTCTCAAATCTAGAGGAAGAAAGGGGTGTGTTTGGTTGCAGGGGAGGAAAATGAGAAGGGTAAGGTAGCTGGAGGTTTCCGACGGATGGTGGTGGTTGGATGTGTTTTTTCGGCGTTTGAACACAAAAGGGGGACGGAATGGAGGAGGGTTGGAGTAGTCTAGGTTTATCAATTAATGGGACATGCATATTTATTTAAATTATTCTTTTTATGACATATATAATTAATATTTCTTTCAATTATTTAATAATTTAAAAAAAAAAGATAAAAGAAATCAATAAGGACAAAACACTCTTTTTACACTGATTAAGGTCCAATTACGCAACAAAAATATATTTTGGAGATTGTCTGAATTAAAAAAAAAAAATTATGGACCAAACGCATAAATTATCACAAATCACAATGACCTAATTTACTCTTTCTTTTCTAAACATGTAACATGTTTATGCAATACCACATGAAAGGATGGAACACATATGTCTTTATGTGACTTGTATTTATTTTCTCTAAACATGTGAATTGTTTTTGTACTATCACATGAAATGATGCAACATTTACGATATTGAAAAAGTAAGAACTAAATGAGTATACTGATCATTTGTCGTTAATACAATAAAAAATAAACCTACCAATTTAGATAGTCAAGGTAAGTCGGGTTCTTAGAGATGTCAACCTAACAAATAAAAAGGGTCACCAAGTAACTCCCACTATTATGATGTCTTGAAAAGTAGTAAAAGGTAAAACATGGTCGATCCACAGAGACACATGACTAATAGTTATACATTTTTGGGCAAACTGAAATAAAGTCACTAAGTTTACCAAAAATTTCGATTTTAACACCATATGTTTTCATCAATTATGTCCTTATATTTATAATTTTGTTGCAATGCCAACCAAATGACCGGTTCTCTTTGTTCTCCTAGTAACTAATTTACTCAAATTGCAATAAAGTCACTAAGTTTATCGAAAATTTTGATTTTGACATCGTGTTTTCTTTCTCAATTATGTCATTATATGTATGTTATGGGTAATATTTTCACATTTACTTTATTATGCATGACAACTTGAACTTATACTAATATCTTGAATGGACCAAGATCTTGAACTAGACAACATCTTAGGACCACCATCGTATTTATTGTATTGATCAATGAGGGGTTAAAGACTTATTCAAAAAGACGTGGACTAAGTCAAAAAGCATGTGTTCAAAGAGAAGAGACGTTGATTCATTCCTACAAATCCAGTCAAACAAGAATCAAGGAACATCCCTAGATTATAAAGAAGATATGTTGGACCCTCATCATGATGGCTTGGTCATAACATTATATGTGACCAACAATGTCAACAGAATCTTGATAGATTATATTAGTAACTTGATTTCTCCAATGAAGTTCTCAGTTTCACCACTAAATCCTAACAACTATAGAGATCTTGGTGACATTTTAGAATCTGAGATGTTTAATTTGTTGAGAGTTTCAAGTAGGATGATGTTGATTGAACTTCGGCCATATATCAGGAATCTTATGACATGGATGGCCACATACAATGTTATAACCAATCCATCATGATTGGAATCCAACACATTTTCGCTATAATCTAAGGATGGTCCTTGATTCTTGTTTAACCCAATTTTTAAGAAGGACTCAATGTCACTTCTCTTTGATCACATGCCTTTTGACTTACTCCACGTGTTTTTGAATAAGTCTTTTTCCTTGCATTGATTAATATGAGATTTTCATATTTATACTTTTCCCTTCATTGAACTAATAGTTTTCATCCATCATAATTTTAAAGTTAAATTAATGGTATTTTATAAGTTTCAATTGTTGTCCCTTACTATATTTTAAAGTTACATTTTTGGTCTGTTACACAATCTGTTTTATAATTTTCGTTTTTATAAATATTACTTTTTATTTGTATAATTTCTTAATTAACTATCATTTGTGGTATTGTACCAAACAATACACACTTTCAAATGTAGTTTGTTTATCTTCTTCATACATAATTGTTTAGATAGAAACTTTATTTTTGTACTTTTGTGGTCCACTTTGCAAAGAAATTCTCTACCACAACATGTGTGTGTATATATATTAGTTTTGTAGGATGATGCCCCCTCATTATGGCACTATTCATTTAGTCTAACAATTTTCATCTCTTATAATTTTAAACTTAAATTATTGACATCTTATATGTTGTGATTTTGGTTCTTTACTATATTTTAGGCTTTTTGTTCCTTGCATAATTTGTTTTATAGTTTTTTGTTTTTATTTATATTTTTTTTATTATTAATTATCATTTTTTAATTAATTTTCATTTATGTATTGTACCAATCAAGATATATTTCTAAACATTATTTTTGTCCACCTTCTCCACACATAATTGTTTGCATCAAAACTTTATTTTTATATTTTTGTGGTTATTTTCTAAATGAATACTTTGCTGCAATACGTGAGTGGCAAAATACTAGTTAATATTTAATTAGTTTTATAATAATAATTAATAGTATTGATGTTGGCAAATAAGATAATGCATAAAAATGAGAAATTATGGAAAACTTGTAATAGCAAGAAATATGAAAACAAGATTTAATGAACAAGAGTACACAATATTACTTTGGTTTGTTTGTTTGGATGCTTAGAATTGCCATAGTTATCTTGGTCTGGATTCCAACTTATTACATAGACATAACTAAGGGTTGATTAATATGCATTGAGATAATATTCCACAAATATTATCTTAGTACCAACATGTATTGGATTATGAATAACTAATGGTTTGATAATATTGTGTCTTACAATTAGTCATTCAATTTTATGCATTAAATGTTACAACTTAAGAATATTGTATATTTTTCTACAAACCGTCTTAATTTCTACAATAATTGAATTCGGCACAAAACTGAATTGACAATATAATATCTTGGTTGAAATAACAAGGAGTGACACAATATCAAATTCTATTAATTGAATGATTGACGTTCAAACATAATAATACTAGAAATCGTTTGGAATCTAAGTAAGAATCAAAGTGTGTAAATCGCAACATCATAATACTACAAAAAAAAACAATCTCAATGGATTTAGTCTTCCATAATAATACTGCAAAAGCAATCTCAATAGGTTTAGCCTTCCATCTTTTCAACAAAGCGCAACAACATATGATCTTCATATGTACGACAATAATAGTCTTGGATGAAAATGTATGTAAATTGAGTGAATGAATGATTTCTTCTTGTTGTCTAATGATTCTTGAACGTTTCCCCTTCAAAACTAGAAAGAAAATAACTACTAAGGTGTAGAGAACGTCCCTTATGGTATTGGGATTCTCAGGTATTATAAGTGAGAAAAACCGTAAGAAAACCATAATTTTCGCTTACCACCATCCCATTAAGGAATCAGGATGGTGGGCAAGATGGTGGTCTTATGCTTCAATTGCATTAACTTCTTAATACGAGCTCTATTTTGGACGTTCTTTATGTTCCCGGAAAACCCTCGACGAGATCAACAACTTTCATTTACACTCCGTCGGCTATTTTGACCTTATTTTTAAAACTACATTTTTAACAGGCTTGGACTGTTAAAGTTCGTTAAAAATTCATAACTTCCTCATATGATATCCGTTATCGACTATCTTTATATAAATGGAACCATATGAACGATATCTTCAACTCTTGTTTAGATTGTTTTCCTAACAATCAAACGATCTCTACTTCGGTTTCTTAGTCGTATACTGTTGCGTTGGCATGCTCTTAGTTTAACGACTACTACGACTTTCATTTAAATTACTTTAGACTAAAAAGTAATATATCGAAAATTCACTTTTTACGATATGCAGAGCCATATCGGTGTAATCGCGAAACTTCGAAGAAACATAACTTCTTCATACAAAGTCAGATTTTAGCGTTCTTTATATGTACGGAACCCTTGTCACATACACTATGACTTTGGTTAGTGTTATTTATCATAAATAATATTCTATCAAAAATTCATTTTTAATGCTAAATATGTCTTAATTGACTAGCCTAAATCTTTGGGTGTTACATGTAGAGGTGAAATAGACTCGTATCGGTTGAAAGATACTGAAAGATTCGGAAGGGACTCAGAGAGTCAGAAGGGGCTCAGCGAGTTGGAAGCGACTCATAGAGTCGGAAGGGACTCAGAGAGTCGATAGGGACTCAGGGGTGAAATAGATTCGTTACATGTTTTAGTATGGTATGTTAGTATGATGTGTATGTATGGTATGTGATATTTTGGGGAATTCACTAAGCTTTGTGCTTACGTTTTAGTTTAAATGTTTTTCAGATACTTCCGCTTCAAAAGGGAAAGGTCCGACATGATCGCATTGCATGCACTTGTGTTTGACATTTTTTGGGGATTGTACTCTGATAACTATTTTTCTACTATGACATACTTGATGAGTTTTAAAATATATGGTTGATGGTTTGGTTGATTTTAAACAAAAAAAATTACTTAGTATTTTTGGAATGTTGCAGACGGTCTTAGGCTGGTCTCACAGTTTTTCCGTGTGCCTTTTCGATTTCGATATTATTTGGTTTTTTGGTTTAAGTTTAATAAAAGATAAAAAAAAAAGTTAGATAATGCGTAATTAAAATAAAAATGATGTGTTTATAAACTTTGGTTATCAGTCTTCTTTAGACCGGTTTTGGACTGATCTAGTGACGGTCTCGGAACCACTAGTCTCGGAACGATCTAGTTTTGGGATCAGTCTCGAAATGGTCTCAAGCTAGTATTTTTTGGTCATGTCTCGTTTTAGACCAGTTCAGTCTTAGATTTTTTTTTCGAGATTTTTTTTCAGGTCCGGTCTTTTTGTGCAACTCTATCTTTAATAAATGAATTGGACCAAACCAAAATGATTCATCTAAAAGAACAAAAATATCAAAAGGAATCAACTTATTCAAATTGTGGGCATTTACATTAAGTCCAATTATTTTCTATCATAAAGACAAATGTAAATCCAAAATGTATATGTATCACTCTAAAAAAATTCATCTAACTTGTGTCATTTTAAGATCTTACATAACATTTTGAGTGGTGACAAAAGCAAAATGCAACATGGCCAAGATCATAATAAGTGATGCACAACCACTTAGTGTTGTTTCCAATTTCAATGATTTTAGGCCACACAAAGAGGCAATTGGTGCTTGTTCCCCCATCATTCAAAGTTCATGACTTTTTCGTCAGCAACAACTCCCTATAGAAAGTCAAATACGGATTATCAAAAGTCAAATATGGATTGATTGCAATGTAAGAATTACAGTAAAAACCCATAATTCATTTCACTTCCCATTAATAACGTAATTGCCGAATTCGATTAACATGTAACTTATAGTGCATGACACACTATGCAATGCAATTCTTGAAATGTACAACTTTTAATCCACAAATTAACTTAATTAAAGATATTGCTGACATTTAATATACAACTTTTAATATATAAGGTACAAGTTAGAAGTAATAGGGATCAACTAACAAGAATGCACAAAACTAACTGAAAGTACCATTGTTTTGTGGTATTGAAAGAGCAAGGTACAAGTTTTACTGGATAACGTACAGCTTTTAAGGCATAAAGTACAACTTCAACATCACTCCATAAGCAATATTAAATGAATGAATTTTTGAAGTAACAAATAACAAGTATATATGATAACAAAACAATGAATATTTGAGATCAAATTACCAATCTAAGAAACCGAAACCGACATCGGCATCGACATCGTCACGGAAACTGTTTCCGCCGGAAAACCCGATTCCATTCCGGTGGTTGAGTTTCCGGCAAACCCATACCCAAACCGCAACCCGTTAAAATGCAAAGTATCATAATGACACCTTTGAAAAACCCGAGCAAGTGATGCCGCCTTCCTCCGGGCCCGCTTAGTCCCGGTAAACAACAAACTCTGAATCAAACTCGCCAACGCCGGAGTTCTCACCACCCGTTCGGTGGTGGCGGCACCACCACTCCGGCAAAGCTCAAGCAACGCCGCTACCGCGTTCTCCTTCCCTCTCGGAGTCCCACACCTCATCATTCCAATCAAACCGACAACCGCCGCCTCTTCGTGGCCGACCGCCTCCGCTCCCACCGGTTGCCGGACTATCAACGCCAACGCTCCGGCAGCCTCCTCCGCCACCCCGTCACATTCCAACGCTTCGACTAACGATTTCACCACCCCGAATTCGATCATTTTCACACAGTTTGCGGTGTGGGTTGACAAATTGAACAAGGCGGTGACGGCGTCTTTCCGCCCTCTAGGTGTACCGGAAAGTAACATTCCGGCGAGTGTCTGTAAAGCTCCAGCTTCATCGGCGATGAGTTTTTTGTAATCGTGGACGGCGGAAAGGCTGAATAAAGTGGCGGCGGCGTTTTCCCGAGATTCAATTGTGTGGCCGGATTTTAAAACCGCCACGATTGATCTCAAACAACCGGATTCATCCATGATTCTACTCTTATTTTTATCGTAAATTGAAAGATTCAACATTGCAGTCACTGCGTTCTCTTGTGCCACTGCACTTTCCGATGAAAGAAGAATTTTCAGATGTGGAATCACGCCGGATTCCGCTATGAATCCCCGGTTTTCTCTTCCGGTTTTTGCCAGAAACCGGATTTCACGGGCGGCGATTGCTTTACCGGAATCGGAACCGTTTTCTAGTTCCCGAATCAGAAGCCCGACCGTGGCTTTATTAGCTTCCACCGCCGGTCGGCTTGCCGGAGCCGCCGGAAAAGATTCTCCGGCGAGATCGGAGCTTTCAGGAGGACTGTATGGGATCTTGTGAGCAGTGCACCATTGCATGATTAGATTTCTAAGAGCTCGATTTGGTACAAGTTTTTTATGGACAAGAGTTTGACCGGTTTTTGGGCAGTTGCAGTGACCTTCTTCGATCCATCTTGAAATTGAAGCTCGATCGAAAGTCTGGCCGGTTGATATTATTACAGGATCCATCATCAAATCTAATGAAATTGGACAACAAAAATCTTTTGGGATTGTTATAAACGTATCGGCGATTTCTTTTGAGATTAATCCTCTTTTCTTTCCTCTTCTGAATCTGTGAGAAATTTCCACTTCGTCTTCTTCGAATCCAAATAACAAGAATCTACAGTATCTAATCATGGCGATAACCCCACCGAGAACGGAAGCTGATGGCTCAAGATCGCTCCCGTGGTTCACAATTTGTTCTTCGAGGAACTCAATTTCAACCCGGCAAGCCCTAGCGTCAAGGATCCCCAATTTTGTAACCAAAAAATCATGGAATTCTTCCGAATTTGGGATGTTTCCGGTTCCGATTTCGTTTAGTAGCTTGAAGAACTTCAATCGTAATGATTCAACGTGTTTATCTATGAACAATTTGTTCCGTCTGGATTGCTTTTGTAGTAAGTTTATCTGTTCTTTAACGTCATCGCTAATCAAAGAATTCAATTTATTCATGGGGAAAACATCTAAAAGTGTGGAGATTTCTTGATTAAGATCATGAAAATGACCGGAAATTGAAGGGTTTTGAAGCAACAGCCATAACTTACTCGACTGAGTGCAGTAATCAAGGAGGATTTTGGACCTGTACAGCAGAAGGTACAATTCCTTAAAGCATAGAACCACCGTTGACGGCAGATTCGACCACCACTCACCTGACTCACGAACGGAATCCAACAACACGACAAACAATTCAATTTTCCGGATCAAAGATCTGGAATTCTTCTTTTGAAATGGCGGCGTCTTGTCAGAGAATGACGAGATGAGGTCAGATGCGATGCTGGTTAGGGTTTTTAACAAACCCACGACGTCGTTCTCCAGATCCACCGGCGCCAAGAACGCGTCTAACGTCGGCGACCTGCTCCGCCGCAAAGATGAAAAAATGGCAGCCGACGCCATTTTCTGTAAACTCTACTGCTACACAACTTGGTGGGTTTTGGTTGATATCGATAAAGAAATGGTTTTTCTTGATGGGTTTTTGTTGAATTTGTAAAGAATTAATCAAATTTCGTTGTTGAAGATGGGATTTATTTGGTAGTGAGAATCCGCGTGAAGACTGAGAGAGAAAGAGATAAATTTTGACAATTAAAGAAAGGTTATTTGCAGAAGTAAAGAGTAATGGCTTTTTCCCCATTTGTTTTTCTTTATCATGTAAGTCGACAACAATCTTCTGAACACTCAAAGCTTTTTCTTTTTTCTTTTTTTTTTTTTTTTTTTTTTTTTCTTTATGATTATGAAAGTAGGTAAAGATTTACAGATCGTGTTGCATGAAATGGGCAACAATTAATACGTGAATTTTTTGGTAAGGTTTGAAATGAGTTTATCGACCTAAATTATTTCTTACAATTCTTTAATTTCTCAAAAAAGTAAAATATTATTCTAAAAATTTTATTATAAAGTTATAATGGTAATGTTTTGATTTTTTACGTTATTCAAGTTGTAATTATCAGAAAAGAAAACCTTGGCCATTTTTCAAAATGATACATTATTTAATTAGTTAAAGATAAATTATAGTTAAATTAACATATTTTTTTTATATAAATGCTCCAAGTTATCATATTTGGTTCTTATTTACGTTCGATAAGGTAAATTGCCTATTTTAAGCTCGTTTTTTATTTATATATAAATCGTACTAGTTTATAATCCGTGGAAACCACGGTTACAAAATTAATTAAATTTTATAGTAAAAACTTAAAATTATTAATTAATTATTTTAAATAAATTATTAATTAAGATTTTTTTAGTTATATAAATTTTAATCATTGATTTAAATAAATATGTGAAATTATATCATTTGTATTATTTTTATTTTAATTTTTATTCTAATGTTATTAATTTAATATAATCAAAGTGGAAATTTTAAAATTTGAAATTTGAAATAGAGTTGACAAGTGGCATACATTAATTAGGAGGTATAATAAGGTGACACATGACAAAAGGAAAATAAAATATGCATTAATTAGGATGTCTAATACTATGACACATGTTAAAAGGAAAATAAAACTATTCTTTTATTAAAATAGAGAGGTAAGATTAACAATTTGAATCAAGAATCTAAAGTGGGGCTCGAGAGTATTTACTGTTTTTTTATTGAGTTTGCTTTATTGAAATATTTATATTTACATACACAAATTGTGCGGATCAATCAATTGACTTTTGAGAAGTAATTATTAATTAAAAATATTTGAATTTCTTTCATTTGCACAGCAGAGATTGTGTTGATTCCTACTACGATGAGTTGGATGCATGGTATCCTAATAAAATTATTTTTAAGAAGAAACAATAGAAGAAAAAGGAATTCTTTGATGACATAGTTGTTAGATTCCGTTCAAATGAGAAGTTTTACATGTGAAAAGAGAGATTGCACAACATTATTTTGTCCGATATTTTTTTGCTTACTTAGATTATTGTTTTTATCTTATTGTCTTTTCGATAAAAAGTAGAGTATGATTACGAGCATCAGAAACCAAATAGTTTGTGAGGCAATATATCACAAAATTTTGGTCTATTGATCCGACTTTTGACATAACTAATTATTTTTGTGATTTTCCAGAGTTTAGATTGTTGAATAAATCTGGGAAAAGAAGATTATTTCATAGTTGAACACTTCTATTTAATCTTATAGTATATCATCTACATGATAAGTTAAACAGGAGCCATGGTAATAGTAGTTTTGATTGAAGTTTGAATCCCCTTCTTCATGTGTTACATAAGCCTCAGTTGAGATTCCATATACCGATTATTTGGTGATATTTCTTCTAACCATTCACGGGAAGCTTTTGGGTATTCATACTTGTAGCATGTGTTCTTTTGAAGAATATTTGAGGTGTTATGATATTATGGAGAAGATCTTTAGAGATATTTTAGCATTCGATCATCATTACAATATCCTTTTCAGCACCTAACTTGGTAATCAGTTGTTCAATATTTAGATATTTTATCATCATTTCATCATGTTTATAGCCCTCATCATTTTCAAGAATTTAGGGGGAGATAGTTAAAGCTAGGACATGCTCTACAATGAAGCATTCTATTAGGTTAGAATATTTCATCTGAATGTAAAACATATGCTCTCTATGGACGGCTCAACCAGTTTGGAAGCTCTAAACAAACTAAAAATTAGACGCCCTTTGGTCTTTACTATAGTTAATGTTATAAACCTCCTCCTTTATCTAGACATGGAATAAACTAAAAAATTTATAAATGACGGATTTAATTTTATTATTATGTATATGTTTCTTTTGTGAATATATTTAACAACAAAAGTGACTATGACTCACATTGAGGTCCATACTTGGAAAATTGAATCATTATCTCTTTACTATTAACTCTTCCTGAAGCAATGACATAGACATAAAAAGGAAAGATTGGTTTTTTTAATTCATGAAATGGATTATTTAAAAGAAATGGAAATTCAATTGTTACCATTAAGCTTGTTCATCTGCATACTTATATCGAACAAAGACAAAGCCCCAAGAATCCCCAGTCATATAATCAACACAAGAATTACACAATGAGTAATGTCAAATATGCTTAGACAATAGTTATTGGAATAAAGATTTTCAATTTATAACATAATCAAAACAAATTATGCGAAAGTTAATAATATAATTGGGTTAAATACAAGAGAGTGTGACTATATTTCACTCATCTGTTTATTATAGCACTCTATGCTCATTTCTTCCGATTGAAGCTTTGTTCTTTAAAAATTCTACCTAATATAACATTGTTATCAATCGTTACAAAGATTTTAAGCAACTTTCCTTGCAATAACTCGATAGACTTTCAAAGCAAAAAAATGGAAGTGTAATGATATAAGTAAAATTGTCTTTAAGCACAATGAAATTCTACGTTATAAGACAATAAAAAAAGAAAGAATAACAAACAAATAAACAAAATAAGGTTGCCAATTCTTGCATTTAGCCATATATGTTCCAAAAGTAGAAATGTTTCAATCACTTTGGTGTATGAAAAACATTACAAAAGAAAACTACAAATGCGAGATTCCTTAAACATGATAAATCATGTTATTACACATTAACCACTAAATCTAATTGGGGGAAACTGTACCTGCGATCTTTAAGGATGAAAACATCAACAACCTTTCCATACTTATCAAAAAAGGGGAACAAATCATCCACATTTGTACCTGGAAAGACAAAAGTCGTTAGACAAATCAGGGGTTTTTTAAATTGAATGATGAAATTATGAACTTATGAAAGGTGATGTTGAGGACGAGGAGTAAATAGGTTATAGGTATCTCTGATATCCGGTGGACCTACTCTTCCGAAGTGCAACATGGTTAATCGTTTTAGGGAACGAGAATGAAGAATGAAATCAGAGGACAAAGAACGAGAAGAAGAACAATTGTAGGTTGAGGCTATCACTGATTCAATTTGTGGCGTGCGTAATCCCTAATCAAAATTTGAGTTAAGTGGGGGCCCCCTTAGAATTGGGGCCCTAAGCCCTTGCTTAGTTTCAATCAAAGTAAAGTCGGCCCTGAAATAATGATTAGGGTTAGATCATATATACGCGAGCTTCATCATGTAGACATAGTTAATGAAAGAATGTGGTTAAGAATTTCATTCCTTAGCATTTTGTTCTTTATTGTAATATTTTATCATTCAGTATCCACATCATGATCAATTACTCACCAACAACACTCAAATTTATTTATGATTTTTTTCCTGTACCCGTTGATCGTTACACATGATCTAACGTTCTATATTAATAATAAGGTTTCGTTGATTATTAAAAAAACCTTCCTACCAAGTCACAATACTTATAAGTCACACATGACGACGTGACATCTATGTGGTAGAGATGTGATCGATAAAGTTGACGCAAGTTTAGAGCCGAATAGAGACAATTTTAAACTAGATTAAATGTTGCAAGGATTTGTGTGAGTAACTTTAAATATAGGGATTGCAATATCACCGATGTAAACATCTTTGATTTTCACCACGAGCTAATAAAGCAAGTTGAATGGTACATATGGAAAGTAGTGTTGTATCACATTGGTAACTTGCTCGGGGAATTGATTGGCATGAAGACAATATCATTTTGATACCTTCATAATACCTTCACAAAACCCAAATAGTTGCATAAACGATCATCTCTACCACCTTTTTTCCTTGTTGAGACGAGCAAGACATCCACTAGAGCTTTGTGTTTTACTCAAAAACGCAAAATCAATCCAAATTTAAAGACATTTTATATGAGTCAAAGACCATATCCCACAACTAAATACAAGACTTAAAAGGATAATATGTAGAAAATTTTAAAATTCAAATGAACTTACAATTTTAAGGGGTGTTCGGCAAAACTAACTTGTAGCAGGTAACTGATAGCGTGTTGTTAAACGCTATGTGAGATAGCTTCTAGATTTGAAGTATTTTGTTTAAAATAAAAGCTAAAAGTTTGTAGTGTCAAACAATACGTTTTTGTTTAAAACGGAACGTTTTGTCAAACGTTAGTAGTTAAAAGCTCTCAAACGTTCGGTGTCAAATGCACCATTAATCTTTTAGGTGAAGCATAGAGCCAAAATTTGTAAAGTACTCTAAAAATAATTCCAGGTCATTTATTGGTGGTCCTTATCTAGTTAATGTTTGAATATTATGATATATAATGGTTTGAAATGGTACGTTCAGTATGTAATCATCTTGAAATTATTAACTTTTTGCTTAGTTTCATTCATGTAAAAAGGTAAGATCTTGAATTGAAATGAAGGTAAGATTGTAAACGTTGTTAGCTTAGAATTTCTTACCAACAATCTGATGTGTTTTATATTAGTAGAAGATTGAAATCTTTTAAGAAAATATATGTTAAGTTAAAAATTCTATTAATAATACTATGAATAAAATAAGTACTACTTATTACAACAGACCAGAAAGTCAAAGACAAAATAATTAAGAAATAATGAAAAGAGGAAAGAAGAAAGAAGAAACAGTGAGAAGGATAAGACTACCGTTAAAAAGAGGGCACGTAGGCTTGAAAGACAGGTCAAGGATGAGACTCCGTCAAAGACGGTGGAGACGGCGTTAAACGTCAAAACTCCGCCGGACCGCCGGTGACTATGGCCTTCCACAAGGCGCAATTTTCTTTTTATATGCTTTGGTAAACTATTAGTAGATTTTTATAAATAAATATATAATAAAAAGATAAATTTAGGTTAATTATATAATTTTTTTTCTAAACAATAACCAAATCGAAATTGCATATGAAATTTAATTGGCTATAGTTTGGCATGAGCTTGAGCTATATGCCTAATATATTTAAACCCTACAAAGAAAAATAAATCTTATTTTTGCACCTTTTAGTTCTAGAAGTTATTTATGATGACCGACAAACAGTTTTTAGTTTTTTTAAGTTGTTATAATTTATCTAGTTTTTTTTTATTTATTTTGTATTTGTTACAAGAAATGTTTTTGAAAAATAGATATATAATCATATATAAAACGTACTTACCAAATTGACATAAAGTACAACATAAATAACAAGTGTTATTATGTAAAGCCTTAGAACATTCTTTGATAGTTATCAAGGTTCTAAATAACGTAAGGCGTGACTTGGCGGCAATGTCAAGCCTCAAGCTTTTCCGAGCCTTGGCGAGTCACAACGTTTGTAAGGCGTGACTTAAGGCGGCAATTTTTTATATAATTAATATTTTTATATGTATTTTCAACTATTATTCATTTTTATACACATATATGAGTTAAGGCGGCGTTTTGGCAAAGTTTGGCGGCATGTGCAAGCCTTGGAGTCGTGGCGCGCCATGACGGAGCCATGGCGAGCTTTTTAGAACCTTGATAGTTATTGATTAAGCTAGGTCTGATTGAGTTATGGAATCTCTGTGCATGGTGAACTAGGCGACGTCTATATTGCACGTAAACTATCTAAAGTGGGTCGAAGATTTGCTTTAATTAGATTCTTGGAGTCAAAAGATTATGCTAATGTAGTTAAAGATTTGAATCGAGTTCAGATCCGGAATTATTATCTTTATGCGCCTTGGGAATAATGTAGAAATGAAGAAAATAAAAAGGAACATTGTGGCTCTTTTGAATGGGGGCAGTAGGATGGGAAATAGCATGAACTTGATAGGAGAAAGTAAAAAACTACAACAATATCTTATGTTGAAGTTTTGGGTAAGAGTAAGTTCAAAGAAGGAGCAAAAGCTTTAAGGATGGATATTATAGAAGTTATTATGGGATTAAAGGATATGCTAGTAATTTCTATTGATCTACTATTGTATTGGGATAGGTAAAGGTTATAAAAACTATTGAAAGCCTTTACAAGTTATGTTAAAACGAAGGTTTTAATGGTTTGAACATATCATATTTAGGTGGAGATTGGGTGTGGATAGAGTTTAAAAAACAACAATCATGTTCCAAATTTAAGCAGAGTGCAACAATTCAATCTTTGTTTAAGGAACTTAGACTGATGCAAATGAATTTTCAACTTGATTCTAGGTGATGATGATGATGATGCTCCAGCAAGGGTAGGCCGAGTATGTATAAAAATTAAGCATATGGAAGAATTGAATGAGAATATTAAAGTGCATATTGAAGGGGCTTCCTATGTGGTTTCTCTTATTGAATAATCAAATATTCCTTTTTTTATCACATAATGACATTTCCGAGGAAGATGATAGCAGTTAAGAATCCTAATCTAGTTCTGAATATGAGCATGAAAATGGATTAGATAAGGAAGAATTGCATCCTGAAATAAACTGCTCCAATGAAAAGGGTAAGGGTGTTGAACTTAAAAGGAATTCTTATGTTGTCCCTAGCTTTGATAAGCAGCACGAAACAGTTGAAGGGTTGGTGGAGGAAGTAACTTTTGAGAAAGAAAGCAATGGAAAGTTAATCAACCAAAAGGTGGGGATATGCAGAATGACACAATTGTGCTGTAATAGGGTATAACCAAGACCGAAGCTACGAGTATACCCTCATTATACCGAACTAGATATATATCGAACCAAGTATATACTGAGCTAGATATACTGAAATAGGTATATACCGGACCAGATACCTACCGAACAACAGAAAATAATGATTAAGATATGAATTGATGCCACAACAGTGTTTTAGTACATTAAGACTCTAACAAAATAGCTTGTGTTATGATACATGACAAATAGATTCGTTGATCAACGAGAAACAACTGTCACACGATTACCAAGTACGTATAAGTGTACCTTCGGTCATACGACCATTAATGCAACAAGATGGCAAAGTTGCTTGGTACAGGAAGAGGTCATAGCCTCTTCCATATCGATTATAAATAACGACTAAAATCAGTTTATAAGGTACACAAACAGCAAACACTATTCCATTGACCTTCATTTGATTCTCACTATACTACTAGAATTCTCTATTAAAGTATTTAATGTCTTTATTATCGAAGCATTGGTCCGGGACCCCCTCCCGGCCAATCAACTTACGAATTTTTTGTTGTCTCTAGGTTAACTTAAAATTCAAGAAGTCGACAATACTTACACATAATGGAAGGTGAATCTAGAGATGCATCAAGTGGCGCCATCAGTGGGACTCCGCAACAAATATCCAATGAAGATGGCTCAGTTATTGACATGATCCCTATCACAAAAAGAATTTTAGAGCCATGAAAAAGCGGAAGATAGAAAGAAGCGAAAGAAGAAATCAAAAAGAAAAAGGAATGGGATTTGGTTTCGATGCACACTAGTCAAACAAAGGACTTAGACGAAATAAAAGAAAAGGCCAAAGGGAATGAAGGAAGACTGAGTAGAAAAAAGAAAGACAAAAAAGAAGTAAGCTCAGGCCCTTCACACCCTGAAAAAGCGAAGAAGTTCTCTCAAAAAGATCGATGAACATCACCAGAGGTAATAGAAGCAAAACAATACCACCAAGCTTTTAGGAATTTAAACTTTTGGTCACCCTTTACGAACGACATTAACGAAAAACCCATTCCATAAGGGCTAAAAGGACCCAGGGTATCGATGTACGATGGAACTTGAGATCCAGATAACCACGTCTTAAATTTCCAATGGGCCATAAAAATGATTCCAATGGATCCAAAGTTGTGGAGTTTATACTTTGCGGAGACTCTATATAGATCCACTAGATATTGGTTAACAAGTTTGGCCCCTAAGAGTATAGGAAGCTTCGGAGAACTTGGTCAAAAAAATTTCAACAATTTCATACAACAAAGAAGATTCCAACAACAGGCACACACAATATTCTCCTATCGACAACGAGAAAGAGAATCTTACAAAGTTCTTTCTCCCTGAATTTTCTCCCACTTGGGGCCCAAATATGTACCAACTGATGCTTGCAATCAATAACCGCCCCATTGGGACTCAACCAGTACATTCCTACAATGACCTTGTTCCCGCACAAAGGAATGGGAACCAAATCAATCAGATACTACTCGCTGAACATCTCAAGAACACAGCCCGATGAACCCTTGATACCCGGATAGATTGATCATTCGCAATCTCAACCTCTAAAGGACAATCCAGCTCCTCCGGAGCTCCAACAAACCTCTTGCTAAGAGCAAGCGATACAAAAGATTGGGTAGCCCCCGAATCAAACAATATCAATGCATAGATACCGTTCACGAGGAACGATCCCGTCACCACATCAGGTGCTGTGCGAGCCTCTTCGGGTGTCACCTGAAAAGCGCTGCTCCTCGCAAAAGGCGCGTCCACCTTACCCTGGCGGCCATCAATAATCCGTAGATTCGTTGGAGCGGGTGCTACCACTAGTCTTGTTACTGCCAAACTCGGACAATTGGCCTTTTTAGGGCCCCTCTGATTGCAATGGAAGCAAATCAAATCAGATATTGGGGTGGTAGTGGTGGTGGCAGTGCAATCCTTGCTAATATGACCCGTTCGGCCACACTTGAATCATCCAGAACCACCGACCCTTCACGCCCCATCGTGCATCTTGTCGCACTTGCCACAGTGGCTCCGGCCCTGCTGGCCTCTCAATCTCGAATCATATACCTTGGGCCTCTTGCTCGAACTCCCTGAACCATGAGCCTGATCCGGGTTCCTCTTCCTCTCCATCTCTAGATCAATCTACCTCTCTCTGGATCTCACAATCATATCCTCCAGTGTCTTGCAACTAGATCAGCTCACAAACTGCCGAATATCGCTCCTCAACATGTCATGTAATCTCGTCGTCTTCATCTCATCATCCTCCACATACTATGGAACCAACAATGTCCTCTCATGGAACATAGCGGTGATCTCGAACACCGTCTCAGTAGTATGGTGATGGTCTTGGAACTCCCTCGCCAACTGCTACACCTCAATCACCGGTGCAAACTCAACTCAAAATCTAGTAACAAAATCATCCCATGTCATCGAATTAACCGCCACATCACCCACGGAGCGCCCAACCTCCTCCCACCAATCTCGAGCTCTATCTTTCAGAATACTGGAAGCAAGTCTAACCTTTGGCCTCATCGGGGAAACTGCTAGTGCGGAAGGCACTATCAACATCCACTAACCATTGTTTGCTCCCGATCGGGTCCTTCTCCCAGAAGTACTCCGGAGCCCTACATGCTCGGAACTCATAGAAGGTCAACGTGCGATCTCCCATCAATGCCACTATCTCAGACCAAAAAGCGCTTAAACGCTCATCCAAAATCTCCAGAATGCCCTCCTTGACCATACCAAAGATCACAGGAGTCTGCTCAAATATGTTGCGGGTAATCTCAGACGAAATGAACTCTCACGTCTGATCATCCATCTGTCCGGCTCTAGAACCTAAGCTTGAACCCTCACCAGCACCAAAACCACTAACCAGTCTTCCTCGAAGGGTCACCATACTGAAAATAGACCATTCAAACCATCAAAACACACATAAATAAATATCGAGGAGTCTCATACTCTACAAGCTTCTTGGTATCATTGAAGCTCTCCTTGGTTCGAGTACGGATCCTTTGCTACTAGTAGTACATGCCCATACTATCTTTCACATTTATCCATACTTTCCTCAAGGATTGATGTGAATCCCCTAAGTCACTCCTTATCTGTAACGACCCAATTTTTCAAATATCTTTTGTTTTTAATTAATTAAACACATTTCCATAAATCATGAAATTTCACAACAATTGTTTTCAAATTCATACTTATTACAGTTTTATTTTCAAATATCAGAGTGTCCCATAAAAACGCCTGAGGGAGAGTGCATG
Organism: Lactuca serriola; assembly: GCF_051521515.1. Lineage (NCBI taxonomy): Eukaryota > Viridiplantae > Streptophyta > Magnoliopsida > Asterales > Asteraceae > Lactuca > Lactuca serriola. Next base: position 35,784,954 of record NC_136414.1, on the reverse strand, counting down.
CCGCGCCATCAAGCTTTGCCCTTGACCTTGGGCTCAGATGTACCTGAAACAAGACCACAAACTGTAAGCTAACACTTAGTGAGTTTCCCAAGGCATACCCTACTCACAAGCTACACAACACACATCATAACAGCTATGAAGACTACCTCTACCACATATTCCATAACGTTTTAGCTATAAAGTTATCTCTACCATTAGCCATAAAGGCTATCTCTACCGTTAGTTATAAGAGCTATCTCTACCGCATTTCTCAACAAAATTATACCACACACCTCTACACAACGAGCATACCAACTATCATAAATTGGGTCGGCCTTGGTGCCTTAAACCCATCGCTATGGTGAAAAGACTCACCTCTCAAATGTTGAACTAGTAAGCTGAAGTCAGATATGTCCCATGCTACTTCTTCTCGACTGCCTATAACCATCAATTGATTTACTTAACACAAACCCATAATACCCTCATAGTCAACCCTAGACAAAGTCAAAGTCCATAGCCAAGGTCAACAGTCCATTTTGACCTCAACTCGTCGAGTATAACCGGTCACTCGTCTAGTTCCTTGCATAACTTGTCGACTCGTCGAGTCCCCTCCCAAACTCTCAACCGCAAACACCTGGTTGAGAACCCTATGTTCGTAAACTCCTTGGCCATGCACGCTTAGCCGTAAACTTTTAACCGTAAACCCGACTCGCTGAGCTCATAAAGCGAATCGATGAGTTCCCTTAGTCCATTTCGTTTTCGGTCCTTTACAGTGGAATCTGGAGTCACAAACTTCAGATCCAACCTTCCCTATCATGGATGTCACGTAAAGTTTCAAACTTTATGTGCATGCAAGGCCTCACAATGTTAGAAGGTCAATAATATGCTTTCAACAAGGTTTGTGTGCATGGGAAGGGTTAAGCTACATAAAGGGAGCAACTTTATGACTTTGGGGACCTAAAAAGGTCCAGATCTGAAACTATATCTCAGTGATACATCCAGATCTAAGCTTGGACTCCAATTTCCCCAAAATTGACATGTACTTGGGAGAGGAGAGATCTAAGAATCTACAGTTCAAGGTAACGACTTTTTACCTTAAAATGATGCCAATGTAGTGTAGATGTCGGGTCTACTACTTCCCCTCTTGTTCCTTCTTCTAAATCTCTTCTTTAACACTCCAAGTTTGCTAAACCAAGCTCTTACTCTCACTCAAGGGGGGTTCCCGGCTGAAGACCTCTCTCTCAAAGGTAATAAGATGCTAAAGGAGGCCACAAGTGCAGATAATGATCCTTATAAAGGGTGCAACCCTTAAAAACTAGGGTTTCCTCTTACAACTCCTACTCGCCGAGTCGGGACTTCCGACTCGCCAAGTAGGTGTCGATCTCGCATTCACGATTAAATGCCCCTACTCGGCAAGTTGGACTCCTAATTCACCGAGTCCATGCACAAAACCCCCTTAAAACTATATTTAACCTCTAGAACTAGGAACAGGTGTTAAATTATCTATGCATAAAATCCTCAACAAGACAAGGCTCCCAACACTAAATCTCTTCCTAGGCGTCTCCAAGGGCAATCACCACACCACTCCCCGCCATCTGTTGCAGAAGGAACTCCCACTAACTAGCTCACAAATACAATTTCATATCACCGACACCGGATAATTCTTCGAATGAAAGGTCTTACACTATAATGGTTGGAGTCAAACAAGAGTTGCACAATAGAGTTAAAACCTAACCTTCTAATATTATTTAGTCTCAATAATATGTAACTTAGCATATTTGCTTACTCGTTAGCTGAAGCTAACGAGAACTCATAAAAAGCACAAAGGAGGCAGCATTTGAGCATTGAGTGATTAGAATCAAGCATAACCTAAACATGCCATCCTATCACTGACTGATCAACACTAGCATGCAAGTCTACAAGCTCATACAGTAGGCATATAAAGGCATGTCTCCAAGCATTCTATAATGCAAATCCAGAGTAGATCCTTAGCCCTAACTAGCATGTGATTCACAAATTCACACATCAAAGCATATCATAAAACATGTATGGGTATTTTGGGAAAACTTACTTGAGCTCGGTCAATTACATGTACCACACCCTTTTCTTTTATTAGAAAATCCCTTTATACAACATTTCTTTTTGAAAAATTTCACTAAACCCTCAGTTTAAGTTCATACACACTCGAGAGTATGACCGAATCCTTCAAACTAAGGCTCTAATACCAATTTGTAATGTCCAAAAAATTAAGACTAAAAATTTTGAGTTTTAAATTAATAAAACAATTATCTAAAGCAACGTCATAAAAACCATAGTGAATCAGAGTGTATCAACAAACATCCAAGCACACCAGAGTCATGTAAAATGTGGAACAATGTGGTGTGTGCAATGCAGTCATCCCGAGCTATTCCCCTTCGACCCATAAGTACCTGAAACATAAACTAAAAACCGTATGCACAAAGCTTAGTGAGTTCCCCAAAATACCACATACCATACATATCTAACATATAATGGGCCCCGCCCGACATCGATCCCCGCTCGGAATAGACCTGTCAGTCATCAGGCACTGCCGGGCATTGGGCCCCGCTTGGTATACATACAAACACATAAGCACATGCAAAATCACAAAGATAAATAGCATACAATATAATCATCAAACCTCGCCCCGCATCGGGCCTCGCCTGGTAAATGATGGGTATTATGCAAAACATATATTCCTATGTGTTCATGCAACCCTAAAAAAATTTGATCTATGTTTTCTCTAATTGAACATAGAACTTGAACAACAAAATAGAAAATCCTAGCATACCAGCATATTTTGGTAATACACAATAAGGGTTATAAGAATCATAGCTTGATTGTTATATAGTAATAACAATGAAAAATCCTTGTGTTGATGAAGCCATGAGAGCAAGCGTCACAAGTGTCACGCCTCTAGTGGTTCACACCCACCACTAGCAATAAAAGATGACTGAGAAGGTGGAGAGAGACTTCAAATTTTTGGTTGGATCTTCCAAGAAGCAAGTGGAGAGAGACTTCAAATTTAAAGGGTTTAGGCTATTTATATAGTGCAGTCAGGAATCCCTAGATAAACCATAGTCCAAGATAATCTTAAACCGAGTAATTATCCATTTTTCTGTTTATCCACCAAAGACTATTCAAGAACTCCTTAAGCATGAAGAAACTGTCCATGCCTTCATAGAGGGTTCTAGATTGCCTCTTGCTCAACTATTGAATAATTGCACTTCAGTCGCTGCACTTTTAATTAATTATTTTAATCCCAAAATTAATTCCAGTTAATTTTCGATTAAATATTAATTAAATATTAATATATATAATTAATATGTTATTTTCATAATACATTAACAAAACATTTATTTCAATTTATTGATCAAATAACAAATCAACCTATTTCTCCAAATCATCATGTCCAACTACTAGTCTTAAGGGCAACCCAAAAGGATTGTGTTACTATCAATTTAAGTGTATACCAATTATAGTTATGGGCTTAGACACCTAATCCAATAGTAAACATATCATAAAACATATATGTAGATTCATACAGACAACTAGAATACTAATCATAATAAACCATGGTCCGACATTGGTGCCTTCGACCCACTAAACATAGTGAGGAAACTCACCTCAAGCAGCTGAGTATCTCAGATAAAGTCTCGGTCTGCTGATCCGGAAAATCCCTGCACTAACATCATCAAATAATATCCAATTAATAATTGGATCTCGACCCCTAATTAAGATTCTAAATTACTTGTCCAATAACCAAGGTAAAAGACCATATTACCCTTTTTTTACTTGGCCCAAAACCAAGGCCTAACTCGTTTACACAAAAGGCCCAAATTCCTAAATGGAATCCTACGGCCCAATATGGACCAACTTCTTAATTTGGACCAAAAATCATCATGGACCTAATTCCAAGAAAGCCCATAGTCTATCCATGACCCAAGGTTAGAAGTCCAATGGCCCAAAAGGGCTCAAACCCTAAAAGTTAACCGGTCAAAGACGTCAACACCGACTGAGTATGCCCTGTGTACTCGGTCAGTACGCCCAACGTAATCTGAGTCTTGACCAATCTACATGTTGTTGACCTAGTACGCGCTATGTACACTAAAGTTAAAGTACGCCCCGCATACGCCTTTAGTTCTTAATCCATCCTGAAAAGGTCTTAAACCTTTAAGTCCAAACATCCAGATCACAAGGCCGGTTCCAAAACACGTCTTAATATGTAAAGTTGATAACATTGAGCTTTTTCATGGCTCAATGGTGTGACATACCCATTTTCACGGCCAAAAAAGACCGATTTTGTTTATACTTTATAAAAATCAGAGTACTTCTTTTAAAAAAAATGTTGCGGAATTTGTACCCAGTAAAACATGATAAATTCGTTATCAAAGCATTTCCAAAGAAATGTATTTTTATTCATTTAAAACATTGGGATGTCATTGTCAATACAGAGACATAAGCATAAACAAAACTTATATTCATTACCACTAGTGATCTATATCTCCTTAATCTCTCAGTGTAATGTGACTTCATATCAACATCTGTGATATAAATAAACTGAGTGGGTCAGGTTGGGAAACCTGGTGAGTACATAGGGTTTTCAACCTACAATAATATAATTATTATGTTTAATCATCAAACAGTTAACCCAATTACCCATCCCCATTATCTTCTTTACTCTTAAGGATCTACCCTAAGAATCAGCTATTTCTCGTTCATTCATTCCTAAGGATTTTCCTAAGGAATAGATACGAAGTCCATCGTTGTCAATGATACAGCTGTCAAGCACAGCTGCTAGTTCTATCACTTAGGTGCAGCTGCCATAATTGTGACATTCTATATGAGGCACAACTGCCACAATTTTCCTTCGAGCACAGCTGCTAGGGTTATCTCGTTTATTGATAGTATCGTTTTCGAGAGTCCACTCGCAATACATGCCAATGGGTTTTTAGAGTACACCGGTGAACACATTGTTCACAACACCTACAGGTTATGAGCCTGCTAGTGTTCCACTAGACTGTCTAGAATAGCCCGTGGTTGTCATCCATACTCTGCCAGATGACGGCGCCAGCATTTGGGAACAAGGCTTCTCACATCGTCCACCTCTCACCCTTACCTCATGGTCTATATTATTTCTCAACTCCTCATCCAAATCATATTTCATCTACCCATGTTTTACCCAATATATTATGAAGATATAAATACATATACAGTTTAAATCATATAAAACCTGTATAAAATCGTTCATCCAGCATAAATAGCAAGTATATAGATAATACATATCTATGTGTAAGACGAAAGGGACCATGCACTCACTTGAAAAGGTGGTGATTCCGAACTCAGACAGAGCTTCGCTTCTTAAAATAATTTCCTTCGACGAAACCTAGTATTATTACCACTAGAGTTTAGTTTATTATTCGTCGAGACTAATTAATAGTCTAGCCATTATTACTATTATATAAGCGTTAAAAAATACTTATGTAACCCATAATAATAGCCCAAGTACTTATTATAAGTTCCTAATAACGTTACTATAATTAAATAAAAGCTATATTAAAAATAGCGTATGCGTAGCTCACTGTCACACCCCCGAACCAGACGGCGGAAACGTCTGAGGGCTATTGTGACTCAATTGAATACGATCACAATGAATATACATGAAACATAAAATCATTCAATACCAAGCATTGGAATATTACAACTGGTAGCGTTTACATTCAGTACATTGATCCATAATATTACATGCCCAAAAGTAAATTGTTCGGTACTAATTAAAACCACAGCAAGACGTTACTGAATACATATTTCCTTTTCGATTTACCTGAGAATACAAGTATTTTGAAAAACGTCAACATATGAAATGTTGGTGAGTTCATAAGTAATGTTTGAAATATAGTGGTTTGTATTGTTTTGAAAATCACCAGAAAATCCGATATTTTCTGAAAAGAACTTAGTATAAAAAGTGTAGGCATCGATATTCGCATTCTGCACAGTGAGGTTCCACAGCTCTTGCTCCATTTTCTGAATCTCACCTCATGGGCAGTATTCAGCCATCAACATTTCTTTCATCTCCTCCCACGGCATGGAGTTGGCTACAGGGAGTGTCATGGCTTCCACATGTCCGTTCCACCAAGTGAGCGCTTGATCGACAAAAGTGCAGGCTGCGAACTTCACTTTCATCTCCTCAGGACAATCGCATATCTCGAATACCGATTCCACCTTCTCGATCCATTGCTTCAGAGTGATCACCCCTCCAATGCCGTTAAAAGTTCGTGGCTTGGCGTTTGTGAAGTCCTTGTAGGTACATGTTTTGGTGGGTCCTTGATTCATTCCGTTGTTCGAACTCCCGGCCCCTTGCCCGTTGACTCCTCCATTGTTCCCCTGATGAATTTGTGCCATCGCTGCAATGACTGCAGCAAAGACTGCTGCCTGGAATGCGGCTGAGTCAACTTCGGGTGGGGTTGGTCCAGGGTTTCCGCGAGTAGGTCGGTGAGGCATCTTCTTGTCACGAAACGGAAAGATGTTGAGTGTACGTGGTTTCCATGAGGTTGTGGTCCTACTGACTAGGTGTATGGCACGAACTTAAGTACTTCTATCATTTAGCATACAATCATAGATTCGCAACACATAGCAAAACACGTAAAAGTTCACTAATACTATCCTATGCCTCTTCCACTATTGCAGACTAAACAGACGTTCTCTTTTTGGTGATAAAGGGGTTTGTTTTTAGGTTCCCTAGCTCGCGATCTCATCAGAACGTGTGTTAGTTATCCTTTGGAGAGAATGTAGTTGATCAGGCTACATCCACTCCGTGGTACCGCTAAGAACAATCCTGAATTAACCGAGATACTAGCATTATCTTGTTTGGTTCGGCGTTATGTTCCTTATTCCTAATACAAGCAAAGGTGTTTTATTGTTGTATTTTACTTGTTTTGTTCAGAGTTATGTTAGTCCCTCTTGTGGTTTATAGTTGCATATCAATGTATGGTTTGATATGCTAGTTCACTATAAACAGAGCTCTGATACCAACCTGTCACACCCCCGAACCAGACGGCGGAAACGTCCGAGGGCTATTGTGACTCAATTGAATACCATCACAATGAATATACATGAAACATAACATCATTCAATACCAAGCATTGGAATATTACAACTGGTAGCGTTTACATTCAGTACATTGATCCATAATATTACATGCCCAAAAGTAAATTGTTCGGTACTAATTAAAACCACAGCAAGGCGTTACTGAATACATAATTCCTTTTCGATTTACTTGAGAATACAAGTATTTTGAAAAACGTCAACATATGAAATGTTGGTGAGTTCATAAGTAATGTTTGAAATATAGTGGTTTGTATTGTTTTGAAAATCACCAGAAAATCCGATATTTTCTGAAAAGAACTTAGTATAAAAAGTGTGAAGATCCGTAAGTATGCTTGTTTGTTTCTATAAATGTAAAAGTACAATTTGTAAACCTCGGTATGTAACTCGTAGGTGTATTAATTGAAAACCCTAGGAAAACCCGATGTTTTCCTAATACTTTACATCAAATAATTTATATCTTGTTATTTCGTTACGACAGGTGTATTCGTTGAGTCCCGGTGACGTTGGATTAATTATGGATTGTGAATTGTTATAAACACACATTAATGAAAATGACTAGTTTACAACCATACAAACGATCCCTTAGGCGTCGCTCGCACTATTCACTTAATCCAAACACCCGGACTTCATGTAGCCCTACAACCGAGGAGGAAAAGAGGGTGCGAAGCCCCCGATATTTTCCGTAAGTCGTTCAAGGCTATCGTGAATGCGAAGGGCCCTTAGCCCGACTCGCATTTGGTGAATTCTCGACTTTACTAGCAGCACCAGAGAGCCCTTGGGGTCCAACAGCACAAAGCCTGTAAAAGTCCTTTTACACGAAATTAGGTCATATAAGACCCAACTACATGTAAGCGAGTTTCCTTCGAGCCTAAAGATCATGACATTGGGCTAGCTAGGCCCAACAAACACGATTTGAAACTTTTGGGCCCAAAGACGGTGTATCGACGTCTGGTGTATTCTCACGTGTGTATTGACTTCCCGAAATTTCCGCGTGTGTATTGAAGTTTCGTCGTGTTAGTAATTTCGGATTCACTATTGATTCGAGACCGAATCAATTCGTTTGATAACGATTTTGGTGTTGAAGGTGTATTATAATTTGCCGATAGTCGAGGTGCTAGTATTTCATCATGACGGATTTACTATTTAAAACATTAGGATGTTTCATTATTGCAACCCCATTCTTTTGAATAATTTACACATTTAACCCTTTGTATAAAATAAATTTCTATTTTAGTCCTCAAACCATTTTTCTTGACACTTTAGTATCAAAACTTGTAGAAAGGTTACTTTTCAGCTCAAAGTTATTTGAAAAACAGTTTTAGTCCATCAAATAAAGTTTTTCTCGGCTGAAACCCTTATTTTCGCAGTTTTTACACTTTTGGCCCAAAATAGAAAATTTTTGCATCTTTGGTCCCTTTTAAATATGAAAAGCATTTTTAACCCATGAAATGGACTTGGAGCACTAGTAGTCTCCTGTTTTACAGAAAATCACAGTTTCAGCCCCTCTAATTTGAAAATCTCGCACATTGGGCTTTATTGGGCCGAAAAATTCATTTTTGGCCCATTATGCTTAAAAATTTCACATTTAATCCTTCAAAGAGAATATTTCCAGAAAAATACCTTATTGAAACTGTTTTGACTCATTTCATCCATCAGAATTTGTATTTTGTCATTTTGGGCCCTTTAACTTTATATTTTCAACATTTTGAGTCCAAAAAATGGGATTTTTAGCCCAATAAGTTCATATTAACCAACTTGGTTATTTTTCTAGAATTGATTTGTGTGTAATAATATGTGTAACACTTGTTTCATACATCCTAATGCAAATCTCGATTTTAAGGACTTTTTGACTAGTTTCAACACCACAATCACATGAGAACATGTAAATAAACATAGAAATCATAGAAAGCATACATATACTCATAGATCTACACATTTGCTTGTATTCCCCCCCCCCACAAAACTTATAAAAACTGAAAAATAGGGGGTATGAAGCTCACCTTTGGGTGTGGTTTCAGTTTTGGAGAAAAGATGGAAGAAAATGAGGTGATTTTCGGCCCTAGCAACACCTTGATGATGATCTCGAACTTGGGGGGATTCTAAGAGTATGATTACCACAAATGTTTAAGAGAAGGGATATAATCATGATAAAAGAGTTATAAAATCCTTGGATATGTATAACTTACCAAGAAGTGATGTTCTTTTCTTGAAATCCTCTTAATGCACAAGCAAGAATTCGAGATTTTTGGAGGGGGAAGGAGGAGAATATTTGAGAGAGTTTGGAAGAGTTTTGATGTTGTGTGTGTGTGTGTGGTTTGGCTCTCGGCCGATCATAAGAAGAGAGAGAGAGAGAGAGAGAGAGAGAGAGAGAGAGGGAAAAGAAGTTGCATGGGAACATGAGATGCCCTAGATGTATGTGATGTACTAACCTTGATATCCTTTGAGCAATAATGATGTGTCAAGGTTTAATTCTAATTATTCTCTTTTTTTTATGTTGGGCCGAGAAATAGAGGGGAGAGATGGAGACTTGGGCCTTTGGTGCTTAAATCCAAATCATGGTTCCATATTGATTGTTTTTCGGCCCATTGGACTCCTAGGGTGCCTCATGGCCCAATTTGGTTGATTATATTTGTTATGGTCCAATAAGAGTATTTTGTTTAATTCTAGGCCCATTATAGCCCAAAATGTTGAAATAAATGAAAGTGGGTCCAATTAGAGCCCATTTAAAGGTTCTAAGCCCATGATAGTCAAATTGGAAGCTTATTGGTCCATTAGGCCCAATAAGAAAGTCCTAGTCCCAAATGGACCTAACAAGAACTTCTAGGGTTTCTAATTGCTTGTTGACTATTTGTAGTACTTGTATGGTGTATTGGATTGAAGTTTTGTTGTCATAGAGTAAGCATCATACATGCTCTTAAGTTTTTGATTCTACATTTTACTTGAGTGTAGTGATTACAAGACACAAAATTTCTAGTTGTGACACTCACTTACACCGGGTTTTACAGAAAATCGGGCTTTGCTTGGAGCACCGTTCCCGAGCCGAAAAGCTCTTCTTCTCGGATCCGTCGAGCACTCCGGGGCTTCTGCCTCGTGCTAGGGAGGTTCCCTAGGATTTTCGGGGGGTTTCGGGGCTAGAGAGAGAGAGAGAGAGAGTAAAGAAAAAAAGAATGGGAAATGTGTGAAAAAAATGAGGGTGGGAAAGGTTCTATTGATAGGGTGGAATATGGCTGAACTTGGTGCCACATGTGTGACATCCCCAATTTCACGGTCAGAAAAGACCAATTTGTTTATGATTTGTTTTATAAAATCAGAGTAATCCTTTGATTAAAAGAGTTGCGGAATTTGTTCCCAAAACAAAATATGATAAGAGTCTATCAAAACTTTTCTTGAAGAAGTGTATTTTCATTAAATAACAAAATCTCGGGATGTCATGTTCCGATACAGAATAAAAGCATAAACAGTATAAAATAGACCTTACAACAATTATTTATAACTACTGATCTATAATCCAAAATCTCTCGTCAAGTCCACCAACTTATACTCTTGTACCATTACCTGTAATACAAAGAAAACTGAGTGGATCAGGCTTGGGAGGCTGGTGAGCATATAGGGTTTTCAACCCACAATAATATAATTATTATATTTAATCATAAAACAATCAACCCAATTACCCATTCCCATTATCTTCTTTACTCTTAAGGTTTTACCCTAAGAATCAACTATCCTTCATTCATTCATTCCTAAGGATTTACTTAAGGAATTGGCACGAAGTCCATTGCTGCCAAAGTTTATCTATCAGGTACTAAATCCATAGCTATCAGGCGCTAACTCCATAGTCATCAAGGTTCACTTAACAAGCGCTAACTCCATAGTCGTCAAGGTTTACTCAACAAGCGCTAACTCCATAGTCGTCAAGGTTTACTCAACGTGCGCTAACTCCACAGTCGCCAAGGTTCATCAAATAGGCACGAAGTCACATCGCCGTCAAGGTTTATACAATAGGCGCTGACTCCATAGTCACCAACCATCCCATCTACCCATGTTCTACCCAACATTTTCGTAGATACAAATACTTACACAGTTTAAATCATTTAACACCTGTATAAAACATCAATTCTACGCCCATCTCAAATAGACAAACAATATATAAGCACATAGCATGTATTTCATAGCAAATACTTCGTATTTATATGTTAGAAGAAAGTAACTACACACTCACTTGATTAGACGATGCTCGGACAACACTACAGCTTGTAAAGTAGTATTCTTCGGTAAAACTGGAAGATCTTCACACATCGGGCTTCTTGCAGGTAGAGCTTCGACTCAGAAACTCTTTTCTTCTCGGGATCTTCGGGCTTCGGAACTTGCTTCGGGTCTCGGGATGATACCGGGGCTTCGTGGGGTTAAAATAGGGCTTATAGAGGGTATTAAGAGTGAGAGAGTATTGGAGGAGCAACCATAATCGGCTGACCCTTGATTTCTATTTATAGGGCTGTTTTCTGGAAATTCACGTCGTGAACAGTACTCCCACGTCGTGGGGCTTGATCGTCATTGCATGCGTCATCGTCCACTTGCTCTGTCAGACTCCAGAAGGCGTCAAAAGTCAGTTCACATCGTGAACACTGTTTTCACGTCGTGAACTCTAACACAGCTTTGGGGTTCGCACCCCGCACTTCAGAAATTCATAACTTTTGCATACGAGCTCCGTTTTCGACGTTCTTTATATCCACGCGTAGGTGAGATTATGCTCTACAACTCTCGTTTAGACTCCGTTGGATAATTTTTACTTTAATTTTAATATATTATTAATATATTATTTTTAGTAGGCCGAGACAGGAAAACTCCGTTCGAAATTCATAACTACTTCGTCTGATGTCCGTTTTCGTCTGTCTTTTTACCGTTGGACTACTATCGATGAGATCTTCAATTCTCATTTAGATCGTTTCGGCTAGAAATCACTCGATCTCATATTCGAACTTCGAGCTTCATACTGTTAATGTTGCAACTTCGAAAAATCATAACTTTCTCATACGAAGTCAGATTTAGACGTTCTTTTTATGCACGCTCTCGGTTTAACGTATTCTACGACTTTCATTTTGATCACTAAGGCCAAATATCACTCTAACCTAAATTCACTATTTACGTCGCACCGTGTCGTGTCGATTCTGTCGCGAAACTTCGACATGTCATAACTTCTTCGTTATAACTCGGATTTCGGCGTTCTTTATATGTACGGAATCCCTGTAACTATACTACATCTTAGTTAGGATTATTCCTTCTAAATAATCTTCCATAAAAAAGTCATTTTTTGATGCTCTTTGTCTCTAAATTGACTAGCCCGGATCTACGGGCGTTACAACATGTCACCATCTGATGGTAAGACTTGGGGAGAAAGCAATGGCCAAGATTGTGCCATGTCACTCATTTTCGCACAACACACTTCCAACTGCTAAAATCCGTAACTTTCACATACGAGCTCTGTATTTTACGTTCTTTATATCTACGCGTAGGTAAAAATAAGATCTACAACTTTCATTTTGACTCCGTCAGCTAATTCTCGGCCGATCTTAAATTTAACGATACAAGGAGATTATACTGTTAAATGTCCACGTAAAATTCATAACTTTTACATACGGACTCTGTTTTCTTATGTCTTTTTACCGTTGAGTTCCTATTAATGAGATCTTCAATTATCATTTAGGTCGCGTAGGAAAAAAACCGCTCGATCTAAAATTCGAGTTTCGGGCTGTGCACTACTAAGCCAAATCTTAGAAAACTCATAACTTCCTCATACGAAGTCAGATATGGACGTTCTTTTTTTGTACGTTCTCAGTTTAACGTACACTACAAATTTTGTTTAGATTTCTAAGGCTAAAATGTCCTCCATCTTAAATTCACTATTTACGTATCCCGGTGTCATGTCGGTTTTGCCGTAAAACTTCGACGGACCATAACTTCTTCGTTATAACTCGGATTTTGGCGTTCTTTATATGTACGAAACCCATGAGACGTATTCTACAAATTGGTTAAGATTATTTATTCTAAATAATCTTTTGTCAAAAAGTTGTTTTCGACCCCTATTATCTCTAAATTGACTAGCTCGGATCTATAGGCGTTACAATTATCTCCCCCTTAGGATGATTACGTCCCGGAATCATCAACAAAATAGGGCTCACATGATGAATCCATACGTTATCTCTTCATCCTACGTAATAACCGTAACTTTGATGTTTCTTCGAACGAGTATCTAACTCCAAGACTTCCTGATTGCAGGCGGTGCTCGATCTTGCACTTGCTCCCTATCTCACGTTAGACTCCAAATTATGACCTTCAAGTCACAATCTTGATCCTTACTGGAGACTGCTTCTTCTTCTTAACAAACTTAAGATAATTTATTTTGTTACTACAATGGACCGATGTATCATATTCTAATGACTTATCATCATATATTCCCACGCTTAGACTCAGGTCTCTTAGAGTCTTCCAGAACAGACTATACATTTCTTCGTGTTCTAATAACATATTACAAGTTGGCATTTCTAGTTACAAGCAACTATCGCGATACCTCTACCGATCGCTTTGATTATCTTTTATTTCAATCTTCCGACTTAAGTCAGATGTTACATCAAACTTGGTTCTCTTAACCACGTAACATACTTATCGTAGTCAGACTCAGTTCGATATGAACATAAGGGTCAGAACAACAATCATCCTCTTAGTCATTACCAAAACGATGGTAACGACATATGTGAATAAAACAGTATCAATTACTAGCTTCTTGGTAACCTTGTGACTTTCCCTGATCCAAGCGTGAGTCCTGTGCTTCCGGTAGTATATGCCTCTACTACCATTCACACCTAATCATACTCGTCCCAAGTATTGTCTCGTAGTTTTCCAAGTCACCATACAAGAAAATCATGTAACAGTTTAACACACCAGATAACAAAACGAAGGTTTTATTATTTCTTGAAACTATTACATACGTGTTCAAGTTCACCCTAGACTATGCCTCTAATAGGATACATCATATGATTCTATCCCTTTGGCTACTTCATAACTCGATCTTCGGGTATGAATTCCTCATCTTTGATTCCTCGCGTTGTTCTCTGCTTCGTCGAGGATCACGTGGAATGCTCTTGCTTTCGGTTTTGGCAGCACATTTGGCCTTGTAGCCCCTTCTCTCTTTGGGCAGTCTTGCTTGAAGTGCCCTTCCTCATTACATTTATAACATACCATTTTGTTGAATGTACATTTATTGGCGTAATGCCCATGTTTTCCACACTTGAAACAAGTCACCTCTTCGCCACATTTTCCTAAGTGTTTCTTCTCGCACTTATCACACCATCTTGCTTCGCCTCTTCCTCCTCCTCTAAACTTCAAGGATTTACTCTCCTTGTTGGGCCTTGAAGATCCTTCAAACTTCATCTTTTCTCATGCCTTATCTTTTTCTAGACCCCTTTCTCTTATCTGGGTCTCTATATTCTTAGCTGCTCTAACGACTGTTTTCAAAGTAGCTGCCATTTTGACCGTTAGGCCAAAGTCTGCAAGCAGTCCGTTAGCGAACCTATCTATCTTGGAGAGTTCAGTAGGCACCAAGTAGGGAAATAGCTTCATCTTCTCAGTGAATGCAATGACATACTCATCAACACTCATCTTCCCTTTCTTCAGGTGCTGAAACTCGTTGTTTAGGTCTATCAGATCTATCTCTGAGTAGTACTGAATTTTTAACTGCTCCGTGAATGCTTCCCAAGACATTCGTATGGCTTCTCCTCATGGCATTGTATCTGCCAGCAACTTCCACCAACTTAACACTCCGGTCTTTAGTTGTCTAACTACAAAGATTGTCTTTTTCTTATCGTTGCAGTCACAGATCTCAAATACCATCTCCATCTCGGAGACCCAGTCCATAATCTCAACTGGCTTCGGGCTTTCGGAAAGGCTTGGTGGCTTGGCACCCAAGAAGTTCTTATACATTCGTCCATCCTTGTCGTTTCCCATCTCCGGGTCATTCCTTCATTCTCCTTGAGTCCCAACTTGACTTATAGGGCGGCTATAGTTCCCTTCCTCCGATTGCTCGGGAATCAGCTTAGGTTGCTCAATGGGCATGGTAGGCTCGTCCCTATTTTCATGCAACATCCTCCTCATTTCTTCCCTTTGTTCAGCTAACATAGCCCGAATCATGGCTTGTACTCCAGCCATGGTGATTGGTTCAGGTGCAACTTCTACTACAACATGTATTTGTTCAATCACTAGGGGCTGTTGATTCCTATTTCCATTTGTGTTCTCGACTCCAATTCGGGTTCTTGCCATTTCGATCTATACACCAATTTAGACGTTCGGTGTGTAATGACGAGAATTAAGATAGGAAAATATTTTATTTATGATCGATGTGTAAATCTCCCTATTACTCCGAAAAGTTACATGCCAGTTCTAATACCGTAATTAAACGTTTAGAAGTTTGAACATGTAAAGTTTCCAGATCCGGTCGGCAACAGACCATAGATCCGATCATACATTTAGCATCATAAATCATTTAGCACATAAAATCATGTTAGGCATTTTCCCTAAATAAGCTAGTGCTTGTGTCTATTCAGGTGTATTACCTAAGACACAATCCTCACAATCATTGCTTAGCATTCTAAGTTTAAGTCAATAAATAAATTCATATTCCTAGTTCGCTTAAACTAATGCTCTGATACCAACTATGACATCCCCATTTTCACGGCCAGAAAAGACCAATTTTTTTTTATGCTTTATAAAGATCAGAGTACTTCTTTTAAAAAAAATGTTGCGAAATTTGTACCCAGTAAAACATGATAAATTCGTTATCAAAGCATTTCCGAAGAAATGTATTTTTATTCATTTAAAACATTGGGATGTCATCGTCAATACAGAGACATAAGCATAAACAGAACTTACATTCATTACCACTAGTGATCTATATCTCCTTAATCTCTCAGTGTAATGTGACTTCATATCAACATCTGTGATATAAATAAACTGAGTGGGTCAGGTTGGGAAACCTGGTGAGTACATAGGGTTTTCAACCTACAATAATATAATTATTATGTTTAATCATCAAACAGTTAACCCAATTACCCATCCCCATTATCTTCTTTACTCTTAAGGATCTACCCTAAGAATCAGCTATTTCTCGTTCATTCATTCCTAAGGATTTTCCTAAGGAATAGATACGAAGTCCATCGTTGTCAATGATACAGCTGTCAAGCACAGCTGCTAGTTCTATCACTTAGGTGCAACTGCCATAATTATGACATTCTATATGAGGCACAACTGCCACAATTTTCCTTCGAGCACAGCTGCTAGGGTTATCTCGTTTATTGATAGTATCGTTTTCGAGAGTCCACTCGCAATACATGCCAATGGGTTTTTAGAGTACACCGGTGAACACATTGTTCACAACACCTACAGGTTATGAGCCTGCTAGTGTTCCACTGGACTATCTAGAATAGTCCGTGGTTGTCATCCATACTCTGCTAGATGACGGGGCCAGCATTTGGGAACAAGGCTTCTCACATCGTCCACCTCTCACCCTTACCTCATGGTCTATATTATTTCTCAACTCATCATCCAACTCATATTTCATCTACCCATGTTTTACCCAACATATTATGAAGATATAAATACATATATACAGTTTAAATCATATAAAACTTGTATAAAATCGTTCATCCAGCATAAATAGCAAATATACAGATAATATGCACACATAAGACGTAATTTATATAAAATATTTCATATATATGTGTCAGATGAAAGGGACCATGCACTCACTTGAAAAGGTGGTGATTCCGAACTCAGACAGCACTTCGTTTCTTAAAAATAATTTCCTTCGACGAAACCTAGTATTATTACCACTAGAGTTTAGTCTATTATTTGTCGAGACTAATTAATAGTCTAGCCATTATTACTATTATATAAGCGTTAAACAATACTTATGTAACCCATAATAGTAGCCCAAGTACTTATTATAAGTTCCTAATAACGTTACTATAATTAAATAAAAGCTATATTAAAAATAGTGTAGACGTAGCTCACTTACAGCGGGTTTTATAGAAAACCGGGCTTTTCTTGGAGCAGCGTTCCAGAGCCGAAAAACTCTTCTTCTCGGAGCCGTCAAACACTCTGGGGCTTCCACCTCGTGCTAGGGAGGTTCCCTAGGCTTTTCGGGGGTTTCAGGGCTAGAGAGAGGTTCTAGAGAGAGAGTAAATAGAAGAAAGAATGGGAAAAATGTGAAAAAATGAGGGTGAGAAATGTTCTATTTATAGGGTGAAATATGGCTGAACTTGGTGCCACATGTCACCATCTAGTGGCAAGACTTGGAGAGAAAGTAAGGACCAAGATTGTGCCACGTCATCTATTTTCGCACAACACACTTCGGACTTCTAAAATCCGTAACTTTCACATACGAGCTCTGTTTTTTACGTTCTTTATATCCACACGTAGGTAAAAATAAGATCTACAACTTTCGTTTTAACTCCGTCGGCTAATTCTTGATCGATCTTAAATTTAACAGTACTAGAAGATTATATTGTTAAATGTCCGCGTAAAATTCATAACTTCTACATACGGACTCTGTTTTCTTTTGTCTTTTTACCGTTGAGTTCCTATTAATGAGATCTTCAATTCTCATTTAGGTCGCGTAGGCCAAAAACTGCTTGATCTAAAATTCGAGTTTTGGACTGTGCACTGTTAAGCCAAATCTTAGAAAACTCATAACTTCTTCATACGAAGTTAGATTTGGGCGTTCTTTTTTTGTATGTTCTCGGTTTAACATATACTACAAATTTTGTTTTGATTTCTAAGGTTAAAATGTCCTCCATCTTAAATTCACTATTTACGCCTCCCGGTGTCGTGTCGGTTTTGCCGTAAAACTTCGACGGACCATAACTTCTTCGTTATAACTCGGATTTCAGCGTTTTTTATATGTACGGAAACCTTGAGACGTATTCTACAAATTGGTTAAGATTATTTATTCTAAATAATCTTTTGTCAAAAAGTCGTTTTCAACCCCTATTATCTCTAAATTGACTAGCCCAGATTTACGAGCGTTACAAATGGGTCCTAAATCTAAGTTCTAGCTCTACAACTTCATTAAAGGAGCTTATACATATGCATGAGAGGATAACAACCATCAAGATGGCATTTTATGCATTTAGGACCTTAAAAACGTCCAAATCTAGAGACTAAGTTCCTGGAGTAACTTTTACTTACAAGGACAAACCAAAAAGGGACTAAAATAAGCCATGAACCACCCCAAACTAGATCTACACCAAGAGATGTCAAGCTAAGAACTTTTTACCTTTAATAGCTTGCAAAACAGGTGACAACTTTGGATCTCTAAGCTTCACCCCAAGCAATGAATCTTCAATGACCTTCTATCTCTTCAAAATGCACAAAAAAAACACTCATATTCTTCATAAGAGCTCAAGAACACTAAAATGGTGGCTAAGGGTCGAGATTTGGGTTTAGGAGTTATGGAGGCTGATAAGAGGCAAGGCTCAAGGGACATAATGAGCTCATATAGGGTTAAAACCCTAAAGATTATGATTTCTAGCTGGCTGGAGTACGCCTCGCTTTCTCCCATGTACGCCCAACGCACGTGGGTGAATCCGCTATCCATCGATGAGCCAGTACGCTTAGCGTACCCAAAGAGTACGCCCCGTGTACTGAGCTAGGGACCAAAAAGAAAGATTTTTTTTTCATAAAGGGTTTAAAACGGAAACATAGCAATAATTTCAAATGTTACAATATAGAGATTAAAGATGTGACTAAAAAGAGAAGATCAAATGGAATCTAAAAGATGATGAGAACTCAAAGTTTTTTCATGGAATATTAAATAGAAGGTGTAGGCATCTTGGTGTTCAAGGTGTGAAAGTGGAAGGGAATTAGACAAGAAAGTTTAATAATGTTAAAAAAGAATTCTTCGATTACTATGAAAAAAAAAGTTTAAGAAGTTTTAGGTTATACCGGTTGTGAATAGGGGCTCTTGGTTCAAGCGCATCTCTAACGAGCAATCCAATCTTCTTGAAATTTAGGTTTTAGAGAAGGAAGTTAAATTAGCAGTGTGGGCTTGTGGAAGTGATAAAGCGGCGGGACCTAATGAGTTTAATTTTGAATTCATTAAGCGGTATTGAGATTTATTGAAGCCCGACATTCTTGACTTTGTAGGTGAGTTTTTTTTCGAGACTTCTAGATTGCCTTTGGGCTGCAATTCTTTTTTATTACTTTAATCCTGAAAGTCAATAATCCTACGGTGGTTACCACTCTTACAAGGGTACAATATAAAATTTTGGCTAAATATCTAACTCTTCGTATATCTAAAGCCATTGATTGTGTTGTCAATAGTGAACAATCTGTGCTTATGAAGGATATGCAAATTCTTGATGGTTCGTTAATGATTAAGGAATTCGTTGAGTGGTTTAAAAAGAAGAAAAAAAGATGATGATTCTGAAAATTGACTTTGCAAATGCGTATGATTCAGTGAGTTGGGAATATTTTGATCGGGTTATGCAGTTTATGAATTTTGGAACGAGACGGAGAGCTTGGATACAAGAATGTCTTATTTTGGCTCGAGCTTCGGTTTTATTTAATGGGAGTCATACAGGTGAATTTCAATTACAAAGAGGTTTGAGACAATGAGATCCGATATCTCCTTTTCTTTTTAATTTTTGTCATGGAAGGTCTGCCTTTAGCTATTGAAGACACTATTTATGTGGGTTTGTATTATGGGGTAAGTATTGGTATAAAGGAGTTTATGCTTTCTCATCTCTTTTATGCAGACGACGTGATTATTCTTAGCGATTGGGAGAGACATAATTTGGTTAAT